>NW_012138191.1:3734920-3790612 GCF_000956105.1 Propithecus coquereli | reverse complement strand
CCTAGTGAGTTTTCCACCCTAGCACTTTGTCCCCAGGTCCAAGCCTTGAGAAAATGTGTGAAGTAAGTGAAACATCATTCAGTCACCTTCCAAGGGCTGCCCACCCAGGTATCGTGGAATGGAGATGCCCATGCCCCCTGCAACCCTAGGGGGGTTGCACTAGAGGGAAGTGTTACAACACAAGAGCATCAGGTAACATCCAAACAACCCAGATGTATAATAAATCCCAGCCCCTGGTACAACCATTTCAGAAAACCGGCAGTGTCTACTACAGCTGACCCAACAATTTCACATGTGAGTGGACACGTGTTAGAAACAAGTGCTTATGTCCACCAAAACACATGTACACAAGTGTTCACAGCATATTTATTCATAACCATTTTCAAACTGAAGACAATCCAAATACCCACCAACAATAAAATACATAAGTATACTGTTCCACATTCATACTGTGTATTACTACACAGCTAAGAGCATGAAGTATTGCTTTACATAACCACATGGAGGAATCCACAGATAGAATACTGAGTGAAAGTAGTAAATTGCAAAAGAGTACATATTATATGATTCTATTTTCACAAAATTTTAAAACAGGCTAAAATAACCTATGGTGGCAGACTTCAGAAGAGTGGTTGTTTCTGGGGTGGGTGCTCACGCTGGGAATGTTTTGGATCTAGGTGGTAACTATATGGGTGTATTCATGTGTAAAACTGTAATGATGTATACACTTGAGTTTTTTGCACTTTACCACTTGACTCTATGTGAATGCATTCAATTTTTTAAAAAATTATTTTTCTTAAAATTAATTTTAAGAAGTGAACCAGGGCTGAGCATGGTGGCTCATGCCTGTAATCCCCGCACTTTGGAAGGCTGAGGTGGTGTAACAGAAGTGAAGGTCTGAAAAAGGGCAAAATGTATTTCGAGTTGTCTCTTTAAAACCCTCTACCCTTTTGGGGAATTAAAATCTCCATTTCTACCTGAGGCCAGTAATCAAAGGGGCAGACAAATGTTCTTTGTTGTTTGTTTTCTAGTATCTTAAACCACAGGAGATGGCTCAACAGGATTGTCTGGAGCTCACTAGATCATCTTCATTGGGAGAGAAGGTCAACCAAAACCACCAACTACAGTTAAACAACAACAGTCCAAAACCATAGCGTATGACACTGGTCACATAGACTGGAACCCAACCTCTGAAAACCTCCCTTTAAAAAGCCCTGTATTTCTGCTTAAAGGTGGTATGGTGGTCTTTTGAGATGCTAGTCTGCCACCCTCCTCATTTGCTGGCAAATTAATAAACTTCTCTTTCCTTTTCTTCAAACTCACTGATTTGGCCTCAGGAATAAGTACCAAACTTTCAGTAACAGTGGGAGGACTGCTTGAGCCCAGGAGTTTGAGGTTGCAGTGAGCTATGATAACACCACTGCACTCTAGCCCTGGCCACAGAGAGAGACGCTGTCGCAAAACAAAACAAAACAAAACAAAACAAAACTGAAACAAAAAGAAATCTCAACCCTGCCTCTTAACACCATGTGATATGGAAAAAACATTTTGTGTTTTTAATTTTAACCTCATTTTCCTCATCTGTAAGGTGGGTGTTAGAGACCTGAGAAGTCTATCTCATAAGACTTTTTGTAAAAATCTAATGTACGGCATCTGTGAAAGTGCTTTGGAAACTGTAAATTACTCTACCAAGTAAGCATGTGCTGGGGAGAGGGACATACAAAAGATCCCCAAGCACCCTGCACTCTAGCTCCTTACCACGTAGGTATGTTGCTAACTACAGGAGATTGTCAAGAGCCTGATAGTCTCATCAGTCATCAGAACCAAAGCATACTTATCCCACCTACTTCTCCATATCAGTTTCCTGTGTCCTCTCAAATTATAAACAAGTATGTGAATCCGTTCACCAGACACATCCCATTATATGCAAACTCCAAGTTGAAGAGGAACATCTCCTGCTTTGTCACACCTGAATGGTTGTGGCTCTATCTCTTGCCTTCCCTTGAGAAACGTTAATTATTATTAATATGTATCTTCATGCAAGTTATATGGAGTTACATTACCCTCAATTTTGTGGATTTAAATAAATGATTTCTACCCTCACTGAAGATGCAGTTTTGGTTTGGGATTTCTTTTTGTTTTGTTTTCTTTTCTTTAGAGACGGGGGTCTCACTGTGTTGCTCAGGCTGGTCTTGAACTCCTGGCAAGTGATCCTCCCTCCTCTGCCTCCCAAAGTGCTAAGACTACAGGCATGAGTCACCACGCCCAGCCTGTGATTTTTTAATTATGTCGAAGTGCATCAGGAATCTGACCTAAGAAACCAGGTACTAAACAAGGACAAAACCGCCCAAGGAAAAGTATTTGTTGACATGGTGTCCTTTACTAAGAAAAAATCTTAAAGTCACAAGAGATAATATTTATCCTGTTGGCTGAAAACACAGGGAATTCTGTAGATGTCCATTTGCAGGGCAGCTGTTTCCATGGCAGTGCCATTTTCCAGGCATGCTGTGCGCTCGCCCTCCATCTCTAGGACTACCCTACACCTTTTCCACCTTTACTCCCTGATTGGCTGGTGAACTCTGCTAGAGTAGGTAGAGTGCCATTAATGTTGGGATTGTCCATGTAATTTGTTAGAGCCAGAGGAATACTCATTTGCCACCAGATTTGATGTAATTCATATCAAAATCCTAACAAGTTTTTTTTTTTTCACGAAAAACAGACAATTGATTCCAAGATTTGTATGGAAATGCAAAGGACCGAGAATGGCCAATGCTCTCCTGAAGAAAAACAAGGTGGGAAGACCTTTTCCACCACACATCAAGACTTATTAAAAAAATATGATAATAGGCTGGGCACAGTGGCTCATGTCTATAATCCTAGCACTTTGGGAGGCTGAGGCGGATTGCTTGAGGCCAACGGTTCAAGACCAGCCTGGGCAATATGGTAAGACCCTGTCTCTACAGAAAATTAAAAAATTAGCTGGGCTAACCAACTTCAGGCCTGTACTTCCAGCTACTCAGGAGGCTGAGGCAAGAGGATCGCTTGAGCCCAGGAGTTTGAAGTTGCAGTGAGCTATGACGATGCCACTGCACTCTAGCTTGGGTAACAGAGCAAGACTCTGTCTCAAACAAAAGAAAAAAAGAGATACGATGATAGAGAAAGTGTGTGGTACTGCTCCAAGGAACAAATAGTCCAATGAAATGGAATGGACCAATATTCTGGAAGAGTCCGGGAACATACTCATGTGTATATGGACTCTAGATTTTTTTTTCAAAGTGACATTGGAGGTGGGAAAGGATGGTCACTTCAGTAACCATTCCCAGGAAGATTTGGTGATGATATGGTAAAAGATGTGACTATACTCCTATCTCATGCCATGTTTATTTTAAGCACTGGTTCCTTAGAAATATATTGATTTTCCTCCTTCATCTTGCCTTGAGAGAATTCCTGAGAAATGCTTCTCCTGATGGCTTTTTTCCCCTGGTACATGGAGATCTAAATGTTAAAGGCAAAATGATAAAAAGTTTATAAAATAATGAAAAATTTTACAAGAAGGCTAAGCATGAATGTGGGAAATGGCTGCGGTCCAGGGGTGCTTTTCCCCACCTTCAATCCAATTGATAATAATGAAAACATTTTTCTTACATCAGGATTTGTCTCGATGAGTAATAAACTCAGTCCAAGCCCAGTCTGAGAAGCCCCAAGATGACGTTAACATTGTTTAACTCCATGCTTTCCAAGGGATCAAGAAGAGAGGAAAATCACTGGAAAACTGAAATGCAGACATTCCTGGAGGGTGACAATTTTAAAAAATTATTGGCAATTGATGCATTTTAAATATAGTTGGAATTCTTACACAATTTCAACAGTAGAGAAAAAATTCTCACAGATCTGCATTCAAAGAAGGGCTCTCACTCAACAGCTTCTTTTTCTGTACTCATTGCTTTACAGAGATTGTAAACAGACTCCTGTGCCCAAAATATTCCTTTTTCTTTGTTTTAACAGAATTTAAAATTTCAGAAAAATGCAAAAATACTATAAAATTCCCATATATCTTTTACTTCGATTCCCTAAATGATAACATTTTGTCCCCACTTGCCTGAGCATCCTCTCTTTTCTCTATCTTCATATTTTTTTCTAAAAATTTGTAAGTTATGCATATGATACCCTTTTATCTCTAGATATTATATACATCAATGTGCATTTCCTAAAAACCAGGACATTCTCTTACATAATCACAGTACAATTTTCAAAATCAGGAAATTAACACTAATATAATATGATTAAGTAATATATAGATCTTATTTGAATTTGACCAATCATTCCACTATATCCTTTTTAAGACTATTCTTTTAAATACTCTGTGGCTGTGGTCTTGGTGAAATAATTCCCAACCTTTTCAGGAAGATGTATCCATCCACTCAGCACATGCAAAAAGATTTAAGCCTCATTAATTTTCAGGGAAAGGAAACTGAAAACCTCCTTTTAGCTTTGCTGCAGACATCTTCATTCCCTGAATGAAGAGATTTCAAATGAAGTCTCACTCTGTTCCCCAAAGTCTGTGTTATCAGAGAAGATTGTTGCTCTTCTGTGCCGGGTACTTGCCTGCTGCTTATTCCTGATTCCTCATTAGGCTGAGAAAATCACTGTCAAAAATATTCTGCAAGATGTTTTCACCTTTTTCTCACACATAATAACAAAATCCTTTCCTGTCTCAATTTTAAAGCAAAAGAGTATGCACAGGGCTTGTAGAATGTACTAGTTCTTACAAGCAGGTTATCCCACGACCCACCCCTGAGACTATGGCTGTGCTGTAAACGAATAATTAAAACCCAAAGGATAACAACCTAAATAAATATCCATCAGAAAGGGGACTGGTTAAATAAATTCTATTGTATCCATTTAATGTAATACAGTGTAGCCATTCAAAAGAAGATGCAGCTGCATATGTACCAAAATAAATTAAGCCTAAATCACAGAAAGTGGTTAAGTCCTGTTGACTGCAGAGAGGAACTGGGGAATTTGAGAAGCAGAGGTAGAGGTGGAAGGGAGACTTTTTTTATAGTAAGCCCCTTTGTACAGTCTGATTATGTTATGTATTCAGAGAGGGGCGGGGGAGAGAGAGAGTCATGAATAGTAGACAGAATCATGGCTACGTAGATAGCTTAAGGACCAAAAATTAGAAGGAACAGCAGGTCCCATATTCTCTGGCTGCACCTTTTATTTTTAAAGCCATCAGTCTCTTTTCCACTTTCCCTCACCGACCGTTTAGTCCTCTCTTGTTAGCAGGAGTCTCTTCTTCAGCTAGGTGGTGGAGACACAAACAGACTTATTCATGCACACACTCAGCAGAACCATACGCATATACGCGCAGCCTCAAACACGTTTTTAGATTTGGAGGTGTGTGCGGGGGAGATGGGGAGCAACCTCGGGCAGTCTGAGCAGGACCTCCCGCCTCTTCCCCTGTCTCAGATGTGCACAGTCTCCCCTCTCCCTTCCCACGCTTTTGCCCGCCTTACTCCCAACCCCCTGCTCCAGAACCCTGCACACCCAGGCGCCTGGACTGGCGTAAATTTCCGCCTGTTTGCGTTGCCGCCGGGGAGGTGTGTGTGTGTGTTGGGGGCGGGGGGCGCTTCGTGACGTCAGAGCTGAGCTAGGGGGCGCCCCCTCCTGGCTGTCCGCCCCTCCCGGCCCTGCGGCCCCCGCTTGCCCTTTAAAAGAGAGGGGCCTGCGCCAACCGCGCCACACCGCGGGGACCGGGACGCACGCTGGTTCCCGAGCATCTCCATCTCGCCATCCTCGGGCACCTCGCCTGCGGGTCCAGCCGCCGTCCTCTTCCACGCGCAGGCTCAGGCGAAGGGGCCATGCAGCCCGCCGCGCTTCTCAGCCTCCTGGGAGCCGTGGCGCTGGCCGGTGAGTGGGCGCGGCGAGCTGTTCAGCACCGCGGACAGCGCCAGCCTCGGTCTTCCCGCAGCTCCTGGCACCGCCTGGGCCGGCGGATACTGGGAGAGAGGGAGGGTTGAGTGGAAGGCTTCTCTCTGGCTTGAGGTTCTTCATGTCTTCTCTTCCCTGGGTCTTTCCTTTCAACTCCATCCCCCACCGCCCCTGTTTGACTTGGAAAAAGCCAGAGGGCTTCCTACCCCAATCAGGAGAATTTCAGTCTTTTCATATCTGAATTTTTCTGCAGATAGAAAGAAAATGTGCCACACTTCCATGGAAACCCCACATTTTGTGCTCAATTCTAAGATGCGACGCTCTCGCTGCCCATCTAGAGAGACCCTGTTGTAGTCTAATTCTGTATCTGTTTGGCTTTTTAAAGCCAAGTGACTCCAGGGAGGCAGGAAGACATGTAGTATGATATTAGTTGGCATCTGCATAATTTCCTTTATTATGTAAACATGATGAAATAAAAGTCACTCCCATATGTATATATTTTTTTCTTAACATGTTCATATATAATATATGTATGTGTGCTCATATATATGTGTGTACAGGTTTAATATAATATGTTTCTGTGTTTTGTATTTCCAACTCTAGAGAAAGGTAATTTCATGCTCAAATTAATTCATTTTTAAGTTATGAATGGGAACTGCAGTAGATATTTTGACTTTTGTACTCCAGGAAAATAACTAGTATTAAAAAACCACAGAATTATCTTTGGAGTAGTAAAAAAAAAATGTTTCAGTCAATTTAGGAGGATGAAATTTTAATTAGTAGATATTTGAGAGTTTCTCTTTATGTGTGGAAGATTATAAGATTAATCTTTCAAACTACTCTGAATGTCAAAGAAATCATCTCTGAAGATTTGAAAAATTTGTGCGTGTGTGTGTGTGTGTGTGTGTGTGTGTGTTGAAGTCACTATCAATATTGAGACTATTGAGTAGTAAGTATACTACCACAAAATTAAACTAGAGGTTTTCTTTGGCTATTTTAATGGCCTTCAGAAAATTGTTCATATCTGAGATTGAGATTCCTAACAAGAATCGAGATAGTGCCATCCATGAATATGAAGCTTTTATTGACAGCAAGTACTGGATCCAAAACGTAGAGAGAGACAAAATGAAAGCCAGTGGTAATCTATTTTTATTGCAAGCTATATACATTCAGAATTTTCTAAAATTCTTGCCATTCTTACAAATTGCTGATAAATGTTCTTAATTTTATTAAAGAAACTAAATGAATAGGTTAGAATTATTTCTGGCCAGAATACTTTCGGAAAAGAATTGCTTAAAAGGCTAAAGCTGTACTGTACATTGTGCTGTAGACCACAAAACAGTGGCACTGTAGGACTTATTTAACTATTGTGATAAAATACAGATCTCTTATGTTACAGAATATTTTAATAAAGGTTCGTATTTTAACAGCAGCTAAATGGGCCCATGATACTATTCAAAAATTTTTTTTTCAGCTATAATTCACATACCATAAAACCCACCCTTTTAAAGTGGTTGGATTCAGTGGTTTTTTAGTATATTCACAGGTTGTGTAACGATCACCACTATCAGATTTCAGAACATTTTTATCACCCCAGAAAGATACCCCATACCCGTTAGCAGTCAATTCTCCATTCCCACCTACTCCCAGCCCCTGGCAATAAGATATGATAGCTTTCAAGTAGAGTTTGTTATCTGCAAAATTGCAGGGCTAGGAGAAACCTTAAGAAACCATCTAGTTCATTTCTTACCCTTAAGAGGTTCTGGAGGGAGATATGCAACACTTTGTGGTAGCTACTATGCACTCTAAAAATTAATATGAGTGAAGTAGTCACATGCTATCCATATTATTCTAGGTAAGATGGTTTCTGCATTCAGAAGAGCTTACTTAACTTATTTTACAACTATATGTTAAATCTGGGATCAAACTTCAATAGTCTTATGAGATATTAATAATTTAGAAGTTATTCTCAGATGTAACATATTATTTGATAATTTTTCTACCATTTGATTACTTCACTTTTAACGTGAGCATTAGATTTTCTTTTGTGCCCCCTGAATGTGACTGATCTGACTACTTTAGGGGAGTCAATATGCCTTTGGCTATTACTTTGCTGTCACGCATTCTATTGGAAGAAATACAGTGGCACTTAGATGTCTCACCAAGATGTATAATGTACTTTCACAAGCAGACCCTAGTTCCTTTCCACCAAAAGGAGGTCTGAAGAGCCCCAATCAGAGAAATAGGACTGTTCTGTAATAACAAAGGTAAGCTACAAATTGTCTACTGTAATAAAAGAAAACTTTCTATGCCCTCAAACCTAATAACTATTTAATACATTGACAATACAAATAGTTAATAAAAGCATCCATTTTATATTTGTGAAAAAAAGAGAAAAGTATTGGCAAGAAACTGTATTACCAAAGAAGGTTTAGTAAAGCTGGATTTTTAAAAGGAAATTTCTGGTTTATTAGGGGAGTAATTCTCTTATAGTTATTTCTGTCCAGAGGATTTTACAGATTTCAGCTGGAAAGAGAAAGTGCCAAAGTGGGTGTGTTCTCAAATAACAGCTATTTGAGGTATAAAAGAACAGCCCAGCATATCGGACCTTGGATACCAAAAGTGGGCCACCCAGATTTTGTCTGGCCTGCATTTTAGGAAGAACGTGGGGTCTTCATAGCTTGTTAGCCATTTCTCAAACATTTAAATCATTCTAAATGGGCTGGATAACTTTGTGCCTCCTGAAACAATGGAAATAGATTCCAGGCCATGTTTTGAAAAGGAAAATTTAGCGAAGTGAGTAAATGAAACAGGTGTCTTATTCCTAGGTTGAGCCCTATGATATGTAATTGATTGGGGGTAAGGGATGTTTAAAGAGGCTTGGAGAGCAAAGCATTGTTGGAGGGAAGATCATGTTGCTATTCATAAATGAACTGCACAAGAGTAGCTTCTATGTCTAATCTCTGGGGGATCTTGCTTTTGCCCCAGCCAGCTCTTGTCTTATCTCAAGGACCAAGAATAATATTCTGCAATGAGTTTCTCCTGCCATAATAGCAGTTGTCTACTCCAGGGACTGCCGGGAGAATTGTAGAGGTAGACTTGTATGTAAATGCTTTGGGCTGTTCTAAAGGAAAGGGCTCAGACAGAACGAAGCAAAAGTGAAAAATAAGAGAATCGAAGCAGCCTAGAAAGAGAAAGACATGGCACTGGAAAATTAAAATTATCTGAAGCATTTTCTAAGAGGACAAAGCTACTTTAACCGCTGCTTTAAAACAGCAGAATCTCATAAAATTTGATTTAAATAAATTAATTTTTTTCCTTTTAAAGTATTCTCATAAAGCAATTGTTAAACACCAATTTGCATATGACTTTATGGACTCGATGCTGCACTGGGAGAACTGGATACCTCCCGTGTTCTTTACATGGGGAGGGAAACACAACATTGATACAGACGCATGAGCAAGCTCGTTCAGGTAAAGGCCTTGGGGGTAAAAATGAGGTATTGATAATTAATTATGGAAGAGAGTCATAACCATGTTTTTGTAAAGGAAGTGAGTCTAGAGAGGAAATTTTCTTGGGAACAGGGATAAGCAGAGGGAGCCACAGATCTTTGCCCATTTGGGGGTAGGCAGAAGAGAAGGCGTGAGGAGGACACTCTGGTTCTATTTACACTTAGTTTTTTTAAACTTTTTATTGAAGTACGATACATAGAACACTGCAGAGATCATGAGTATGCAGTTTAATGAGCACACCTGTGTAACCAGCATCCAGATCAATCAATGGAACATTACCAGGACCCCAGAAGCCCTCCTTGTCTGTGGTCTGGATTTAATTTATACTGGATATAAGATGACATTTGTTTCCAAATATACTTAAGACATTGCTAGGTGACAACAACTGTGTACGTGTGTGTACATGAGTACATGTGTGTGCATGTGTGTGTACATGAAATTGGGATAATTGTGGCCTCTGTGGCAATCGTCCCCCAATATCTCCACTCTGCAGAGCTGATTCTGCCCCTCTCTCCACCCAATGTGGGGGGATTTTGTGAGTTTGGGTTTGCACAGCTTCCAAACACCAACTCAAGCCATTTCCTATTCTTTTTCTCCTTCAAAGCTGTCAGTTCCACGCCAGTGGATACCAGGAAACACAATGAAGAAATGGTAAGTTAAAATGTTAATTTTTGAATGTAGACTTGTATCTAGACTCAAGATTCTCCTACTTTCTGTCATCCCAAACCAAACACACACACGCACATGTGCACGCGCGCACACACACACACACACACAAACGGAAAAACACAACATGGTCCGACAAAGCCAGGTTTTCATCCCTGAGAGCATGGGGGCAATGGATACCCCTCATGGGCTGAGCTCCTACATCCTTCCTGGATAGTTTAGCACCCCTGAGGGTAGCTGTGTTGTCACAGCATTTTCCTTCTGACTGGTTCAGAAGTGGATATAGCACCTCTTGTATACTCCTGGATAGAGCTGGAACGCATTCTACTAAGTGAGGTATCCCAAGAATGGAAAAACAAGCACCACATGTACTCACCATCAAACTGGTATTAGCTGATCAACATCTAAGTGCACATATAAGAATAACATGTATTAGGTGTTGGGCAAGGGGAGGGGGGAAGGGGGAGGAGGGAATGGGCATATGCACAAACAATGAGTACGATGCGCACCCCTGGGGTAATGGACACACTTGAAGCTTGGACTTGGGGGGAAGGGAGGGTAAGGACATCATACGTAACCTAATTATCTGTATCCCCATAACATGCTGAAATAAAAAAAAAATAAAATAAAATAAATAAATAAAATAAAAAAAAAAGAAATGGGTGTTTATTTCCCTTCTCAGGGTAATCTCAACTCACCGCCTTCTTGCATTGTTCCGTGTGGAGTCTTGGGAGTTTCATTACAGTCTGTAAATCTGTATCTCTGCCCTAGGGATCCTGCATCAGTACAGGTCACATAGTCAAGCCTCCCTTGACAGTGTCTCTGGGTTGAGTAATCTGTCATCCCAGTGACACCAGTTTTTCCAATCTGCCTTCTGGTTTCTCCCCCAGGTGACTCGCTGCATCATCGAGGTCCTCTCAAATGCCCTGTCGAAGTCCAACACTCCACCCATCACCCCTGAGTGCCGACAAATCCTGAAGAAAAGTAAGTGTCCCACACTGCAGGCAGGTTTTTGTCACTGCAGAGATTCTTTTCCTAAGATTGCTTAGGAGAAGTTGTCTCTGCCTGCCTAGCAAGATCCGATGCTCAGCCCTTAGTCTGTGGCATAGCAACTCTAGCCTCTGCACCCTTACTGACTGTGCCCTGGGGTCTTTTGATGTCTGTCGAGAGAGCCCCAGGGGAACTGGTAAAAATCAAATGACCCATGCCTATAAGGACCTTGCAAACATTATACTCAGAGGGTGATAGAATGCAGAGACAGAGAAGGTTTAAGCAGCCTCAAACACCAGCCAGAACTAGACAGACAGATAACATGAAGGAGTCAGGCAGGACAGGAAGTGACTCACAAACTGGAGGGCACATGCCCCTTCTGAGGGAAAGCAGATATTTCTCAGCTCTAGTCCTATTGTGGAGAAATACAGACTCTGTTATCAGATCTTGGGTTTTTTTTTTTTAGAAAAAACAAGTTAAAATTTTGATTTTTAAGTGACATCACCTGGTATTTAAGTAGTGTCTCTGAATTCAAATTTACTAAAAATTCTGTTTAGGCAAACAGAACTCACCTCTGGGCTACTGGTTTGCAGCTTATACCCTATCCTAGTTTTCTTTCCCTTGGGGATGTGTCCTAAGCTAATCAGAAGACTGGTGAAGCTTTTGGTCAATGGGTGGTGAATTCCTTTATACAGCCTGTCCCACCCCAAGCCCCTCTCCACGCCCACTCTCTCCTGCATGTCTCTGAGTCAGCATACACTCACCGAGCAAATGGGTATTTGGGGAATAGTGAAGAACTGTTATTATATGGCTTCAAGAGATCTTAGGCAATACATAGTCCAATTTCTTAATAAGTAAAAGAACCTCTTTGACCAGGGTTGATCTGATCATACTTGCAGTATGACAGGTGCATTTCTCCTTTTTGTTTGAAAGTAAGAGTGAGTTTCACAGCTTGGTTTTACAGATTGGCAATGACTGCTAATCACAGCCCTCTTCCAATCTCACCTGCAGGAGCTTAAAGCTAAATTTAGGAGGAAGGGCCAATCCTCAGGTACAAGCTGCTACAGGCAGTATATTTTCAACTGGGAGAAATTAAAAATACTTCTGGTCCTGACACTTAAGACCCTACAAACCAGCAGGCAGTACGAAAGAGGCAGCATAGCCTCTGTGCCTGGAGGCTGAGATCTTGTCTGGTCAGCAATATTTGAGCTAACTCTCAGAATGACGTAAGTACCTGCCCCTGTTAGTTCAGGCTGCTGTAACAAATACCACAGACTGGGAGGCTTAAAGAACCAACATTTATTTTTCACAGGGGTAGAGGCTGGAAGTCCAAGATCAAAGTGTCTGGTGAGGGTCCACATCCTGGCTTGTAGACAGCCACCTTTTCACAGTGTCCTTACCTGGTGAAGAGGAAGATTATCTTTCTCCCTCACGGCTCTTCTTATTAGGGCACTAATCTCATTACAAGGGCTCCACCCTCATGACCTAATTACCTCCCAAAGGCCCCACCTCCACATACCATCACATTAGGGATTGGCACTTCAACATGTGAATTTGGAGGACACACAACCATTTAGTCAGTAGCACTGCTCAAACCCCCCCTGCTTACCTATGCCCACTTGGCCAGCTCTGCCTCAATGCTGCACACACCACCCCTGGCTCTTAAAAGGCAAAGGGACTGGTGACAGATGGGCCAGGCCTTGGGTGTCTGGGTGTGAAAGGTCAGGGACATTTCCTTTGCCTCATAAACATGAGAATATTATTATCATGCCAGGCTGGGCTTTAAACAGAGACACACAGTCTACTATTTCTTGGACATTTTTACAAAGCAGATCAATTTTTTCCATTTTTCAAATATCAGTTCGAAATGATTCATCAGTGCCATTCAGTAGAACTATGACGTGAGCCATAAACATAGTTTCAAATGTTCTAGTAGCCACAGTTAAAAAGTAAAAAGAGACAGGTGAAATTCATTTCAATAATATATTTTATTTTTATCTAATCTATTTTATCTAATTTATAATTTCTATATAGCCAAGCTATTTGAAATATGTATTATCCAATACATCCAAAATATTATCCTTTCAACATATATGTAATGGATATAAAAAATTATCGAGGTATTTTACATTCTTTTTTCCATAGGAAGTATTAGAAATCTGGTGTGTGTCTGACATGCATAGCATGTCTCAGTTTGGACCAGGCACATTTCAAGTACTCAGTAGCCACAAAGGCCTAGTGGCTCCTGCAGTGTAGACCCAGAGCTGTCAGTGGCCTTGGCTTCAGTCATTCTGTCTGAAATCAATGACATAAATTGAAATCCAAGCCCTCCCAGCTAACAACTGAGACAGTGTTAACTGCATATGTCTGTTCATGGGATGCCCTTGAGTTAAGGAGGATTTAGTAAAAGAATTCTTGATGTTTGGAAAAGATGGGAGAGAACAGCATTCAGTTGAAATATCAGTTATACCATCTACTGCTGACTCATGAAACACAAATATAATTCTGCATAGTGAAGTTTATCCTCAACATCTGAGAACATGTTGAGTGGACAGGACCTGAGTGAAGAAAGAAATGGCCCTTTCCACTGCTGTGTAGTTTTCTCAGGGAAGAAATATACATCCTTCTTATTACCAATTACTAAGTTATATTGTAACTTACTGCTATATTGAGTCTTCACAGTTGATTGGATAATAAAAGTCTGATATAAACTAATAATTAAAATGTGTAAATCCTCCGTTGAATCTTGGTATTTCCCATTTTGGCTATTTAACTTTATTTAGCTGGATTATAGTTATAGCCATTCACATAATGCTAACTTTTTAAGCCCTACTTAGAGTAAATATAGTAAGAATGGTCCCAAATTATACCAGTCTGAGTCTTGATGTCCTCAATATCTGCAAAAAGAGGAGTCTAGACTGGATGAATTCTAAGATTTCTTCTGGTTCAAAATTCTAATATTTCATAAATCTATATATCTGGATATCAATTTGACTATTGATAATATCAATGAGAGATGCTGGTTGAGTATTATGAAAACATAAAAACATGGAGAGTTTATTATTTGATTTAAACACAGCCAAGGAGCTTTCATAGTATTTGCTTTTGAAAGGCATCTGAGTGTATTCTTCATTAACTTAAAAAATTATTCAAGGTGGGGCATGGCGGGTCATTCCTCTAACCCCAGCACTTTAGGAGGCTGAGGAGGGAGGATCGCTTGAGGCTAGGAATTCAAGACCAACCTAGGCAACATGGTGAGACCCCCATGTATACAAAAATAAAATAAATAGCTGGGTATGGTGGTGTGTGACTGTAGTCTCAGCTACTTGGGAGGCTGAGTCGGGAGGATTGCTTGAGCCCAGGAGTTTGAGGCTACAGTGAGCTGTGATTGCACCACTGTACTCCAGCCTGGGCGACAGAGCAAGATCCTGTCTCAGAAATAAATAAATAAATAATAATTTGAGCAATTTTCAGTGTCCTCAGGATTTGTCGTGATTACCAAGGCTGGTGCTTATTGAACCCCAGGCAATTCTGAACTTTTACCTACTCTTATATTTTCATTATAGGTGGAAAAGAGATCAAAGACAAAGACGAAAGTGAAAATGAAAACACAAAGTTTGAAGTAAGATTGTTAAGAGATCCAGTTGATGCCTCGGAAGCCCACAGGCCCTCCAGCAAGGAGGAGACAGGAGCCCCAGGAGAGGAGGACACCCAAGGCCTGACACAGGCAGACACAGAGACATGGACAGAGGGAGGTGGGCACAGCCGAGAGGGAGCAAGCGAGCCCCAGGGGAGCCTTTACGCCTCTGACCGTCAAATCTCCAAAGAAGCAAAGACACACGATCCTGAGGAGAGCAAGGGAGAGGACAGGGAGGAGGTGGAGGGAGATAACTATGAGAAAGTGGAGCACGGGGAAGATGGCAGCAAAGAGAAACACCTTGAAGAGCCAGGAGAGACACAAAACTCATTTGTCAACAAAAGAAACCAGGCTTCAGCAAAGAATAAAGAGGAGTTGGTGGCCAGATCCGATACACACTCTGCCAGGCGCTCTGAGAAGACACACAGCCGGGAAAAGAGTAGCCAGGAGAGTGGAGAGGAGACAAGGAGTCAGGAGAAACACCCTCAAGAGTCTAAGAGCCAACCCCAAAGCCAGGAGGAGTCTGAGGAAAGTGAGGAAGACGCTATGTCTGAGGTGGCCAAACGACGCACGAGGCCCAGACACCACCATGGGAGGAGCAGACCCGACAGGTCCTCTCAAGAAGCGAATCCTCCCTCCAAGGAAAGGGGACACCCCTTGGAGGAACCTGAGGAGTCAAACGTGGGCGTGACCCGTTTAGGGGAAAAGAGGGACCACCCTTCAACCCATTCTAGGGCTTCAGAAGAAGAACCAGAATATGCGGAAGAAGCAAGGAGTCATCTGGGTGTCCAGGTCCCCGAGGACCTGGAGTGGGGACGATATGGAGGCAGAGGAAGTGAGGTGTACAGGGCTCCAAGGCCTCATGGTGAGGAGAGTCGGGACGAGGAGGACAAGAGGGACCGTCCCAGCTCAGAGCTTGACAACATGGCGTATGAATACAGTGAAGAAAATGAGGAAGAGAACGGCCGTGAAGGGGGAAAAGGACACCATCAGAGAGCCAGGGGTGGGGAGCCAGGTGCCTATTCCACACCTGACACCAGAGAAGAGAAAAGGCTCTTGGGTGAGGGATACCCCCATGCTCAAGAAAGCCAGCTGGACAAGGCAAGGAGACGCCCACCAGGTGAGTGGAAAGAGCTGGACAGACCTTACTTCAACTACGGTGAGGAAGGAGCTCAAGGGAGATGGCAGCAGCAGGAAGACCTGCAAGACACTAAAGAAAATAGGGAGGAAACTAGGCTTCAAGACAGACAATATGGCCCCCGTTACACCGCTGAGAAGAGGAAGCGATTAGGGGAGCTGTTCAACCCATACTATGACCCTCTCCAGTGGAAGAGCAGCCATTTTGAGAGAAAAGACAACATGGCTGACAATTTTCTCGAGGATGAAGAGGAAAATGGGCTGACCTTGAATGAGAAGAGTTTCTTACCAGAATATAACTACGACTGGTGGGAGAAAAAGCCCTTCTCAGAGGATGTGAATTGGGGCTATGAGAAGAGAAACCTCGCCAGGGCCCCCAAGCTGGATCTGAAAAGACAGTATGACAGAGTGGCTGAACTGGACCAGCTCCTTCACTACAGGAAGAAGTCAGCCGAATTTCCAGATTTCTACGATTCTGAGGAGCCAATGAGCCCGCGCCACGAGGCAGAAAATGAAAAGGACAGGGCTGACCAGAGAGTTATGACAGAGGAAGAGGTATGATGTGGGGCTTTTGTTTAAAATTAACTTCCTATGGTCAACGTTAGTATGTTGTGTTCAAGACTATCTGATATTAATGGGGAGAAATTGGTGGGAATTAATCCCCATGAGAAAAGTGCCCTAGTAACAGAGTAGATACCACCTCTGGGACCGATTTCCACCTGCCATCTAGCCGGTGTCCACATCCTGGTCCACGTTCTTCTGATGCAGGGCTTCTCCACCCCGGCTGCACCTTGGAATCGCCTGGACAGCTTGAAAGTTACTGGCCTGGGACCCACCCTCAGAGAGTCCGTCTCATTGGTTCTGGGTGCTGCCTGGGCATCAGGACATTTTAAAGCTCCCAGGTGACTGCAATGTTCAGCCCAGACTGACAACTACTGTTGTGGTGTCTGCCCCTTGGTTGTTTGACTGTTCATCACTATCACCCAGGGTACGGAGAATAGGTGATGCAGAAATCAGTTGCTTTGCTATTTAGTTTGCTATCATTGGTTCATGCTCTAGTACAATCAGGTATTTACATCTGGTAACATTATTGGAGCTGTACCTACCCACACAATGTTTTTCCCTAATATTGATTATGTAAGTTGGCACTTCTTCTCAAAGTTGAATGTGCATCAGAATCATGAGGGATTCCTAGTTCCTCCCAGAGTTTCTGATTCAGTAAGTTCTGGATGGGTCCAAGAATCTGCATTTCCAAAAAGTTCCTTGGTGATGCTGGTGATGCTGATGCTACTGGCCAGGGGACCACACTTTGAGAACCACTGATGTAGGTTGACTCGCGTAGCTTCTAACATACTAAAATTCCCCTTTTCATTCATACTCTCTTACATGACAGCAAAACAAATTGATTTGGGACCTCATGGTTTCACTTTTCTATATTTTCCAGGAAAAAGAACTTGAAAACTTGGCTGCAATGGATTTGGAACTGCAGAAAATAGCTGAGAAGTTCAGCAAAAGGGGCTAATGGCTGTTGGAGCAACGGGCAGTTTTAAGAAGCAGCCCTCACGTCTATTTTCCACTACTTCACCGAAAGACACCATTTATTTACCCAAAGGCAGAAAGTAGAATTCATTATTCATTACATGTTTGCCACAATTGGAAATGTCTTTATTTTTTGCCAGAACGCTATTGAAAATATGAATAGCATGACTTGTAGTATATTCTTTCTTGCAAAATAGACATATTAACATGCTTGTGACAATGACTGTGCTACTGTCTTTGAAAAATATGTTTGTCTCAGTTTGAAATAATAAAAGATTCACCTGAGACCAAAAGCATCATTGTCCTCAGCTTCCTTTGGACTAATAGGGAGGAGTGTGATTTTTCAAATCCATTCTTTGAAGTAAATTGTGAAAAATGGCACTAGGATTTGTTGGTCTTTGGATACATAATGGAATAAAAAAGCGAACCTTTTGAAGTGAAAGAATGTGCTGGCTATAAAGAGAAAGAGATTAGGAAAAGACATCTGTTCCCCCGGGGCAGAGAGAGATTAAATGGGCTTGAAGAAGTTGTTTCAAAAACCATCATAAGATTATTTTAAAAATCCTATTATCTGGAGAGCCTGGTAGCCAGCCAAGGACCATTTTTCAGGGCTGAGAAGAAAGCCTGCATAATGGGAAGAATTCTGGAGTGGGAGTCAGAATATCTGGCCTATCTAGACAGATCCCTGGTCCCTTAGGGCCTATCTGATTTCAGACTCTGTTACTAAGTAGCTGTGTGACTTTGGGCAAGTTACTTTCCCTCTCTGAACTTCAGATTTGTCAACAAAATAAAGATACCTGTCTCACCGGGTTATTACAAGGATGATACAAGTTTGTGCAAAACACTCAGAGTAGTGCCTGACATAGGGCAGTGGCATAGGAAATGTAACTGCTGCCATAATTATCTCTGCAGCTTCTTACAGCAAGACACTTGGACAATTCCCCATCTCCCTTCTTTTACCTGCCATTTTATTCTTCACCCTTGGTGGCTTCTACTTGGTTGATTTCTACAGTTTTGACAGTTGAGGTGAAGAGCTATTCTCCTGGGCCGGAGGGGCTGGAGTAGGAGAGAGTAAAACTTTCTACTCTCTGAAGGTTTAATAATTGAGTTTATGGAATACATTGACAGTATACAGATTAACAAGAGAAAATCCATTTTAATTATGTCCATAGGTCTGGGAGTTTCACAAAATATGAGACTCAAAGAGGGGCCAGTGGGGTGGGGAAACTGTGGCCTTCTGGATCCTTAAGTATGGTCTTTTAACTGAATCCAAATTTTACAGGACAAATTCTTAAGTTTGCATTCGGTTGAGGGGCTGCACTTGGGGACCTAGAGGGCCACATGTGGCCCCAAGGCCACAGGTTCCCCACCCCTTCTAGGGGTTTAGAGCTTCTGGTGGCAGCACAAGTCATGCGAGGGTGAAGGGAGGAACTGTGCGGTGAATAAAGGTTGTCCTGTTATGCAGATAAAGTCTCTCAGGTAATTAAAGTTATTTTTAAAAAGCAGGTATTAATAAAAGCAGCCCTCTTCCTTGTACAGATACTTTACTAACATAGATTTCCTTTATAGATGTAAATTTCCTTTAAGAAGGACAGATGCTCAGAACTATTCCTGTGTCTGCACTTTCTCAGCATAACCAGCTCAAAATATACCAAAGAAGTATATTTTTGGGGTGGCACAGTCTGGTCTCCCGCAGGCATATTTTTGGGTGGTGTGTCCTGAGCATCAAGAGTGGCAAAAATAAGTCTGGGGATCACATATGACTTATACCCATCCAAGAAGTTCTCGCTCTCCTCTTTTTGGCTAAGTCAGGGATTGCCCATGCTAATTTAACCAGATTCTTTTCAGATTAACCTTCTGTGACATACTTTTCCAGGAGAGTTGTGGCTTCATCCTATGGGAGGCAAGCCCATCAGTGCTATGAATTTGATGGCAAATTGTTCCAAACCTGGGCACATGCTTCTCGAAGGCTTCTTAAGATCCCTCTGCTTGTGGTTTTTTCTGGCCATGGGATCGCGACTGGCTGTTTGAAAGGCCAGTGAGTTGTGTCAGGGGTAATGGCTGCCAGAGGCAGCCCTCACAGTATACAGGGCATTGGTAAATAAATATTGTACTAGTTTCCTAGGGCTTCTATAATAAAGTATCATACTCTGGGTGGCTTAAAACAACAGAAATTTATTGTCTCACAGTTCTGGTGGCTAGAAGTCCAAAATAAAGGTATGGGTAGGGCCACGCTCCCTCCAGAGCCTTGGGAGGAGAATCCTTCCTTGCTTCCTCCTGGTTTCTGGTGGCCCTAGGCCTTCCTTGGCTTGTGGCGGCATGACTCCAATCTGTCTCCATGTTCACATAGCTGTCCTCTCCCTGCGAGTCTGCCTATTAACATGGCATTCTTTTTATAAGGACACCAGTCATGTTGGATTAAGGGCCCACCTCATCTTAACTAATTACATCTGCAACAATGCTGTTTCCAAATAAGGTCACATTCTGAGGTACTGGGAGTGGGGACTTCAACAAATCTTTTTCTGTGGATACAATTCAACCTATAACAAGGCAGGCCAGTTCCCACCCACCTCAGGTGGAATAATTTTGAGGCTTATATTCTACTCTGCCTCCAAAAATTTCCCAGCAGATTGGACCCCAGATACCACAGTGGTGACTTGCATGGAAATGCATCCTTTATTGGCTGCCTTTACCTCCCTGTCCCACCGCCTACTGGTGACCCTCCTAGTGTTTCATGGGATCACCTCTCTAATAAACTGCTTGTCCTCAAATGGAAAAAAAAAAAAAAAAAAACCCCTTTTTTTTTTTTTTTTTTAGTTTAAATATCTCAGTTGACTTAATTTTTGATTCTAGAATCAGGAAACTCTTCATCCATAAAATAGAATGAGTGTTCCCTGTCCTCAAATTTTTATTTCAGGATTTGCTTGAGGGGGACCCCGACCTGAGACCAACCAAAGCCAAGGCTCATATATGACAAATAATACAACCGCAGTTGCAACCCCTTGTTTTACGTCTTGATACAAGATACTGGGAAATGCTTAACACATACTCATATACACGCAATGCAATATGTCTCTGCCTTTTTTCCTATCATGCCCAGTGGAAAACAAAGTCATTTCCTAAATAAAGAGCATTGGAGGGGATCAAGATGAATAGGGGTTTACTCACTGGAGGAGAGAAAGCAAGTCATTGCAATGTACCAAATACTAGCCTGGCAAAGCACACACACACACGATGGGCACTGCCGTGAGGAGCAGCTGCAAGCAGATGGAACACTGTGCATGATGCTCTCCCAGCTTGAAGATGATTCACTCAGTTTCCTCCTGGCACCCTGCCTTCTGGATGCTGTGCGCACTAGTACAGCTTTTCATTTTATTAATATTAATAGTTTGCAGACCTCTTGGGGCAGGGGAATGTGCAGGTGCAGATGGTCTATCAAAGATGCAGGCCACATTCAAGAGCATCCCACCCAGCACATGGTGCCCAGACAGAGTACAATCAGGATGCCTGGGGATGCCACCATTTCTCCAGGAGGAAGTCAGGAACTATCCAGGCCACTGTTTTTCCCTCTTTTAATCAAAATAATACATGTTCATGGTAAAAACATTAAGTAGTCCTGAAAGGCTTATAATGAATATTATGGGTTGAATTGTGTCTCCCAAAATGATATGTAGAAGCCCTAACTGGCAGCACATGTGAATGTGATCCTCTTGCCTCAGCCTCCCGAGTAGCTGGGACTACAGGCATGTGCCACCACGCCTGGCCAATTTTTCTATTTTTATTAAACAGTGGAGACGGGGTCTTGCTCTTGCTCAGGCTGGTCTCGAACTCTTGAGCTTAAGTGACCCTCCCACCTCGGCCTCCCGGAGTGCTAGTATTATAGGCGTGAGCCATCTCACTCAGCCTGGTGTCCTTATAAGAAGAGAGAAATTTGGACACAGCCACACACACAGAGGAGAGCACCATGTGGAGACAGAGGCAAAGATTGGAGTTATGCTGCTGCAAGCCAAGTGTGACCCTGCCAACACCTTGATTTCAGACTTCCAGCCCCTGCAACTGTGAAGGAATAAATTTCTTTTGTTTTTGGCCACCCCGTTGTTATGGCAGCCCTAGGTATTTGACACAATGAGAAACAAATGGTCTCAGTGCTTGTCCCCCAAATCCTTTAGCAGATGCAGCCACCTATGGTTTAAATTTTAGAGTTTTTTTCTTATTTGAATATTTTAATTGTCATGGTCTCTAATATTTTATCAAGGAGTTATAGCACAGAGATGGGACAGGAGGGGAGAAAGGGTCCTATCATTTCAAAATAAAAATATACAACATGCCATTGCAAAACACAGTATAATCCGGCAATCTCAAGTACTAAAATAATTAACCAGCTGCAATAATTACAACTCTGCGGTCCAGGAAGCAGACGTTCAGATACATGATGGTCCTCCCTGAGAAAATGAATTGATGAATGACCTCAAGGAAGTGACGGTGTGAGCCACTTGGACACTTGGGGAAAGACATTTCAGGCCGAGGGAACAGCAGTTGCAAGGGCTGGACTCAGGAATGTGTGAGGCATGTTTGAAGAAGAGCAAGAGGCCAGCTTGGGGGGGGCTGTCGTGGGAGGCGAGGTTAGAGAGGCAGCAGGGGCCAGGTCGCACAAGGTTTTGTAAGTCCTGGCGAGGACTTTTGCTTTTGTGATTGGAGAGTTCTCAGCAAAGAACTGAAATGATTTTCTTTACATTATATAGACCTGGCTGCTGGGTTGAGAGAAGGCTGAAAGGGAAGTGAGGGCAGAGACATAGAAATCAGTAGGAGGGGCCCTGAGATAATCTCGGCCTGTCATCGTGATGGCTGGGGCCAGGGCGGTGGCACTGGGGGTGGGAATAAGTAGGAAAACCCCGGATCTACTCTGGAGAAAGAGCTGACAGGGAGGGCTGATGGGTTAGGCGTGGTGGGAGGGAACGAGAGCTTGATACCAAGGTTTTAGGCCTGAGCAACTGGGGAAAACGGATGGTGAAGACTGCAGGAGAGACTGGCTTGGGAGGTGAGAGATGCAGAGCCTAGATTTGGGTATGTTAAGACGTGAATAAACACCCAGCAGAGGCATTGAGTTGGGTACATGGGCCTGGAGCTGAGGACTTAAGCTGGGAGTCATTATCACAGAGATGGTATTTAAAGCCTTAAAACTGGGTGAGATCACTTAGTGTCACATAAATGAGTCAAAGGTGGCCTCTTTGTCTTGGCCTCTAGGTTGTCTATTTCTTCATTGAAAGCTGAGACTGGTTAGCTCAAAAGCCAATCTCAAATTTTTACACATCCAATTATTTTAAACACATTTTAAGCACATATTTAGTCATTTAGGGCTTGCCTACTTTGCATACCCCCACCAAACTAGACCCAGCTTTGGCTGGTCACTGGTAAGATAGAGCCTTATGGTTATAAGACCCCAAACCGCTCCTGATCCTCAGGGCTCTCTGACCTGGGGACGCCCCATGGTGCTACTGAGCAACAACGCCTAGACACTGGAGCCCCGTTTCTGATTCCTCCACTCCTCCCTTCTGAGTAGCAGCCCCTGTGGGGTGGACTCTAGACAGACTCTTGCTGTGACGGACATCCTCACCTCCCCTCTGCAAACCTGTCAGGGTGTCTCTGTCACCCAAGAAAGCATGTGTGTGCTGCTGCCACCTCATGGTCACATTGTTTTCTTCGCTTAGTACCCCAAATCCCTCAAGCAACCTAGGGAGCTAGTATAGACAAAGGCAAGAGGTGCAACAGCTGAGCCCTGAGGCAGCCAGTGGTTAGAAGTCTCAGAGATGAGGAGGAACCAACAAAAGAGACACAGAAAAGACCAGAAAGCAGGAGGGAAACCAAGAGACAGTGGTGTCCTAGGAGCCAAGTGAGGAAAACCATAGCAAGGAGGATGGGGGATGGTGTTAAAAGCAGCCGATGGGTCTAGAGGACTGAGAAGGGGCTCTAGAGGTCATATGACTGTGTATCTTCTGTTGCTGCTCACTCCAAACCAGCTCCTTACTGCGGCTACTCCTGTTTCACCTCTCACTGCTTCACTGAAATCAGTGATCAACAAACTTTTTCTCAAAGGACCAGACAAGTATTTTAGGCTTTGAGGTCTCTATCCCAACTATTCAACTCTGCCACAGTGCAAAAGCAGCCATAGACAGTATGTAAATAAATTAGCATGCCTGTGTTCCAATAAAACTCCAGTTTGAATTTCAGGTAACTTTCCCATGTCACAAAATTATTCTTTTTTCTCTTTTCCTCACCAGCCATTTAAAAAAGTAGAAACCTTTTTAGCTTGCAGGCCATACAAAAATCTCAGAGTGGGCCAGATTTGGCCTGTGGGTTTTGATTTGCTGACCCCTGATTTAAATCAATCATATTTTATTTTTATCTCCTCTTTGTAAAGCTGGTGGTGGGCACCCCTCCCCTCCCTAAAGAAAAAAAGAGAAGCCCACAAACAACTGCCAGGCTCAGCTAAGTTAAAGAATAACCACACCCGGACGTCCACCCGGATAAGAGGAGTTTCGGTCCCTGGGGTCCACAAATACCACCAGCCCCTCCTGCTTCTCAACATCCACCCTAAAACTGCAACAAAGAACTCCCTACTTTTCACGCCAAAATCCTTCACCCCAGAAAACCTCCATCCCCCAACTCTAAAACATATAAGCCCGCTCAAAACTCTCGAGCAGCGCGACTTCTCCGGCCCCTCTCCTCGGGACCCGTGAACCTCGCCCGGGAGCGCTCAATAAAGCCACGTTGTTTGGCCATACTTTGTGTCCGTTGGTCTCTCTGTCACCGAAAAACCTTACATTCTTCCTTGAATCTATTGCCATACGGCTTGAGTTTATATCATATGTAGCTCCTACTTTGTGTCACTCACAGGTGATGGAAAAGAACTAGGAGAGGCCCACTTTATCCACCTGAGTATCTGATTGAAGAAAGTGCTCCCGTAAGGCGAAGGAACTCCTGCTAGCATTTCCTCCATCCTCTGGATGAATTTCTCCACTTTTTAAAATTTGTTGGTTTAGAATGATAACACCAAGCAGACTACCCAGAAGATGGAGTCCACCTACATTTCAAAAAAAAATTTCCTAAGTGTCTCGTTATCTTTCTGTCAAAGCAAAACTGAAATGTCAAAATCTTTCCAGTCTTGTTTTCGTGATATCTCAATTAAATGACAAAATCCCAGGTTATTAATGGAACTGCAAAAAGGCAAAAAAGAAAGGGGGGTGTGGCAGAAGTACCTGATATTCATTTCCTGTGCTTCAAAGATTTTGCCCTTCCTCACAAAGGCTCAAAAAGCTATGGGTGCCTAATAAATGTTAATAGGGTAGTTAACAGTTCATTAGCTGCTCTTTAAGTAGCTACTCAAGGACTCACATCTTTTGTCATTTTATCCGTGCTACACAGTTAAGTCCAAGGAAAATCTGTAATCCTTTTCACAAAATTAATACTAGTCTAAAGGCGCCATTATATTTCAAGTAAAGGTATTAGATACACTCTAGTCTTCCTAGCACTGCACCTAAACGCATTAGAAAATAAGGAACATTTAGAGTGATGTGAACCTCAGTCAGATTTTTAGGACATGCTTTTTAGTATTTAGTATTGTTCTTACAATATTTACAACCAGCGATTATTTATTTTTAAACCAACCTGACCTGGGATAATACAACCAATGCTTTAAAACAAAAAGCAAACACCCTAATTTTTTTCAAAATTTCATATGTATTAAGACTGTATTTTTGGCTTTTCCATATAAAACCAGTCCATGAAAGATTGCCCAATATTTGCTTCATGTAATTTTAGCATACCTCTAAGCTAAAAACACCCTTTAATGGGAACCACAGTATATCGCCAAGTACCCTTGCGCAATAAATATTATGGATGTTACAAAATTATTTTTTGTCTTTTACTTTTTGATTGCCACCCAATAAAGTGCTATTCCACATAACTCTCCTGGTGGCTGGATGTCTAGAAGTCATGAAATTATCCATTCATTTACTACAAAGGTGAATGCCCATTTTACACACAAGACAAAAACATCCTGTATTCAGAGGCACCTGTGATGTGGGCACACACGGTAGTGGATCTCAAGCGCTAGTTCCCAGGGCAATGGCACCAGCGTCACTTAGAAACTTAAAGAAATGCAAATTCTCTGCCCCACCCTAGACATATTGAGTAAGAAACTTTGGGGTGGAGAGTCCAACAATATGTATTTAACAAACCATCCAGGGGATTCTAAGTTTTTAAATACTAAGAAGTTTGTACCCTGAGTTTGTGAACCTCTGAATTAAATCATCTGTACTCAAAAGATGAAGTATATTATATGAGAAAAAGTAACACAGGTTAACTTTTGCTGCTGGTGCTGGTAAGAAGAGTTCACAAGTCATCTCCAGGGGAACATAGAACACAGGGCCCTTCCCCCAGAGACCAAGACCAATATAAGGGATTTAGGGAACAGAATGGGATTTGGAAACTGGTTGAATCCCAAGTAGGAAATGGTTCTAAGAGTGACCAGCAGAGACCAGGCACTACTGAATCTAGTCTACGCAGTTTTCTGTTCTCCTTGACCAAACTGAATTGGCTGTATGTGGCTGACAACAGCTTGCAACATGGTCAGTGAGGTGCTAATCCAGGCATGTTCTCTACCACAGAGACCATGTGTAACAATCAGCAGTCAATGTGGCATCATTGACTACATCATTAATGTTAGACAGACCACAGTAACAAAGACTTTTATTCTTTAAAAGCAATTATTTTCAGAAAAAAGAACCAAAACCACACTTGTTGGTAATTACACTGGCCATTATCAGAATAGCACACACTATTTGGAAAAAGAAATTTCTTTTGTTCTGAGATGCTCCTCACTAGATGATCCACATCTAGTCTATGATGACATGAAGAGCACATTCTAGTAAGCAAGAGACTAAACTCTCAAATGGACAAGAGCCTTGGCTTATTCTAAATACTTGCCTTTGCTGTGGCAGTTGATCGAATTTGATTATGCTTTTTCAGAGCTTAGAAAGGCTAACCACCTAATCATGCCAGAGCTCTTCAGATCATCACCAAAAAAGGCACTTTAAAATACATTTGACAAGGAGTGACACTGATGCAATGAGAACTGGTCTAAGTCTTGCACAAAACTTTCCTATAGTTCAAATAGATTGTATATTCTCTGTGTGTGTGTGTTCATATAGATAGTACAATCTATGTCTCTATGTGTGTATATATTCATATAGACAGTACAATCTATGTCTCCATGTGTACGTGTATGTATGTATATACCAACATCTATACACATATATACAAGTATGTGTGCATATGTGTATCCATAAGTGAGGGACGGGAAAAGACCATTTCTGTTTCCTTTAATTGAACACTACACAAAAATTCTAGTCACTTTATTTGGAACAAAGAATGAGAGGCTTGGTAAATTAATTCAAAAAAGTACCCTGCTAAACCTTTCTATGCACAAAAAAAGCAGTAAAATAAATACTTAGAACTTTCCCAGATTGTCAACTATTAAAATAATAAAACCTAGCATTTCAAAAAAGTTTATTCCACTGCAGGGAACAGGGTGGACACTTTTGGTACTGTAAACCTCACACACACATCCATATTGCTTAGGTTGAAGGGAATGAAATGAACAGAGGAAATTTCCTCCATAAATTCCTTCCTTTCAGTACCCACCAAGTTTTAGCTACGTTATTATTCAACATAGCTTAAAATATAAACAAAGTCTTAAATAAATACATCTTTAGGATGTTGAAATTCTCAAGATAATTACACAGAGTATTGAGAAGTCCTTAGAGGATTTTTGTTAAACAAACACAATTGGCTGTTATCAATCCACTGCATACCTCAGAGCTGTAGTTTTGACAGACCAAACCCATCTGTGTCAGAAGTAGACAAAAGGCTTATTCTTCCTTCTCAGGAACGAATGTATAGGCATGTTCTTATTCTTAGGATATGAAAAAACAATTAGTAATACACTTAAAGTTTAATTACTAACTGTATAATGCCTGAGAACAAAACTCATAGCAATTCTTGAAGGATTAAGAGTCCGACTCTGGGCATTTCCGTTTTTTAGCTGCTGGCTCTTCAGTCTTGTGTGATTCTAAAGTGCTCGAGTTGGATTTGAGGCTGGCATCTGCTTTAAGGTTGTCCATCGCAACGGTGAAGCCTGAGAGAAGGTACCCCCCACCTCCACTCATCAGCAATTTGGGATGACTTCGATCTGGCAAAACCTAATCAAGATGGAAAGACAGACATTCCTGTTTTCCCAAGACAATAAAGTACACGCTAACAACACTCATGCCAAAAATCAGAATTCAAATGACACAGATTCTCTTGAAGATTTAAACGGACCAATTTCTAAGGAGCTATTTCCTTCATGTGACAGTGCAGAGAAAAATACAGAAATTGGCTTAAAAGATTTTCTTTTGAAAAATAAAACTGAAGCCCTGTTTTTCTCAAACCCGAGGCATGTTTCTGATGGAGAATGGGCAAGAGGTTTGGGCAGGACTCTGGGCCTAAGTATAGCTTTCTTCCTCTTGGCTCCAGGAAGCTTCATGGCCAACAGTGGAGCTTGAGTCTATGGAGAAGTAGCTACTGAATGTACACTCAGAACCTCCCTTCTCTGCTACCCTGTTGACTCCAACAAGACTTCTCTCCTGTTACCTTAGCTAAATTAGACGACCTCCACGAAGGGCACCCAAGGCTCAACAGCATCCCCACCACAGTACGATAAAACACCAAGCAGCTGGACAGGGCCTCTGGCAGTGTGGAGGTGCTCCCCTCCGAGAGAACTGGCCAGGCAGCAGAAGGCCTCCAGCTGCTGCTCCTTTAGGAGCTGTAGTGTTCACTGCTGTAGTGTTCACACTGAGAGAGGCCCGGAGTTGCTCCTAGTTGGTAACTGAGCATGGGTACCAGGATTGGACCATTTCTGCCCAACAAAGGGCTCCCTGAATGGGCGATCTTTGCTCCTGGGCTCTGCATCAGCCTGGCTGAGACTTTCTTAAAGCAGCACTGCAGGATCCTCCTCCCGTCCTCCTTCCTCCACTCCCTCCTGCAGAGGCATCGATTCCACACCACCTAATCCTGCTCCCTCTCTCCTTACCTTTTAAAGGCATTTCCTTCCCTAATAAATCTCTTACACTTCAACTTCCATCTTGGCATATGTCTTTTAGAAGACCTGAACTGACATAGGGCCCACCAGTAAATCATAAAAACTTGCTGCAAAAACATCCCAGCAGAGGAGAAAAGGACGCTTTCATCATTCACCTGGGGATTTTGCTATTCTCAATTACACCCTCCACAGTGAGATACCAAGGCCTTGGGGAAATATGAATCACCACTGTTTGCATTTTAAATGCCTCTGAGTTGGAGTTACAGAGTAACTCTGACATGAAAAGAGAAAAAACGATCAGGAAAAGTCAGGGGCACTTTCTCCAAGTTACAGGCATGAGACTTCTCCATCTCTGCAGACATAAATAGGGATATCTCTATTTAACAACTTGCAATACTACTGCAATGAGCCAGGACTCAGGAGAGCAGCCCCGGGCCTGGCTGTCAGAACACGTACCTGATAATTTCTGAGCCAGGTCTCAGACAGCCTGAGGTTGATGACCCCTCCCCTCTCCCGTAGTTTCGTGTAGCATTCCAACAGAGGCTGCAGGCAAAAACAGAATTCTGCTAAGAATTGCTTCCTTGGCTGCAGTTTGAGGATCAACATTCAGATGCAAGAATTCCCTCCCATTGCATTCTAATATTACCTCTTTATACTGACAGTAGACCACGAATGGCCTTGAAGGGGCCACAAAGTCCAGCAGAGACAGCAGCAGAGGAGTGGGATGGAAACGACTAGCTACAATTAAACTGCAATGAAAATGTTAGACAAATTATCTTTCTACTTCCCCAAAGCAGAGCACAGGTTTTAAAAGGCATTTAAAATGATTGTGCATTTAATCTGCATGACTCACTCAAAGAAGAGATTTAAATACAACATTCCAGAAGTCCCAAACAGAATTAAATCATGAGCTATTTCTTTCTAGGAAACACAAACTGGGTTAGAAGCTCTTGTGGTGCTTGGCAACTTCAAGTTGCATTTAATGACATTCTTGAATTTCTTTCAAATCATCTGGAAACAAATCCAACACTGTATATGCTGCTTTGCAGATACCTGAATCTACCTCTCCTTGTCAGGAGGTTTCATTAACCCTTGTCATTAGCCTGTATCACAGCACTTGAATGCCCCACTCTCTACACTTAGGACTACACAGCCCTGTCTGGTCTGATGCACTATCATTGGAGAAGGTTCAATTTCTTCTAAAAGGCTCACACCAGCACAATCAATTTCCCACCTCTGCCAGACTCAATCTCCTTTCTTTAAAAACCCAAGACAGAAGCCTCGTCTCATGGCCTACTAAAATCTAAGCAGTCAAGCAGAAAGAGAAAGTCAATCCGTTTGAAGCAGAGCCCACATGCACCAAGAAGTCTCCTGCATTCTTCCATCAACGCACCCATCTGCATTTCTTTCACTCAGCAGAGCAGCAGCCTCTAAATGTCTTTTCCTCTGCTCTTCTTGTCTCCTTTGTTTTTCCTGAATCTTCAAGAAGAAAAATAAGAAACCAACATACTGGGGTCATTCAGTCAGGTTTATGGAAATGTTCTGGTCTGTCAAAACATTTCAACGATATTTACCAACTCGGACTTAAGCAACAGAAGATGGTTGTTCACAAGGAAGTTGAAAAAAACACAAGAAAGACTATATATTAAAAACCATCATTAAGTTACCTATGCAATGCTTTGTATCCTAAAGCTCCATCCTAAAGATTAAATCACACACTTGTGTACCCTGACACACACTCTCTCTCTCTCCAATTGTTCTGATATTTATCATCTTGGGAGCTGACTCACAAAGGCAAACCAAATCTCATTACTTAAATGAAGTTAATTGAGGCCCTGAGGAGAGTATTACGAGGGTAGTGGGGACTCCTGACATTCTTACATAATCCTTTTTGCTTCCTCCCTCTTTAGGCTCCTTATGTTCTGCATCTTGAGAAATCATTTCCATCGTTTCTTGTTCTTCTGGGTGACTGCCCTCTGGGGCCTCCGCCATGCCGTCTTCATTCTCTTGTTCAGAAGTCTGTTTTTCCTCCTCAAGTGTGCCATTACTTTCCTCAGCCAAAGTACTGTCTTTTGGCTCTGAAGATAACATGTCAGCAGAAAATGTTCCATTTAGGAGACTGTCCACTTTGTTGAGGGGGAATTCATAAAGACCACTAAGGAAAGATTTGGGAAATCCAAAACATGCTGTTGCTGCCCGAACAGGTCCACCTCCAGGGTACAGCTGAATAATGGAGCCAAAACCTGAACAGGTAAGAGAAACAAACATCTGCCTGATGGAGATGACCCTTCATGAGTCCTCCACAGTAATAAGACTAAAGGTCTTTCCACTTTATTCAGAGGCTGAAGGATGATGTAGCAACTCTGGGGATCCATTTGGAGTCTGTTCCCAATGGAGGTAATCTAATTCCAAAACAGATAAACAGGAAGACTTAAAAAAGTTTACCCCCACTTGACACTACCTTAAAACTCTGTGATCATGCAAATTTGAAAGTCACATGATTGGTGGTTGACTGCTTCTCCTTACTCCAATCCTCAAATGGGCCACCTATAAGTTCTTATTTTCTTTTTCATTTGCTTGGTTTTTTTGAAGACCAGGTCTTGTTCTGTTGTCCAGGCATGAGGGCAGTGGCATCATCATAGCTCACTGTAACCTCAAACACCTGGGCTCAAGAGATCCTCCTGCCTCAGCCTCCTGAGTAGCTGGGATTACAGGCATGTATCACCTAACGCCTGGATAATTTTTCTATGTTTTGTAGAGATGGAGTCTCACTAATTGCTCAGGCTGGTCTCAAACTCCTGACCTCAAGTGATCCTCCCACCTCGGCCTCCCAAAGTGCTAGAATTATAGGCATTGAGCCACCGCCCAGTCATAAGTTCTTATTTTCTATGGGGCCAGAGAAAAGGCAGACAAATCAAGCTGTGTTGTATTCTTCCAGGAGAGAATACATGTTGAGTAATCTTCCCACTCAATCCCCTCAATTCAAGCCAATAAAAACACCTGCTATCCAATGGTTTACTAAAATCACTGCCCTGGAAGCCCTAGTCAGCCACAGGCTCCAGCCCACTGAGAGTGAAGCTGGAAAGGAAAATCGCCACGGCTGGGTAGGGGTTGGGAGTGGGCTGCACACCAACATGCCTAGACTGGGAGATGTGAGGTGTAAAGGAAGGTCCCCAGGCCAGGAGCTGTGCAGGTTCACCCCAAGTTACTTCATTAACCTCAAAGTAACTCAATCTCTGGCTTTCCATGAGTTTGAATTTTTGGACCCTTTTACTCACATCAGAGTGGGGTTTTACTGAACTTGAAAATATTAAATCTTACCTCCCATTCGTTCCATCATTGCACCCAGCACCAAGCCTGCACATGTTTCCATTACAATCATTTTATTGCCAGCACGGATATTCCCCAATGTCAACATCTGGGCTAGTGTATCGTATCTCATGTGGCTAAGGTGAAAAGAATAATTCACTCATTTTTAGCTAAGTAAAGCCTGCTACTTTACTCATCATTTTTCAAGTTTTGTTTGTTTTATAAAAATTATGTTGATAAGATTATTGATTGCTTTGGAGGCGATAGTAAAAGGACTTACAATTTATGAGGTAGGAGGACACTTTATGCAGGTGAGCAAAGTTTTCATTTTACTTAAAAGCATGACTTTCTTAAAGATATATTCCCCCAATTATATTTTTGAAAGGAAACAAAGCGTACTTAATTTTTCCAGGTTCTCTTGCATAATACATAATTGAAAGAATACGGGTAGATGGCTTCACAACAGTAATGATGGCTTCATATCTGGGGGAAGAAAAAAACAGAACACTAATTTCAAAAAAAAAAAAGACTTAAAATATTTTACTTTAAAAATATATATATAAATATATAAAAATTTTTAATATTTTCAACCTTTTCAAGCAAAAATTACTTACTTCTTTTTCTTCTTTTTTATATATTTATCCTGAGCAAATTCTGTCTTGTCTCGGAATGTTGCACTATTTTCAATTAACTGCTGAACTATTTCCTATAAGAAAAGGAGTAAGCAGGTTTTCTGAAACTTTACTTTCACAGAATAAATAACTTCAGAGGTTTCTTACCCCAGAATGGATCCAATAGCTTGATCCACCAGTCCCTTTTCCACAGAAGTCCAAATGGATGAACTTTGTATTTGTACGCTCTATTTAGAATTTGTAATAAAATACGAGTATTTTATAACTCCATTTAAACCACAGTAAAAGAACAGAAATATACAACAAAGGGAGAAGGGAGGGAAAGGAAACTCATTTCTGAAGACACTGGCTGAAAACATTAATGAAAATGAAGAAAGTTAAATCCTCATATGTACTGTTATCAAATTCTCTAATAATATTAGTAATGTCATTCACTTATATTTCTGTGTATAAGAAACAAGATCTTTGGTATACCGAATTGCATGTATACTTTGACCTATTGATAAGAAAAGTATAACATTATTTTTCTATTTTACCTTAGGTAAAGTCTGCTTTAAAAATCAAATAATTTCCTAAACACCAACAAAATCAAAACAAAAAATCCTTTGACTATTACCTCTCCTTTAATGCCCTTGTCCTTCAAAGCTTTTATGTCATCTTGAGTAAGTTTCTGAGATTTTCCATCATCAATTATATTTCGATTATCAGTGCCAGCTTCTTTAGTCTCTACGGAAAGAAATTGCTCTATGACATTTATGGTCTGAAATTAGTTTACAATCTTTCTTTTTCAAAGTTCACATTTATGCCCAGCCCATCAGGCACTCCAGTCTGGCCTTGCAGTTCCACTGCCCCCACCACAGTCCACTCTCCTTTCTTGCCACAACTACTCTGAGCCTCCAACTCTTCTTCCTGCCCTCACTCTTCCTATTACTATACATTTCCCCTACTACACATTTGGATGCCAAAGCGCTCTTTCTTTAAATGCAAATTGGCTCATCTACCCCGATTCTCAAAACCAAACAGTGACTTCCCATAGCAATGAAAATACATTCCAGAGATGACCTACAAGGTCATGTATGATCATCTGGGCCCTGCCTACCTTTTCTGGCCTCATCTCCTGACCCCTCAGCTTCAGCCATACTGCCTTTCTTTCTGTTCCTTGAACACACTCAGCAAGGTCCCATAGAAGGCATTTGGTACTTACAGCTCTCTCTGTTTGGAAGGCTCTTATGACAGATCTGAGTAGCTGGATCCTTTCCATCACTCAAAGCTGAGCTCATCCTCTCAGCAAGGCTCACTTCCCCCTAGCAGGCTCCAATACATGCCCAGCTTTATTAACTTTCCAGCACGTATCGCCATCACAAATTATGCTGTTTGCTTGTCTACTTGATTATTTTTGGTGTTTCCCACTGGTAAGTACATTTTATAAGACAGTCTATCTTATGAACTGCTATAATTGCAGTGCCTCGTTATGTCTGGCACATATCTAGTGCTTAGTAAAAATATGGATATTAATTTAAGAGCATCTAAATAACTGATTTGAATCAAAATATTAATAATACTTTAATTATTTAACTTTAAATGTTTAGGTGTTTTTATTTTATTAATAAAACTATTAAGTATGTTCATTTTAATAAATATTTAATTTTAATTAACAACAGATTTTAGACATAGAAGTTGTTAAAAAAATAATAATAATAGCTAAAATTATGGGTCCCTGCTAAAAGCAAGGCACTGTTCAGAACTTCCTATGAGTTAGAGTACTGAACACTCACTATAACCTCAGCATTAAGTATGTTTATGGCCCCATTTTACAGATATAAGGATATAAGACTTACAGAAATGAAATAATTTACTCAAGGTTACAAAGCAAGTGATGACACTGGAAATTAAACTTACCTAGTTGGATTCAAAGTCAGATCTCTCAACCTCTACACTACATGCTAAGTACCTTGCAGCTGTTACTTAACTTGTAGGCACCGAATGAGTTCTATGCATGCTCTTGCAATGAAGCAACAAGGACTCATGGCATTAAATGCCTGGCCCAAGGTCAGAGAACCAGTTAATTATGGGCTGGAGCCAGAATCCAGATAATCTCATGGACAAAGGTAGTACTGGCTTCATTCCACCTAGTCATAGTTCTTAGATTATAAGTTAAGATTTCTCTTCGGATAGGCTAGCACTTTGGAATTCATTGGAAGTTGACATGTTTCTGACTAGCCAGTTGGACAGCACTATTTCAAACCCTCAAAATGGTGCACCTGAAGTAGGCTCTTCCTTCTTCTTCTTGGGCTGAAGACTTCCTCCACTGGTCACTTCAAATGTGGTTCCGTAACTATGGCCAATGACGTTATCCAGGTAGAACCATTGTTTTTCAAAAGTTACTTTCCTGGGGAAGAAAAAACAATCAATTAACTGATTTATTTTGTGTTCAGTATAGAAAAGACATGTTCATTCTAGTTTATTTCAAAAGCAGTCTCCACAATACATGATCAGCAGCACTATGTCTGAACACAAAGCAACAGATGAACTACAGAGATCCAGGTTGGGGTAGAGACACAAAATTAATAAAGAAGCCACAAAAACAATGAATTTTGGAAAGAGGAAGCAAAGACAGAAGACATCCCTCTTCTGGGGCATTGGTCAGACACCACTTCATGCTGTCTATCAGAATGTCTGAACTCACAGGCTCTGTGGATTTCCTGACCAGCAGGCAGGGTCACCAATGTTGCCAGGCCACTGGACATGTACTATGACACCCCTTGCAATTTACACCAGAAAAATCTCAAAACTGAACAATCATTGAGACGACAAAGATTTAACAAATTCCCTGGGCTTGGTCTAACTGGTCATTTTATTTGAAAATTACCTAATAAAAGCAAATTATATTTATTGACAATCTACATATTTAGAAATGAAGCCTAACACTGACACTGCTCTACTGAGGACCAAACAATTGAGGTTTTCCTATTACTCAGATTTTTATCTTATTGCAATTTAAAAGGGAAATCCCACAAAAACACAAACCTTTCCCCTCAAAAGAAAACTAACATCTGTTGAGTGCCAATCAGGGGCTAGGCAGTGTGTGCCAGGTATGTTTTATACTTTTTGATTTAATTCTCACAGTAACCCTGGGACATAGCTCTTTCCAGATGAGCAATCTGAAGCCCAGGGAGAAGTATCTTGTCCAAGATTAACAATTACAAAGTGTTGGAGCTGGGATTCAAATCCAGGTCTGTCTGACCTCAAATCCTGGTTCTTTCCACTGCATCACACAGTCTACCCTAAAAGACCTAAGGACCTTGGAAGCCCTGCCTAGCTTCAGGACATGGCCCACGTGCACAGAACACAGAACTCTGGGAGACATGTGGTAATTCTGCTTGTGCCCCACCCCATCCCTTCTCTTGCTTTTTCTGTGCCCCTGGAGGCTGACCATGACAGAATGCATTGTCACGTCACCCAGGCTCCCTAGTCAAAGGCTTACCACCATTGCTAGTTCCTGGGTGCATCACCTTTATTGTTTCCATACATCCTGCCACACCTTTGTGTTATTTGTCACATCTTCATTAAAGCTTACTTAAACCATTAGAATGAAATCCTTCAAGATCCTAAATGATCCAGACAGGGACAATTCTTGTTCTTTGCTGGATCCCTGGTTATTAACACAGAACAGGACATAACACACACTCAAAATATTTGCTAACATAAACCCTCTCAGAAATCAAAACTCAGCTCAGTCCACATGTGCATCCCACACCATCATACTTCAAGCATCTTGGTGCTACTGAAATACTGAATCTGAGCTGGCTTGGGTTCACCCCTCTGCCAGCCTAAGTGATGTCCAAAGGGGATGAGGTATGTTAAACTGGCTGGTCTCACAGGAGGTTCTTGCCCCAGTCAGGAAAGTGGGGCCAAGTCAGAGGGACGTTGGGGTCACATCTTCACTGGGAAGGAGTAAGATTTGCAGAGCCTCATCCTCAGAGAGCCAGGACTACTCCCTAACCAGATGAGCGCAGTCCAAAGGGAAAGGTGATGGGGGAATCTGGACTGGGATATAGCTGAGCTCAAGTCATTTTCTAAATAAAATGGAAACTGCCACTATGGTTTCTGTCAAGAAGAAGACCTGATGAAAAGTATTTCCAAATAAATGTTTAAAGAGTACTTTTTAGAATGAAAGAGGTAATAACCTCTTTCTGTCCCCTTGCTAATGAAAAAGTCTAAAAGAGTATATTATTAGAAGCACATTCAAACAACTACATTTGAAAATTAAGCAACTTACAAGAACAATGTGAGAAACGAAAGAAAAAAAGTTTCACCTGGATGGTCATTATACAGATGTGCAACACTGGGCTCATTCATTGAATTTATAATCTAAGAACTCTGCTGCACTGTGTTATACTTCAATTAAAAAGTTTAAATAATTAGTATTAGCAACCTCCAGAAATTACGTGTTTGGAAGCAGGAAGCAGGCATTGAAATTCTAATTTAAAATTCTGAAAAGAAAAAAATACTGACTGCAAGAACACAAAAGTACAGTAACGATGAGGGACAATTAAAAAATTTCTCTAATTTCAACCACCAATATAAAATCTTTTATTAATGAAGAATTTAAAAATGCTTAAAAGCTGATGAAGATATTACATTTCTGGACTAAAAGAAATACCGTTCTTCCTCATATTTTTTTCTTTACTGAATTGGTGCTTGTGCAAAAAAGCTGGGTTATCACCAGCTTGGTGCTTTGGGGACTGTTACTGGACTATTTTCTAATGACATCCACTTCATCTTAACGATGTGATTCAAAAAGGAGTAAAATAATTCATCTGAAGTGAGCACTTACCAGAAATTCCAAATCTCATAATACCTAGCTTTATGGTCTGCAAAAAGTTGTTCTCCTGACACTGTAGTCAACTTACTTCTTTGTCAAAAGTAATAACCCAGCTCAAAAGAAAACTTGGTTGTACTTCTCAGATATATTAATGCAAACATCCCAAGTCATTTTCCCCATTAATAGCTATTAGGATTTAGCAACTTCACCACCCCTTCCAGAAAGTTATCAAAATCCCACTTCTCTAGTATCAAACAGAGTGATACTGGTCAGCAGGTTCATAAACCAAACCCAATTTCGAGTTCTGAGACCTTGAGCGAATTGCTTTTGAGCAATTTTCCGGACCTTGAATCCCGTCGTGTAAAATGAGGGAAGGCCAAAGTGATCCCACACTCTGTGGGAAGTAGTCTTCTTTCTCTATTCCCCATATCCTGTTTGGGTCAAGGTAAGAGGCCAGAAAGCCACACTAAATAGGAGAGGTTTCATTGTTTGTGGGCTAGATCCTTGGCTGAGGGATTAGGAAAGAAAGAGGATCTACTGGGGGGGGACACCCTCTGGGGTGAGGGGACACCCCAGGATGGGGGCTGGGAAGTGGTGGCGGAGAGGGAGGCATCCAACAGCCAAGAATGGAACTCTGGGGAAGGGACTCTGTGGAAAAACTGGAAGGGATGGTGAAGGCCAGGTATGAAATCACGGAGGGGCGCTTTGTGGGAACACGAGAGGAGTAGGGGAGATTCCGAGGGCCGAGGATGGGATCCTGATGGAAAATTCCTCTGTGACTAGAAGACCTGAGAAGACAACGAGGGCGAGAAATGGGGATCGAAAGAGCCAAGAATAAGACTCTGGTAGGAGGGGTCTGTGGGAAAACCTGGAGGGAGGAGATATCTAGGGCGGGGGACCCCTAAGGCCAGCGACCTGACTTACTTTCTCCGCTGGACTTGCACTGCTTTGAACACATCTTCCCGTTTCAGCACCACGAAATCTCCGTCACGGATGCGGTGGTCCCCGGGATGCGGTGGCTGTGGGCCCGGCTGCTCCCCTGAGTCTTCCATGATGCTCAGCCGGTCTCCGTGCTCCCTGGCGTCCCTCCAGCCTCCTGTGCCCCGCCCCTCCTCCTCCGCCGTCGCCACTAGCAGCTTCACTTCCCACAACCGGGGAGACCTGCAGCCCTCCGACCGGCACCGCCCCCACGTGCTGGGCGCCGCTTCCGCTTTCCGGTTCGGACCTCTGGACCGCTTCCGGAGACCTCACGGCTTCCGCCCGGCCGAACTCCCTGACTGGCTGCACTCCGCCCCACCCCTCCCGTCCCGCTACCTCCTCGAACGGAAGTTGCGTCACAGACGCGCCAAAAAGGAATTTAGAGGAAGCTTGGATTTAAGGCAGCTTCCCAAGGCCGCGGTAGAAAAAGTTGAGGTTCCCAAACCGCTGCAACAGATGGGTTCCGGCCCCGCGCGGGGACATCAGGAGAGCTGCGGCTGAAGAGAATCGCAGGACCTGGTAAGGGAAGCTTGAGGAACTGAGATCTCGGAGACTCCTGGTGCTTCCCCCCGGGAGGGAGGATCTGGCGGGACAGATCAGCGCGTATCCTGGAGCCAGCCCAGTTGTGAACTAGGAGAACTTTGGAACCTCTATCTCAACCAAGTTAAGAACTTAGCCAGAGGAGACGTAGATAAAGTAGGGTATTTAACGAAGCACAGCTGGCCGACGGGTGGTTCTTTTACTCATTCTCCGGTCTTCCCTCTTACATTTGTGTTGGAATCGTTACTGTTCTCGCCGTATTATCTCGGTTGAGAGGGTATGGCACGCAGCGTTGCTGAAGGAGCTCCTCAACTTCGGATCTTGAAGGAGTTTTGATTCCTGTATTGTCACCAGATAACTTTGATCTTGATCAGTTTGCTTAATTTCCCTGAGTATCGGTTTCATAATGCGTAATGTCTGGTTGGTTATTAAAGTCCTGCTGTGCCCTAAAATCGTGAACTTTTTAGTTATTATTTATTAGCTGAAACCCTTTAAATAAAGATTTGTATAGGCTGTCTTGTAATGAATTGCACTAGAGTGTATGGATATATTATTTATTTTTATCCTTAGGATGTGAAGTTTTTAAAAGTAGATATTTTTTAGAACAGTTTTAGGTTTACAGAAAAATTGCACGGAAAGTGAGTGTGACTCTGTAGAACTGACTGTATGTAAGGAGCTATGATGATGTATATCCCTCAGTGTCTCACAGGTGAGGGTTATGTTCATCCCGTACTACCCTATAATAAGTCTCAAATACTTCAAATGAGTTATCTTGGAAGTAATTACCTATCTTGTTTTCATTTCTATTGTGGGAGACAAATACAGTATCTTTCCTTATTTTTAGCTCATGAACATCTAGTATACTTAATTAAACTATGTTTAATAGTTACTAAGCTATAACATTACTCTATAGTATACTTTAAAAAGTGATGAAGATTAAAAGTGACCATTAAAAGGGTAACTGCAGAATATTTGGGTCTTGTGCCATAGTGTACAGCTTTGCAAGCCTGTTTGCTGGTCTGAAACCTAGACTACATTAAGTTTTCCTTTCTTACTATTAGTACATTTTAAGGAGCACTATTTCCCCTATAGTTTTGGTGAAGACTTCTAATCTCTGTCTTTTGGAAGACATGAATGGAGAGCAAAGAGGCAGAGGATTTGGACGAGGAAGATTTCAAAGCTGGAAAAGAGGAAGAAGTGGTGGAAACTTTTCAGGAAAATGGAGAGAAAGAGAACACAGACCTAACTTGAGTAAAACCGTGGGAAAACATAATTCTGGTAGGTGAGGTCAATGATTTTTCAATTTTTTTCTGTTCATGAAGGAAGTGATTCATGACTATCACACAAAACAGTTTATCTCAAACTTTGATCTGTTATTTGATGCTACTCCTTAGCAAGTATTTGAATATTAATATCCCCAATTCTTACCAAAACCTCTAATTTAAATACTCTATTAATGTCATATCAGGTTCTCGTTGTTGGAAAGAGGAGCAAATTTGGGGGAAAAAGTTTGCTCTGTTTCTACTAACCTAGTATTCTATTTTTTTCAGAACAAACCCCACAGTCTTTGCTACATCAGTCAACATTGGATCAAAGCATACCATATAAAGGCTGGAAGCTTTATTTTTCTGAAGGTAGAGCTAAAAGTATAAAAAGTATCATAAATTATATTTTCTTAACTTGTCTTTGGATGCTATCTCTCATATTACTATAATTCATTTGGCTTACTGACATGTACCGCCTTAATCTTAGTTCACCCAAACAAATCATGTTTATGTTTCAAGAGCATTGTTTTTAGGTTTTGTATCAGTCAGGAAAACAGAAACCATGCTATGTATTTCAAAAAGAGGATTTGATACAGGGAATTGGATATACAGGTGGAAGACTGAAAGTGGTATTTTTAGGAAACAGCAACCATCCCTATGACTGAGGGAACAAAAGTTAAGAAGTTCTGAGGTTACCAAAACCTAGGAATTCAGGAGCGGGGAAGCACAGCATAGCTATCGTTTTGACATCTGAGGGGCATTCTAGAATGCTGTGCTTGGACCTCTAAAGACTGCCCTACAGAGCTGTGCTCAGACCACCATGGTGAATGAAGCTGGTTGCTGCTGGTGGCTGAGAGGACGTTACTCGGTGCTCAGGGCTTGAGACTAGAACTGTAACTATCTTGTGCAGCTGCAGAGATGCTGCAAAGAGTTAGAAACGAATAAATTCCTTTCCTACTTCCTGCTGCCTTCCAGTCTCTAAAGTGCCTCCGATAGGCAGAACTTAAAGAGAGTCTGGGAAATGGAGGCTGTAGATCTTGATCATAGCATCATAGAGCAGAAAATAGAACGGTCAGCTTGGAACCAGGAGGCAGTAACCAATGCAACTTTGTTTAGAAACACAGTTAAGGAATCTCCCTTTGATAAGCAAGAAAACCCCCTAACATTATATATCTATCTACATAGGTGTGGGGAACTGTCTTTTCTGTGCTCTTAAAATATCTGTGTGCTCTTAAAATATCTATGTGCTCTTAAAATATCTCTTTTGGTGAGGTATGGGTCTTATACATACGTGTGTGTGTGTGTGTGTGTGTGTGTGTGTGTGTGTCCATCCCACTAGACTACGCTGTTTGAGGTCAAGGACCCTGCCCTGTACCAGGCACTCAGTATTCATTTTGTGAATGAATAGAGTACTTTACAAATGTTTTTTCGTTGGGGAGTTTGTTTTTTTTTTTTCTATTAAATAGACAGATGTGTTTCACAAGTGATCTTTGGTTGCTTTAGGATGCATTAGCCACCTCAATACTCATATTATTCCCCTAACAGGTAGCTTAGTACACTGTACTATAAGTGATCTTTGGACTGGTCCTAAAGATGGAGTTCAAGAGGTGCCTTAGGTTTGACCAGCTATTCTTCCAAACTACTTCATTATATTGTCTTTCTGTGGGAGACCAATTTGAAAATATTACAAAACTTTAGGGTGTAAAAAAAAAATAGCTTTACAATTTTGGGATCAGAATTAAGTATTGGTCTCTCTCCTGATCTCAGGAAAGACTGTGATTGTCTTCATTTCTTGTTCAAAATAAAAGTTTAATTTATGTGTCTGGCTTTGGTTTAAGTTTTTTGTGCAAGCTATCTGAACTAATATGCTCTATTAGATGTCAGAGATTCAATACAAAGTTTCCAAATATTGGGGCTTTTAGAGAGAGGCACTTCCTGTCTGCATTTCAGGTTATACAGACCTAAATTTGTTTTAGAATCTTGAGTATATATTCTATAACAGTTCTTATTTAAATGTAATCAAAATATAAAGCAATTAGAAAATAATCACCTATCATGTATGTAGTATTTCTTTGATCTCATGAAAAATATGCTTGTACATGTGTGATTATTAGTGCTGATGCCATATTTGTTGGATTAGTTTACAGCAGTAGCTCTCCTTTTATTGAGAAGATTCAAGCATTTGAAAAATTTTTCACAAGGCATATTGATTTCTATGACAAGGTAAGATTCTTTACAACAAAACTGCCAGTCCACCTTTATGTGTCATCTTATTGAACAGTGTGTTTGAGGTGCTAGTGATTGTGAAAATAGGCACTGGAGTCAGACTGCCTTGGTTTAGACTGCATCCTTGCCACTTTCCTGCAGTGTAGACTTTGGTGAATTACTTAATTTCTCTTTGCTTCGGTTTTCTCTTTCAGTTAGAGATAGGACTATAAATATCTACCTGAAAGGGTTGTTAAGAAGCATAAATAAGTTAATAAATTTAAAGCATTAGAACCATGCTTGGCACAAAGCTTATACATACATAATGCTTGCCATTATCACCACGTAAATATTATATGCTTTCTCAAAAATTGTATAATTGATTTTTCAGTTATGATTGACTACAAAAAATAATTATTGTTTTAATACTTTCATATTTTATAGGATGAAATAGAAAGAAAGGGAAGTATTTTGGTGGATTTTAAAGAACTAACAAAAGATGATGAAATAACTAACTTGATACCAAATATAGCAAATGAACTAAGAGATGCTCCTGAGGAAACCTTGGCTTGCATGGGTTTGGCAATACATCAGGTAAATATTTATTTTATGCAGACTTTTTTCAGAATTTTAAAGGAAGATTTCACAGTGACAGTACCTTCTCTAAAAGATACTTAGCTTTTACCAAAAGATTTTGGCTAGAACTGAAAGGTTGCAATCCTGTCCTAAAAGATAGCCATTCATAGGTATCTATATACAACAGCTTACCTAAGTAAAGCATTTATTTCTAACTTATTTGAATTTGTTTAATCTCATTGAAGATTGTCCAGAACGTGAACGTTGTTTTCAAGGAGCTATACTGTCTCATAGGGAAGATAAAGCAAGGCATCTTCATGTTATCAGTTATGAACTTGGAGCAAAAAGACCAACCTCAGATATAGGTTCTGTGGCATAAGGCAAATCACTTAATCTTGCTGAATGTCCCTGTATATATCAAATGGAAATAACAATTCGTACTGTGCCTGCCTGAGTTTTTTTTAAGGGTCAAGTGACACAGCATTTGTGAAAGGTTTTTTTAGGCCAGCAAACAGATAAATGCTTCAGGGTAAAGAATAGCAAATCTCAGGACAGGCATAAAGTGCTGGGTGCATTCATATAGGTAAAGAAAAGACCCTCAACTGTTGGGAAGAATGGGGAAAGTTCAGAGGAAGAGTACATAAACGGTGGGGTTTGTTAGGTCTTAAAGGGGTAACTAGAATTTGGACGTAGAGCAGGGAAGGTAAGGATATCCAGGTACCAGGAACAGTTCATCATAAAGATGTGTACATTTGCTAGTAACCCTAAACTGGGAGCCTTGACTGTTGTCTTCAGACTTCACTGGCTCATTATTTCCCCATATCCAAGTCACCACATCTTTTCATTTCTCTTTCTAAAATTTCTTTTAAATCCACCTCCTTTCCATCCTTACTGCTTCTGTTTTAGGCTAAGCCTTTATTATCATTGCTAAACTGTTGCTATGCTTTGTAAAACATGATCTCTTCTGGGAAACTGTGATGGCTCTTTTCTACTAAATGAAGTCACAATCCTTTATGTGGCATTGAAGCCTTCCATGATCGGACTCAACTTTATTTCCCCACTACTGTCCTTCATTCACTACATTCCAACTCAGCTGAGCTCCCTCTAGTATTGTCTAAATACTGCTGCCTTTTGCACATGCTGTCCATTCAACGTAGAATTCCCTTCATCTTACGTATCCAGATTCTTTGGGCCTCGCCCAGTTGTCTCTCTTTGAAACCTTTCTCATGGCACTTTTTCAAACTCTCATGGTATTTTGTCTGTAAATCTTTATGGTCCTTATAACAATTACAGTTATATGTATATCTATCTTATTTTGTATCTTAGATTGTCAGCAAACTGCTTTGTACACAAGCAGGTATTAAATATTTATTTAATGTTAAATGCCAAGGGAGTGGGTATTAGGTATTTTAAAGGTCATCTTTATTTTCTCTGTCTTGATAAATCAGTGAATATGGAGAAGTAAAAAAAAAAAAATTATTATTAGAACCAGAAGGTAATGGTTTGGGGGGTTCCTATGAGGACTTTTAATATTAGGTTTCATTGGGACAGAAAATAGCAGACAAGAATGCTAGAGTTTTCCAGTCCAGAGACAAGAAAATCCCAATTAAAACATAATCCACTATAAAATAAGTAGTCACAATTAAATGTCAGATTTTTAAAGGGCTGTTAGAGTTCTGTTTTTATTTTGTTCTGAACTGTTTTTATTCATAAACTTCATACTCTCTTTAGAGTTCTGCTTAAAGAGGATATTTTGTTTTCCAACTTTGGAGTAAATGTCTGTCCTGTTTAGGTATTAACTAAGGACCTTGAAACGCATGCAGCTGAATTACAAGCCCAGGAAGGATTGTCTACTGATGGAGAAACAATGGTAAATGTGCCACACATTCATGCAAGGTGAGGAATTTGCTGGGATTAAAGTACTATTTGAAATAGGGCATTGAAGACTATGTAAGAATGAGAACCTAATTCTGTAAAAACAAAGGAATCAGTAAAAAGGGTATGAGTTCCTTCCTAGCTCATTGATCATTGTATCAAAGTGAACCCACTGTAAATTACGCAGAGATCTTGATAGAACTCAACATTTTCTTCCTAAATTTCCCAGCCTGCAGATTTTTGTAAGCATTGGTTTTGGATGTGAACTTACCAAGACCCTGCTGTGTAAATTTAATAATCAATGTACGTTAAGCATTCCTAATCTGAAAATCCAAAATCCGAAATGCTCCAAAATTAAAAACTTTGTGAGCACCAACGTGACACTCAAAGGAAATGTTCATTGGAACATTTTGGATGCTTAACCGGTAATGTAAATATTTAAAAATCTGAAAAAAATCCATAACACTTCTGGTCCCAAGCATTTTGGATAGGGGATATACTTAATCTGTAATACACAAAGTGGTATATATTTTGTTAAATTATTAAGTTTTTTTTTTTATTTCAGCATATTATGGGGGAAATTATTAAGTTTTTATTAGATACAAGGGAATAAATGAAATTTTTAAAAATTCATCTTTATTCTAAGATTTTAAACTCATTAGAAGAGATTTATAAGGTAATCATCAGAGTTTTGTTTTTCTTATCCAGAATTTGTAGAAGACATTTCCTTAGAGTTCTTTAAAAAGAAGTTAGAAACCCCAAAGTTTTTTAATCCATAGATTTTCCTTTTGGCCTTACTTTTTTCCTTTTATTTTTTTAATTTTTTTTTTCTTTTTCCCTAGAAAAGAACAGAACCTATGTGATAAGAAGAAAGGGGAAGATTTAGCATTTTTTTTATTTTTAAGAATGATTTAATTTCTTGTGAAATTTGTGCTGTGTAAAAGGATGGTATGGTTTGAGAATTGCATAGTTACTTCTGAAAGGAACTTGTGAAAATACAGACAACATCAACTTTCTGTTCATTGTAAATTTATAAATAAATATGTTCCTCTTTTTTTTTTTTCCTCTTTTGTTTTTAGGGTATACAACTATGAACCTTTGACACAGCTCAAGAACGTCCGAGCAAATTATTATGGAAAATACATTGCTCTAAGAGGAACAGTGGTTCGTGTCAGTAATATAAAGCCTCTTTGCACCAAGATGGCTTTTCTTTGTGCTGCATGTGGAGAAGTTCAGAGTCTTTCCCTTCCAGATGGAAAATATACTCTTCCCACAAAGGTGATGTGTTCTTTAACTGCTTCTTTCTTTATCTTGGTAAAGTAGGCTAATCAATTTACAGAAAATATTTCCCAATGTTTCTGAATACAGAGCTTATTTTTATTTTTTATTTTCAATTTTTAAATTATGAAATACCTTAGGATACAGAAAATACAGAAATAAATAAAACATTTGTTTATATAGCACCCAGAATTTATATTTTAACTCCAGATATATTTTTAAAGATGCAAAGCATTAGTGATACAATTGTCTCTTTTTTACCCTTTGCTTGTACCATTCCCAGAGATAATCATTATCCTGAAGTTAATGTGGATCCTTTCCCTTCATATTTCTATATTTTGACTTCATAGGTAAACACATCAGCGTTTTTTTCCCTTTAGTCCTTCTACTGTTTGGAAGTGATGTGTTTGATTCTTTTTTCTTTATTAACTTTTTTAGACTAGATTTTACAGCTATAGAATAGTGTGGAGAATAATGTAATTAACATCTATATATTCACCATTAAGAATTGGCAAATCATTAATATTTTGTTATTTTAGCTTAGTTTGTAGCACATACAAAGAATTGTAGTTAAAGTTGAAGTCTCTCTGTTCCCCTCCCGTTTCTTTTCTTTTGTTCTATCCTTAGAGGCAGCCACTATTCTGAAGTTGGCATGTGTTCTTCGAGTCTAAATTTTTATTCTTGACTATATATGCAGGGTTAGTTTTGTTGTGCTGTGTTTACATATGTGATATACTGAAGGTAACATTCCGCAACTTTTTTTCACTTGGTTATTTTTGGAGTTCTACCTATTTTAATACACATCTAACTCTTTTTTTACTATTTTGGGGTATTCCATTAAATGACTAGCCACTATCCATTTTCCTGGTGGTGGCATTTGTTTTTTTTTCCAGTTTTTTACAATTACTAATGGTGCTTCAGAGACCATTCTTGTACATGTCTCCAAAGCAGGGGAATCTCTAAGTTATAGGCTATGCTTTTTTTGGGGGCTATACTTATTTTTAACTTTATTAGATGTTGCCAAATTACTTTCCAGAGTATTGGTTCCAACTTGCATCCTTACTGGTAGTGTTAAGCAGTTTCCATTTCACCATATTTCCATTAGCACTTGGTGTTGTTATACTTTTTTATTTTTGACAGTCTGGTGGGTGTAAAATGGTATTTCATTTATAATGTGAATTTCTATGATTTCTGTTATGGTTGAGCATCGTTTCATATCTTTATTGGCCATTCAGTTTCCTTCCTTATTGAATTTTCTATTTATATATTCTGTTCATTTTCCTGTTAGTTCATTGATAGGAGTTCTTTATATATTCTAGATACTAATTATTATTGATTATTTATATTACAAATATCTTCTCCCAGTCTTTGGTTTGTTTTTTTAACTTTGTGGGTTTTTTTTGTTATACAGTTTTACATTTTGACATGATCAAATTGATCAGTCTTTTTCTTCATAACATTTACATTTCATGCTCTGCTTAAGAAGTCCTTTTTCACTCGAGTATTATAAACATATTTCCTACATTTTGTTCTAATACTTTTAAGTTTCTTTTTTCTCTTTTTTTTTTCACATTTAAATATTGTGTCCATCTGGAAATTAATTTCGTTACTAGCATAAAACTAGGGATTTAAGCCAGGTATGGTGCTGCACACCTGAAGTTCCAGCTACTTAGGAGGCTGAAGCGGGAGAATCACTTGAGGCCAGGAGTTCAAGACTAGCCTGGGCAACATAGTGAGACCATGTCTCTTAAAAAAAAGCCTAGGGATCTAATATTTAAGTGAAAAGTTATTTGTCCTGACACCATTTACTAATTAAGTCCTTTATTACCATAGACGTATAATGTGTCCTTGGTAGTACCCTGTGCTCTTGTAGACATGTGAGTCTGTTTCATTTCATTGGTTTTGTACACACTCTAAACAGTCTTTTTTATGTTGATTTTATTAAAACTCGATATGGCAGGGATATTTGCCCTAACTGTTATTCTTTTCCAGAGTTGCCTTTATCACCATTGGATTTTAATAAATTTAGCATTTATTAAATTTTTGCTAATGTAGAGGGGTTGAATCCTTAGTGAAGTAAATAATTCCTTGAAGAATTTAAAACGGAAATACAAAGTGTTTACGTTTGAAATTCCTAGGAATTGTTTCTCTTACTACAAGAACAGGTTGTGTTAGATTTGGCTGTTGGTTCTGAATAATCAGTGGTGTTAGTAGATGGGTGTCATCTGTTTGTCTTGTCTTAAGGTTCAAGGCACAACCGTTCGCTCAGATGCCAGAATTTAAATCCTGATTTAAACTGGATATTTTCTGTGGACAGTATTTCTCATGATTTCTGTGGGTCTGGAGTTTGGAGAAACTACTCAGCTGGGTAGTTCTGGCTCCAAGTCTCTCATGGAGTTGTAGTCAGGTGGTGGCTGGGGTCCAGCAAGGTGGCTGGGGGCTGGCCAGGGATCTCTCTCTCTCCATGTGGTCTCCCTGGGTGGGCTACTTTTGGCTTCTTGCACACAGTATGGCAGCTCAGGACACTCAGTCTGCTCATATGGGTGCTGACAGCTTCAAGGCAAGGAGGTTCAGTTGACGCAGAAATGGCTTTGCCTTTGATGAGCCAACCTTGGAAGTCATACGGCATCACTTCTGTCACATTCTGTGGATTACAGTGAGGCACAAAGCTGCTCAGGTTCCAGGAGAGTTAATTAGACTCCATCTCTTGATGGAGGAGTTGGGGAGGTTATAAAAAGGCTTGAGAGGAAATACTGCTACAATCATATTTGGAAAATACAGTCTGCCACAGTCTCTGAATTTGTAAATGCACCTTGAGGTCCAAGTGCCAAACAAGTGACTTCTGAAAGCTTGAACACACCCTGCTTATATGTAGAAGAATGTCTGTGTAGTACAATAAATATTATACAACACAAACAGTATAAAAGGAGGCTAGATGAGAGAGCTGGGGATTAAAGATGACCCAGGAAAGGCTTCTGAAAAGGAGAGAATTGGGACTAGGTTATGGGTCTGAATGAAAGGGGCCATTCAGGAAGCAGGAGACTGCATGGGCACAGAAGAAGGAAGGAGTGCTTGGTCTGGGAGGTGAGCAAGACACCTTACATACCCACAGCAGAAAGAATAAGAACAGTAAGTGAGATGGACCAGCTGAAAAAGTGCCTCAAAAACTCACGATATCAAATCATTGCCAGAGGAAATAGAAAGTCATTACTGCTCTTAGTGGATTTTACTGTAAAAGCATCCTGAGACCAACTTTTAAAGCAATATTAAATGAAGTGTTTTAACTTGGATTTCCTGAGACGTGATTGTAGTTTATCATAATCTGACTGAATTACTCTTGTTGCAGTGTCCTGTGCCTGCGTGTCGAGGGAAGTCATTTACCGCTCTCCGCAGCTCTCCTCTCACAGTTACGATGGACTGGCAGTCAGTCAAGTAAGCAATCAGACCGGTAAATAAGAGGCAGGCATTAGGTCTCTCATACCATTGAGTAAATCTGTGAGTTTTATTGTGATTTTTATCTAAACAATGGCAAAGTATATAATAGGTTTATTTGGTGAAGAGTTTATGTGTTGAAATAATAGTCTTTATTTGAAATTTATTCTCTGTTGGATTCCATAAAGGATTCAATATGCAAATATTATACCCTGTTGTTAATGGGAAATAGTTGATTTTATATTTCAATTATGTGATTCGTTGAACTGGATATAGGCCATAAACAGAGTTATATGATTGATTCTATAATGAGCTGTGATAGAAATAATGTTGTTTGGAAGTTTTCAAATAAAGAATCCCTTAGAAATGGGCATGTTTCATTTCCTGTTCTCGCTGTCCATGAGGCATTTGGCATTTTATTATAGGCTTTTTTTTTTTTTTGGAAGTCAAAGTTTTCTCTGTGTGTGTATTTCTCATTTGATAATTACTTTTTTAGCCATCAGCCTATAACTCATCTCTAAATATAGAATAATGGGTAGTTTTGAAGTCAGAGTACTCTCCAGGAAACGTAGCTGAAACAGGAAATGGTCCTAAAAAACCTGAGAACCTAGGGAAAAGATGAGATGGCTTGCTACTAGCTAGCTTCACCCCTTCTGCCCTGTGAAAACCAATGCAGACATATATAATAACTAACTGAACTATGCTGAGGTATTTTCAGACACCCCATTTTATAAAAGAGGAAAATGTTTAAGACTCTCGCATATGATTGTGTGGCCTATGAGTAGTAGAGTCTGATTTCCAGCCAGGTATGTGGGATTTCACCACTGAAAGGGGGATGAGGGCATTGGAAGTAGTACAGAGTTCACAACAGGGCATATGCAGAGAAGATGCAGGTTGGTTTAACGCTGAATCTTTGAACAAAAATTTAAACTATTTGAACAAAATCTCTTTGCTTTCAAGTAAAAATAGCAGACAAGAAAATAGACTTACATTTTAATTGGATTTAAATGACGGCTTCCTAATACTAGGAAATCACACTTAGGAGTAAACAGTTGAGAAGAGACTAAGCCTTTTTCTTGAATCTTTAAAAGTAATGTGTTGGTCAAACTCATTTTAAATAAATTAGTTATACTAAAACTTTGATAATATGCTACCTCACATAATTGTTTTATTCTATAGATAAAGTGACTTTTTGCAGTACTGCTTGAGTGTGGATTAGTCCTTCTCTAGTCCTGCAGCCCTGATTCATACTGGGGTCTTGCTGCATTGATTGCACACTGTTCTGTTGGGCTTTGTCTTCTATTTTTTAAGATTCTAATTTTGTTTTTCTAGAGAATTTTCTCAAATTTTCAGAAAGAGTACATGAGAAGTAAAATGTTCTGGGTTCTTGCATGTCTGAAGATGTCTTTATTTGGATCTTAGGCTGGATAAGAGTTTGCCTGGCTACTGAAGTCTGTTTTGTTATAATTTTCCTTGCTGTTGATGAGAGGTCTGGTGCTGGTTAGATTCTCATTCCTTTGAGGAGACTGGACTTTCCCCTCTTTTTGTAACCATTTTATCTGTGTTGTTCTGAAACAGTGAGGGTATATCTACTTGTGTCCTTATCCTGCTTGACACTGGTAGGTCCTTTTGTTCTAGAGCTGTCTTCAACTCTATAATATCTGATTGATTTCTTTTTGAGCTTCCTGTCAGATGTATCCCTTGGATTATTTATTTTTCTTAACTTTTCCCTCACCCTTTGATTTTCTCTCTAATGTTTTCTAGATTTCTTTGGCTTTTTCTTGTATCCTTTCTATAAATGTATGATTTTTATATATGTGTGTTTTAAATTTTCCTGATTTTGTACTTGTTTTTAGCAGCTTATTCTTGTTTTATGATGGCAACATTTTCTCAAAACTCTTAGGCAGGTTTTTGTTTTTAATGCCCTTCTCCTCCCTGAATTATTGCCATTTAGTCCCAAAATGTCTGATGAGAAATGAGAAATTATTTGGAGTAGGTGGTACAGACTTCCTTTGCTATTTTGTAGGTAGATAGGAGTTTTTTCTCATGAGTTCTCACCTCTGAATAAGAAGATAGGGGTTTTGACTATCAGATTTTGCTTTATGAATGTGTTTTTGAATTGGGATAGGGCTTCTCAAAGGCCAAAATGAGGAGTCTTTATTCTGAAGCTCTGTTATCCTCACTGGGCGCCTTAGCTCCCCTCACAGGAGATGGATCCCTTTCCTAAGAACTATGCTCTAGTTTTTGCTGGATGATAAAGTCATCATTCTTTCCCTACCCGCCTGTTCACCTACCTTCAAAAAAAATTCTAAGCAGCTAGTCCGTGACTTGTCTTTTAGTTGATTATCCAGTTTTCTTCTGGCCGTCTACTCCAGCTCTCCATTCCTGCTACATCCAACTTGGAAGCTTCTCTAGGGCTCTGCTAAGAACATTGGCTCCCACTTCTCTTGTACCCTTATTACTTTTACCTTTGTGTGTTCTGGACCTCATTTTGTTTTATCTATCAGTACTTTACTATTTGCTGTTTCAAAAATTTTATTAATATCTCATTTGCTAGTAACACTTCTGCATACCCCAAAACTTCTCTTCACTCTTTAAGTGTCTCATTTCAGTGAACATTTTGGAGGAGAGCTAGGCAAATGCATGTGCTTATTCTGCCATCCTGAATTGGAAACTGCTGAAGTAATTTTAGATAAACCATTAAAGTTTTTTGAGATAAGGTCTCACTTTGTCGCCCAGGCTGGAATGTAGTGGCACAATCATAGCGCACTGTAGCCTTGAACTCCTGGGCTCAAGCAGTCCTCCTGCTTTAGTCCCCCAAGTAGCTAGGACTACAGGTATGTGCCACCATGCCTGGCTAATTTTGAAAAACTTTTTTGTAGAGATGGGTTCTCACTATGTTGCCCAGGCTGGTCTGAAACTCCTGGCCTCAAGCAGTCTTCCTGCTTCAGTCTCGCAAAGTGTGAGGATTACAGGTGTGAACCACTGCAGTCAGCCACCATTGAACTTTTTAAAAAGCTAATCTGCCTGTTATTTAGCTCAGCTTCATGTGGACCCTGAATAGTTAATATGTTAGAGAAACAACCCAAAGTAAGTATGTGTTCTAACTGAAAACTGTTTAACTTTTTAGAATCCAGGAGCTGATGTCTGATGATCAACGAGAAGCAGGTCGAATTCCACGAACAATAGAATGTGAGCTTGTACATGATCTTGTGGATAGCTGTGTCCCAGGAGACACGGTGACTGTTACTGGAATTGTCAAAGTCTCAAATGCTGAAGAAGGTATGATATAACCCTTTCCTCATTTTGATTGTCTCTCAATAATGATTTTTCAGTGTTCATTTTTTCTCTTTTTAAGATCCTTCTGAATCTCAAATAATTTAGGGAATTCCTTGTTGCTTACATAAGATGAAACTTTTCCTTTAAAAAAATGCATTTGTAGCTCACTGTGACTTTCTTTTACTTCTAGTTGAGTCGTTATAAGAGGAATAGAAAATACCAATTACTGTATTTAATACTTTGAATTTACAGGTTCTCGAAATAAGAACGACAAGTGCATGTTCCTTTTGTACATTGAAGCAAATTCTATTTGCAATAGTAAAGGACAGAAAACAAAAACTTCTGAGGATGGGTGTAAGCATGGAACACTGATGGAGTTCTCACTTAAAGACCTTTATGCCATCCAAGAGATTCAGGCTGAAGAAAACCTGTTTAAACTCATTGTCAAGTATGTATGTAGTTATCTGAAGTTTTATTACATATATGCATGTTGGGGGTGCTCTTGGCTACAAGTAACAAACAACTTGTCAAAATGGTTGGCAAACTGTAGTCTATGGACCAAATCCAGCTCACCAACCATTTTGGTATGGCCTGTGATCTAAGAATGGTTTTTATATTTTTTAATGGTTGAAAAAAATCAAAATATTTCATAACACATGAAATTATATGAAAGTCATATTTCAGTGTCCATAAATAACACTCATTCATTTACATAATGTCTATGGCTGCTTTTGTGCTACAGTGGCAGAGTTGAGTACTTAAGACAGAGATTGTACATGTGGCTCACAGGTTTTATGCTCTGGCCCTTTACAGAAAAAGTTTGCTGGTCTCTAGTTTAAACAATAAGAGATATTTAGGGAAGTTTGTTGCTCAACAGAAGAGAGAACAATGAATTCCAAAATTATTTCAATTAGTTGTATGTAGGATGTTGTTTGTAGAGATTCAAATAGAAGTCACTTAGATTTGGTGTATTCATTAATATTCTTTATTTCCCTGCCATTGCCATGCAGTAGAGAAGGAGCAAAGTAGAGGCATTTTGCTTCAGTGGTTGAGCTTTTTGTTGGAGACAAACCTAAGAATCCTGCTTTGGCCACTTCCAGTGTGATCTGGGGCATGTTATTTAATTTCTCCTTCATTTTTATCATCTAAAAATAGAAATGAGAAAACCTACTTGAGGTTGTTCTGAAGGTTAAGTGGGATTTAGTAATGTACTTAACTAACTAAACATGCTGTTATCTTTAATTATTTTTTGACAATGTTTTGGATGATTTTGAAGAAATAGGGGAAAACAAGAGAATGAATAATAGATGCACCTAAGAGAGGTAAAGAACGAGGATTTTGAAATGCATTGTCTTAGAAAAATTGATCTCCTCATGCTTTCCTGTTCACCTAGGCTCTGGGCTCTAAGCGAATTTGATGCTTTTTCATTTTGCCTTTAATATGTTAATTAGCCAACTGAATAAAGAATAGAGTTCCTCAGGGGTTCTTTATCCTTAAACCCTCAGAGATTTCCCTCTGAATACATAGCCATCCAGACTCACCTTGGGAGACAGGGTGCTTTAACTTAGGATGGGGGAGTTATCTAGCGGTGAGTACTCTGTGAGCAGACAGCCAAGGGGTGACCTGGTTTGAAGATCCAAACACCTCTTCGATTGATTCCTCTTATCAGTTACATAAATGAAAAGTGAACATTTTAGTGGTCCGGCTTCTGCCATACTTACAGAAGATTAGTGTGAAAAACTTGAGTTTTCTTCCCACCATTGCTTTTTTCCCCTATATTAATAATTTTAGCATCAAACTGGAATTTTTACTGGTCCTTCATTTATTAATCTAGCAGGGATTGGCAAACTAGGCAGGCTGCCTGTTTTTGTAAATAAAGCTTTATTAGAGCACAGTCCCACCTAATTTATTTACATATTGTTAATAGTTGCTTTCACGCTACAAGTTGAGTAGTTGTAACTGAGACAATATAGCGTGCAAAGCTGAAAATACTTTCTGACCCTCTAAGAACGTTTGTTGATCCATGCTAGATAATATAAGGAGGACCATGAAAGCAGAATGCAGAAGACAGTGTCAGGTTATGGTTTAGTTTAGGTTTCTTCAGCAGCAATGATTTGGGTAAATGTAGTTTATTTGGGGGGTGATCCCAAAAGAACTGGTAGGGGAATGGGAAAGTAATACAAAGAAGGGATGACAGTCAGTTTATGGTGCCATAATGAACAGGTTACGACCAGCATCTGGGGCATATTCTTCCTGGGCCTTTGGAACACCACACTGTGTAAAACTAGCTTCAGTATTTTTCCATCTGAGGGCCTAAATTTGGGGTTGCTACCAGGGATATTAAACACCCCAGCTCATCCTGCCTGCTGATGATGCTTCTGCAGCTGAGGAAAGCTCTTTGGCAGATAGGTGCAGCTGCTTGGTAGGAAGCCAGCAGTGATTATGCAGGAACATGCTGAACAGTGAGTGCCAAGGGGTTGTGGGTAGGACACCAACTTCTTCTGTGTTTACATATATTAAGATGGGATTGAGAGTTACATTTTACTCCTGATTTTTGTCTCTTCTACCCTGTCCATTTTTGTTTGTTCCTTGTTTATAAAATTACTAAATGTAAATGTGCTTCTTTATATCAGTCTGACCCTTTGAATTGAACTGAAACAAATGAAATTTTATCTCATCTTAAAATATTATGTATTGAGTTCCCTCTTTAGTCTCCTTTTAATGCATAGGTCTAAAGATGTCTATTCATGTAAAATACAATATAACCCTGTATCCTAAAGTGGAAGACCTTGACTATGATGCATTTTAAAGGTTAGTTCTGTGAAAAGATCAACAGTATATTTGGTTGCTTTAAGATGCTTTATAAGTAGCCTATCTCCCTTACAGAGGCACAGTTTTTAAAGCATTCTTCCCTCTATAGACTAACCAAGAATTTTGAGAAGC
>NW_012138191.1:3724408-3734128 GCF_000956105.1 Propithecus coquereli | reverse complement strand
TCTTGCTCAGGCTGGTTTCGAACTCCTGAGCTCAAAAATCCGCCCACCTCGGCCTCCCAGAGTGCTAGGATTACAGGCGTGAGCCACCGCGCCCGGCCAGAAGTTTGTTTTTAGACTTAACTTTTCTTAGAAGAAAATTAAAGTTCAATCATGCTTTAAAAAAAAAAATCCCCAAACAAATCAATGTTGTAAACATTGAAGGAGGAACACCCCTTTTGCTAGTCATCTTTATGTTTTTCTTACTTCTGTTTCCCACCCCCTTCTTTCTCACTTGAGCTTGTTAAAGCAGGTTTGGCATTAGCACTCTTTGGAGGAAGCCAGAAATATGCAGATGACAAAAACAGAATTCCAATTCGAGGAGACCCACACATCCTTGTTGTTGGAGATCCAGGCTTAGGAAAGAGTCAGATGCTACAGGTAGAAACTCAGTCTTTAATATTTGGCCTTTCGCTTATTAAATGGATGAATAATTCACAAGTGGATTTTCTTAAAACTTGTATATTTGTGTTCCAAAGGATATAGTTTGGTGATATAAGTGAATTGGGGTTTGTGTGAATAATATGTAACTTGTATCTGACCGTATTTTTAAATTGAGCCACTCTCCTGCTACTTTTTTTTTGAGTTTGATTCCTCATCATCAGACTGCTAGTCTTTATTGTTGTGACATGACTTCACCTATGAACAGAACAGTTTAAAGAAGTAATGGTGACCCATTCTTTCTTCATACAAGTATGTGAACTCTGTATTGGGCTTTAAGAACAGCCTGGTAAAGGTATGAGATCTGTCCATATACACCTCCACTAAGTCAAGGGAACTTCTGTGACCAGTCAGTTTTTGTTCCCAAAGAAGATTCTGCTTCTGCCAATTAGAGCCTGGTGGTTTTCCTCTCCTGGGTTTATGCTGCTTGTCAGAATGCTATGGTTTCCTCAGAGTGATACCTGGTGAGCCAGCCATAATGTCCTTTCTAGGACTGCCCATGAGCCCCCTCTCCCCACTTAGTGCAGAAAACGTGACCAGACCAGGAGCTTTCCGGCCCTTTGGCAAATTGTAGTCCTGTGGCTGCTGGATCTTTGTCCCAGGATTGGGAACCCTGGCTGTATATCAGAATCCCCTTTGGAGCTCTTTGAAAATACTATGGCCTGCCCCAAGCAAATGGAATTAAGAGTCTCCAAGTTAAGATCCTAGTGTCTGTACATGATAACCCTCCACAGATGACTCTGATGTGTGGCTAGGATTGGGGACTGCTTTGATTTTGTCATTACATGATAAACCCATTACCCTTCATGTCTGAGTCATCCTTTATTCCCTGTGGTTGGCTGTTAAACCAGTCATCCTTTTAATTCCTAATCTGACATTTCATCTATGTTGGGTTCCTTTTGGCTAACTGGGCCTACTTTTAAAAAATAAATTCTATTCCAAGCCTGACAACTGAGACACAGAGTACCCAGCTGTAGGTGAAACAAAGTTCATAATAAAGATGAAAACAGGGTACTTAGCCAGAACATGCAGGGAAAGGCATGTGTGGGGATCTGGATTATTACAGCTTTCTCTTCTGTCTTTTGAAGGGGTGTGTGTGTGTGTGTGTGTGTGTGTGTGTGTGTGTTTGGGAAACTTTGGAATTAATGTATTATACATGAAATCCTGGTATAATCCCTACAGTATCTGATCATCTTTACAAATCTTATAATTTAATTTATACATGTTGCTTACAGTATATAAAACTTCCTTTTTTTTTTCCTTTTTCTTTTTTTGTTATTTAAGTAATGCCTATTGGCAAATAATGGTTCCAAAATACAGCTAATGGTACCGAAAGGTTTTAATACCAAAGGATTATATTGGCAGTTTTTCTTATTTTTCAAACCTGGAGTAATACCTTTAAAACCCTTGGCCCAATTTAAAAATAGAAGCTGTAATATTAGTGGAAATTAAACATTCCAAACACTAGAGGGTATTGCATGTAAGCCCCACTAAGCAGGGTTTTTAAAAATTAGACTAACACTAGCATCTATGAGCCATCACCTTGTATTTTTAATCATATTTTCCTCTGGCCATTTAGTAAACCATCACACTGTCAGAAAATTGTAAGGTTTCTCAGAAAGACTAATAAATAGGGAGTTATAAGTAACAAATATGATAGTGTTTCTTGAGCCAGCATCATAGGGTCACTGGAGGTGTGCACTGCATAAGTCCAGAGTATGCCACTGACATAGACAGCAGGGTGAATGCTGTGCCCTGGAATTTGGCAGTGCACAGCCATACACAGTGGCTTTACAATGGGCACTTATGTGCCAGGTTACATGCCTTGCATACGTTAATTCCATTTATCCCTCAGGGCAGTACTGCGGTAAAACATAAGGAAGCTGAGGCTCAGAGAAGTCTGAGCCACACTGCTGGTCCACAGAGCCATGCTTTTAACTCTTGTGCTATTTACTTTTCTGACCTGCCATAGCTCATCTGCTCATAAGGTGAGCGTGTATTGAACCATTCTATTACCTGATATTTAAAGAAGCATTGGGGACTTTGAAATTAAAATTGGTGCTCATGTTTTTGCTATTTGAACTTGAAAATGAAACATACAATGGAATTGTGTTCAATATTTATGTGACCAGACTCACGTCAGACTGCCTGGGTTTGATTGAATCCTGGCTTCTCAGCTTTATAGCTGCGTAGTTCCTCATTTACTCTTCATAGGCCTTGGTTTCTACATCAGTAAACAAGGATATAATAATACCTTCCTCTTGTGGTGGTGGTGAACATTGTACAGTAGAGCTCTTAGAAGAATACCTGGCATATAGCTAACCTTTGTAAACAATTACTGTTAACAATTATTTCCCTTTTACTTTATATGACTGTCTTAAACTTTTTGTTTCCTTAGGCAGTATGCAATGTTGCTCCACGGGGTGTGTACGTTTGTGGTAATACCACAACCACCTCTGGTCTGACTGTAACTCTTTCAAAAGATAGTTGCTGTGGAGATTTTGCTTTGGAAGCTGGTGCCCTAGTACTTGGTGATCAAGGTGAGAGACCAAAGGAAATAATCAGTAATGCTGGGGCTTTTTTTTTTTTTTTTTAAGCCTTTTCCTTTTCAATTAATTTCTTTACATTCAGTTCAAAAGACATTTAGACAGCACAGTCCTAACCAGTGAGTTTACAATGAACGTCAGAGACAATAATTGGAAATGCAGTACTATCGTTTTTATTTATACTACGGAATTGAAACTGGTACTTAGTATTATTCATTTTCAGAATCTTATAACAGATATAATCATATGTAAAAATGAATCAAGTAAAATATGTGTAGCTCCCTACACTTCCCATTTCATTACTACCCATCATGTTTGTGATCATTTGTTTTAACTCTTATTTTGAAGCTTTACAGTAAGCTCCCTGCAAGATGTGATTTAGATGTCTTGTTGACTGCTATGTTGCCATTGCTTAGTATGTAGGTTCACAGTAAACACTTGTTGAATGTATTACCATAACTTAGCTCCGAATGGTTGTAGGTACCTTGGGACTGAAAAAAAGGTGGATGCCATCATTTGCTCATAGAAGACTTGCAATAACAGATTGGAGCTGTTACTTTAGAAAGAATTAATAGTTTTGCTATATTTTAACCCACCTCATTGGTTATTTTTTTTTTTTCAGGATTTGCGTGAGAGTTTATAAGAAATCTAGTTGTAGGGCTCAGCAAGAATCTCCTTGGGATTTGCTAGCTGAGTTTCACTTTGTGATGCCTTAACCTTACTGGAGAAATGTGTTCCTATGCATGTGTCAGGTAGTGCCCAGATTCCAGTCCAATTAGGGTCATTCATTCCTTTCAGTTTGCCAGTGATTTCCACATTTCTAAACCCCGTACCTGTCAACCACATTTAACACAGTTGATCATTCCCCTTCCTTGAAATACTTGAAACTCTCCTTGGTTTCAGGGCCACTACCTTCTTCTGGGTTTCTTCTTACTTCACTCACTGTTCCTTCTCAGTCTTTACTGTTTTGTCATCTCCTCAGCCACTTACCTGTTGGTACTTCAAGTGCTTAGTTCTTGGACCTTTTGTCCTAGGTCTGTACTTACCTTCTTGGTGATATTATATAGTTTCATGGCTTTAGAGGACCCAAAAATGGAACCAGAAGTAGATTCTGAGATATAAGAAAAGCTGCTTGAAATAAACAAGACTAATCAGCATTTATTTTCTACATACACCTCTGAGCTAGCAAGGCTTACTTAAGTATAGAGTAGATGTAGAGCAGTTTAACCACAGCATAACCCTCCAGAAGGGCCCCCCTCATTGCTAAACTAATTGGTATGGGGAGCAGGGAGGACAAATATTACAAGGTAATGGTAGAGGGTCTCCAATAACTTGTGGATTCAACATAACATCCCTGGCACATGCTAATGCCTTCAGTCAGTAGTGGCGCTTTGTATTATGTTTTCAAAGGTTACGTGATTTCCCTGCAAGTATACAGTCAATACCTGGGATTGCTGAGAACGGCACTCAGCACTCGAGTCTTCTGACTTCAGGCCCCATGCTTTTCCTCCCTAATCATGCTGTCCTGCTGCTTCCAAAAGACCTAGCTCAGACAGCACCTTGCTCTTGAAACGTCTTCAGATTTCCCTTCCTCTTTTAGTTCCCTCCCACCCCAGAAAACTCATAGATGTTATGCGTATCTCTTATAGTTTTTGAAATATACTTCTTGAATGTATGTGTATATATATATATATATATCTTATCTCACCTGTTTGAATTTAAGTCCTTAAGCATTTTGAGGGTCACTCTTGGCTCTTCTTAATATTCATAACCCTCACAACATAGTGCCTTGCCTATGAAAAATGCTGAAGGAATAAATATTACCTAAAACTTAGTTAAGTAAGACAAGTGTATTATTTGCTGCAAAACAAGCAGCAATTCTCCATTGTATGACATTTTATAAATTTAACTTCTAGAGACAAAAGGAAATAATTTTTTATTGTGGAATAGTTTCTGTCCTGTAAAATTTGGAACTTGACCAAAGGAAACTTGTTTTTGTCTGTATTATTCTCTTGCGGTTGTAGGTATTTGTGGAATAGATGAATTTGATAAGATGGGGAATCAGCATCAAGCCTTGTTAGAAGCCATGGAACAGCAAAGTATTAGTCTTGCTAAGGCTGGCGTGGTTTGCAGCCTTCCTGCAAGAACTTCCATTATTGCTGCTGCAAATCCAGTAGGAGGACACTATAATAAAGCCAAAACAGTTTCTGAGAATTTAAAGTAAGTCCCCTCAAATATTTGTACTTTTAAGATATTGAATCAATAAGGAAAAGATAACTGAAGACATAAATGGATAGTTCACAGAAGTTATAAGTGTCCAACAAATGTACAAAAATGTGGTTAAACACTGCAAATTAAAACAATGAAATACCATTGAGATTTACAAGATTGGCAAACATTTTAAATATTCGTAATCAATAGCAAAGGAGTGGGGAAATTGGTTCTCACAATTTTGAAGGAGAAGTTGGTGTGTTTATCATAATTTTAAATGTACATTCCATGTGTTCCAGCCATTCTACTTTTAGAAATCCTGCTCACAGAAATAGTCACACAAGCACACAAAGATATGTTTACATTGTGGGTATTGCTTATCACTGCCAAAAATTAGAAACAACTTAAAACTATGGTAAAACTGTACAGTGGAAAGAAAGTAGCAATTATGAGAATGAAAGTGAGTTTGTATTCTGATATCTGTGCTTTACTATTACATGAGGAGAGCACGTTATATACGTTATGTAAAATAATCGTATTTTTTTTTACAATGTTTTTATCTGAGTGCTTTCTCTTCTAATTCATTTTGCACAGGTTGGACAAATGTATGGAAAGGAAAAAATAATTTTAAGCAATGCAAAAGTGAGAACCTTAAATCTGGTGGGGGGAAAAAACTAATTTCCTAATGTTTACTAATTTATACATTTATAGAAATAGTCTTTGAAGCACAGTAAAATATGGAATTGTACTTGGAGATTTGGGGGTATTTCTGTACCACCACCACCACCATAAAAGTCAATCCATTAGTTACAAAGTGCTATATTGGAAAGATCAGAAAGGTCTGTTAACAAAAAGCTGGGGCACTTGGATTCTGGTTTTTAGTGGTATCTTAAACCTACTTTGGGACCTTGGTCAAATTCTTTAATCACCAGAATTTCATTTGCCTCTCAGAGGAGTTACCTGGATTGGTGGGTTCAGAGAAGATAACTAAATATAACACAGCATTTTTATTATAATGACTAATAGACATGTAGATGCCCTTTTTAAAAAAAGTGGGCTTTTTTGTTTCTAAATGGGACATATGTACTTTGAGAGACTCAATGTTTTGGTCAGACAAAAGGTCAGAAAAGATTAAGAACTACCCAACTAGATAACCTTTGATATGTCATGTAGCATTATTGTCAGTTAGTGATAATAGAGCATAAAGAAGAATTCAGTGGTTTTGATTATGTGAGAAAGGCCACGCCCTCAACCTGCCTAGAGGAAGTATTAGTACATAAAATTCTTGTGCACATATTAAAGGGGTTGGAGTGGGTGGATAGATTGAATCTAAAAAGCTATTTGCTTATTTCTTTAACCAAAAGCTTGATTTTTTTTTAAAGTTTCACATGGAACTTTAGTGGTAAACAAGCAAGTAAACAATTTTCTAGTTTTTCTGTTTGTTTTGATTCCAATCATTGTTTCTTCTTTCTTTCATGCTTCTTAGAATGGGGAGTGCCCTACTCTCCAGATTTGATTTGGTCTTTATCCTGTTAGACACCCCAAATGAGCATCATGATCACTTACTCTCTGAACATGTGATTGCAATAAGAGCTGGAAAGCAAAGAACTGTTAGCAGTGCTACGGTAGCTCGTATGAATAGTCAAGACTCAAATACTTCTATACTTGAAGTGGTTTCTGAGAAACCGTTATCAGAAAGGCTAAAGGTATCAGTGTTTCTTTTCCTTAATCATTTAGTTTTGTTCTTTTTTGAATGTCAGAGTTCAGTATGTGGCTTATGGTAGAACAGTAGCATATGAACTTTCACAGCAAAAATTTTTTTTTTTTTTTTTTTTGAGACAAGAGTCTCATTCTCTTGCCTGAGCTAGAGTGCCATGGCGTCAGCCTAGCTCACAGCAATCTCAAACTCCTGGGCTCAAGTGATCCTCCTGCCTCAGCCTCCTGGGTAGCTGGAACTATAGGCACGCGCCACCGTGCCCAGCTAATTTTTTCTATTTTTAGTTGTTTGACTAATTTTTTCCTATTTATAGTAGAGACGGGGTCTCGCTCTTGCTCAGGCTGGTCTCGAACTCCTGAGCTCAAGCAATCCTCCCGCCTCCGCATCCCAGAGTGCTAGGATTACAGGCATGAGCCACTGTGCCCGGCCCACACCAAAATTTTTTATAATATGATTGTAGAGTTTATGTAAACTTCATTTGAAATAATTTAAGTCAGTTAGAACAAGAGCTACAACTCCAATGTTATATTTATTTGGAGAGTCTTTTAGAATTTTATATTCATCTAAACAAGTAATTTTAGCAGAAAGACTTTATTTGCTACTTATCCTTGAACTCTTGAGCCTTTTTATCATGCCTCAGGTGGTTCCTGGAGAAACAATAGATCCCATTCCCCACCAGTTGCTGAGAAAGTACATTGGCTATGCTCGACAGTATGTCTACCCAAGACTATCCACAGAAGCAGCACAAGTTCTTCAAGATTTTTACCTGGAGCTCCGGAAACAGAGTCAACGGTTAAATAGCTCACCAATCACCACAAGGCAGCTAGAATCTTTGATTCGTCTGACAGAGGTTTGTTTATTTCTCCATTCATAATTTTTTGGCTTAAAGAAGTGGATAGGGTGCAGTATGATTTCTCTTGAACAATTTTATGCATAATTGACTCAGATTTTCTTCCCACTGAGAGAAATTAGAAATTGGTAGATAAAAGTTTTTAAAAGATATGGTTGTATCTGTAACATGTCAAAATGTAACTATTTCTTTCTAGGCCCAGGACCAATTACTTACTATGCAACTTTTTTTTCCTTTTAATGACTCTTGGAAACTCCTAGAGTACCTAAAGAATGATTATGTTAAGTAGGATTCTAGGATTTCAAGTTGAATTTTTGGGAACATAGAATGTATCAAATATCTTGAGTATTTGATTTGATTACATGGCAGATCCATAATGATAGTGCCTGTGTTTCTAATAGCAATAACTATTTCCAGTTGTGGAATACTAAGAGAAATCTGGCAGTTAAAATTAGCTGGAACAGAGTTTGGCCTTTTTGCTCCTAAAATCTGATTCACTACTCGTTGTTATTTCAACAAATGATTTCCTGAAAGTAAAAGGCAGGGGAAAAACCAAGTGTATTTCATAATCAAATATTCTAAAATAAACATTCTCAGAAAGATTTGTTAATAGGTAAAAATGAGTTTTATCTGTATTTGAAATGAGTTATTTGCATACTCAAGTTTTCAAAGAATTTTTGTTATTTGTATAAATGTGTAAGGAGTACATGTGTAGTTTTGTTACATGGATATATCGCGTAGTGGTGAAGTCTGGGCTTTGAGTGTAGCCACCACCTGAATATTGTGCTTTGTATCCATTAAGTAATTTCTTATCCTTTACCCTGCTCCCACCCTTCTGAGTTTCCAGTGTCTATCATTCCACTTTCTATGTCCATGCATACACATAATTTAGCTCCCACTTATAAGTGAGAACGTGGTATTTCACTTCCTGTTTCTGAGTTGTTACACTTAAGATAATGGCCTCCGATTCCATCCATGCTACTGCAAAAGACATGATTTCATTTTTTTCATGGATGAATAGTATTCTATTGTGTGTGTGTGTGTGTGTGTGTGTGTGTGTGTGTGTGTATACACACCACATTTTCTTTATCCAGTCATCCGTTGATTTAATCAGACATTTAAGCTGATTCCATATCTTTGTTGTTGTGAATAGTGCTGTGATAACAAAGAATTTTTTTTATATTCTGACTTTTGATATTACAAACTCCCTTCTCCCCAAAGTTAGTTTTTGTATAAAATGAATAAATGAAATACAGCTTAGACATACCATACCTGCTCAGATGGTAAATGTATTTGTCTTGTCTTTTGTTATCTGAAAATAGTTGTTTTCTTTCAAAGGCACGAGCAAGGTTGGAATTGAGAGAGGAAGCAACCAAAGAAGATGCTGAGGATATAGTTGAAATTATGAAATATAGGTAAGATTAAAATTGTATATGCTGTTTTAAATTAAATACCAGTTATCTTCCCATCTCAAATTATATATTAGGCCAAGCAAAATTACTTTTATTTAGCCCATTGAATCACTTATTTTTCTCTGAACAAAATGTACCTTCTTGCTTTAAAGTATTTCTGTGTAAATAATTGTTACATTAAACAAATTTTTTTGAGTGGGTAATACGTTCACATAATTCTAAAATTATAAAATCATCGTGAGATTTTGAGAAGGCTTGCTCCCATCCTGTTTATCACCCACTCTTTCCCTCCACCTACGTACCCATTACTTTTCCATAAATAGCATACTATTTATACTGTTTTGTACCATTTTTGAATTTAACAATATATGCAGAGATCTTTCCTTAGTAGGATATAGAGATTTCCTTTTTTTACAGCTACATAGTTTTCTATTGTGTAGATACACTATAGTATATTTAATCAGTCCCCTATTATTAGATACATGAATATTTTCCATTTTTTTGCTA
>NW_012138191.1:3722673-3723401 GCF_000956105.1 Propithecus coquereli | reverse complement strand
GTCCAATCTGGAGCTGCCACAGCTAGTTACACACTGCTTTGCAGTCTTATGTTAAACATACCACAAAGGATTGTGCTCTTAGGTATCATGCAGTGATGCTATATAAAGTGACAAATATGGTTCTGACACATTAGTGGACACTGAGTAAACACTATTTACCATCAGTAGTGCTGGCTTTGATGATGATACTAAGATGAGACTGAGCAGATCCCCCTTTCTGTGACTCATAGCATAAACTCAAGACTTCAAGAACTGGCATATCTCGGATCCCAGATAACAAGTTTCCAAATTTACTCTTTTCAAAGAATTTCTAGGGTCTAGTCCTCAATGCTCTTCATCCAAATTATCTAGTATCTCTGAGCTGCAGATCCTTTTCTCCCTTTCCTCATAGGGATAGACTTTACGTAGTTGTCTCTTTGTCCCCAGGCTGGTACCGGCTTGTCCCTGGAGGCTGCTCTGCTGCCTCTAGTAGTATGTATAGGGGTAGAAGGGCACCCATGCCACCTCCTGAAGGTCTTCGGCTTCTTTCCTGCCCTTAGAGGCAGCCTATGGAAGAAGAGGAACTTTCTCCTTAATTCAATGTGTTAGATTTTGTCAGCAACAGTGAGGTTATACTGGCTGTCTTTCAAAGCTTTAAAGACTGTAGAATTGACAGGTCTTAATTTTTTATTGTGGGCCCCAAAGCAACTGCCTCATAATAAGTAAAATTATTAACAATTAATGATTAC
>NW_012138191.1:3671379-3721886 GCF_000956105.1 Propithecus coquereli | reverse complement strand
TTTTTTGAGGCTTTACCATTACTCAATTTCTGTGGGCCTTAGACCACACACATTGGCTCCGCCAGCTATCTGGTGGTGCTTCTCCACAATGAATCCACTGTTGTGTGGACACCGTAGATTAGTTCTCCTATCTGAGCATTATGCTTAAGCAAAGTAAATTATTTCTGTAATTGACTTTTCTTTTTTTTTAAATTTATTGATTTTTTTTTTTTAGAGATGGGGTCTCACTCTGTCACCCAGGCTGGAGTACAGTGGTGTGAACGTAGCTCATTGTAACCTTGGACTCCTGGGCTCAAGCAATCCTCCCACTTCAGCCTTCTGAGTAGCTGGGACTGACTACAGGCACTCGACCACTATGCCCGGCTAATTTTTTTTTATTTTTTGTAGAGACAGAGTCTTGCTATGTTGCCTAGGCTGATCTCGATCTCTTGGCCTCAAGTGACCCTCCTGCCTTGGCCTCCTAAACTGTTGAGATTACAGGCATGAGCCACCATGCTCAACCTTGTAATTACTTTTTCAATAAAAATGCTGTATTGTTCATTTATGATTGGCTTGTACTTAGTATATTTCTCTGCATGTCTGAATACTCATGTCAGACAGTGTTTGCATGTGCTTTTGCATCTAAGAGAAGATGTGGGTGTTGCCTTGTGGAACTCTGTATTTGTTTCTGCTGCTTCTCAAAGTTGCTTTCCTGGTAAATTTGAACTAGTTTCAGGCCCCTAAAAAAAGAGGTCTCACTATTAAGTGTAAACAGCACCCATATGAGATTACCAGATTGTTTCTCTGAATTGCTTGAGTGTGTTTACTTGCTTTTATAAAAATTTTGGGGGAAAAAATAGTTTGATCAGAATTACCTGACACTACTTCCATGGTAAAGATCAAGACCCAGTTAAACACATTCGGATTAGGTTGCAAATTATCTGTTTCTTATGCTTAATATGCATTCTGTCCTTAGTTTATGAGAGCAGTGACCGTATCTGTTTCATTTCCCGATGTATTCCCAGAGCCCAGAATCGTGCCTGACACACAGCAGGCCCTCAGTAAATGTATTACATTGCTGGTAAAGTTGACCTTAGGAATCATTGTTCATTCATTAAATCTTCCATTTCAGAGTTTTCATCTTTTCAGCTTTATTGAATCTTTGCCCTTATTTGAAAAATGTGTCATGGTAATGAATGAAAAAGATAATTAAAAAAAAAATAAAGAGAATCTTTGCCCTTAATGTGGGTTTAAACCTGTAAGATTACCTTTTAACTGGGAAGCAGAAGCCTGAATAAGAAAAATCTTAAACCGTGACATAGCTCATCTGAGTTAGCAGAGCACCTAGCTTTACCTTTTTTAAAAAACCAAATGTTTACATTTAGTAAACAGTTCACATAAGTTTTCTCCTAAAATTGAAAATATGCTAGGAAGCAGAGGAGAACAGAGCCACCTTCAAAGGTGAGAGATCATTGTCTCTTCTATTTCAGGAAACTCGCTCAAATATTTTATAAATCTTTAAATGTGAAGCAGTGTAGCACAGATTCAAATCCTACCTGTGCCACTCATAGTTGTGTAACCTTTGGCAAGTCAGTTAACCTTACTAAGACTTTGTTTCTTCATCTGTAAAATGGGAATAAGAATAGTCCCTAAGTCATAGGATTGCTAGGAGGATTAAACGGGATAGCCTGTGATAAATAATTAAATAGGTAAATATTACCTATTATTATTAACCTAAAGTGTTTTTGACAACTTTCTTATGAGAAACAAGTATATGGTAGATTAATCATAAAAGCCTTAAATAAGATTATACTGTATTTCAGGGAGGAAAACACTTATCCATCTTATTTTTTTATCATTTTTATAGTCTTTTGAATGACTCATATTCCTATAATTCATTCTCTTTAATGTAGGCTCTATGTCTATTCAGTGAACAAAATGAAGCTTTATTGTTAGTAACTCATTAAAATCATTCCTATGAGCTCCTTAAAGGGGAGATATTGTACCTATTTTGTTCACCACTGTAAGCCCACTGCCCAGCAAGTGACCAGTATATATTTGATTAATTAACTCCTGATTAAATGACATCTTTGCCTGTTAGCCTGACTGTGAGATATGTCTGTCCCATTGTACAGGGAGAGAATCAGCAATAGGGCAGGAACAGAGAGGTTGGTTAATTGTATGTCTAACTGGTGTTTTCAGACTTCTAGCTAAAATTCACTGTCAAGTACATATTTCTTTCTTCGGTGATATTGTGAAAATAAGAGGAAGCAAAAGAGATCTGGCAGTAATAGGTGTGTCCTTTAATATCTAACAATTATTACTGCAAGTCAGCATAAGCCTTCTAGTTCATTCCTACAGTATTTTAAAACACCTTTTATTTGCCAGATACTACGCCAGGAGCTAGAACACATTTTTATTCAAAAAAGCCTAAATTTATTATGTTTAGAATTTTATTCTTGGGTCAGAAAGAATGTTCCAGGTATTTATATTGTAGTTGATCAATGTTGTGCTTTGTGCATTTCTCTTTTCAAATTTAGAAGTTTGTTAACTGTGTCCAAAATATTTTTATCCCCAAACCGTCCATACCAAAGTGAATTTCAGAGTGGCCACTTAATAAACACATGTTTAAATTTTTGCTACGTGAGCCTTCTGGCTACTTCCAAATTTTTCCTCTTATAACCTGGAAGCCCAGGGCAAAAATTTGTACAGCTGTGTCACATTGGGTAATTTTTTTTTCCTCCCTTCCCTTTAAGCATGCTAGGAACTTACTCTGATGAATTTGGGAACCTAGATTTTGAGCGATCCCAGCATGGTTCTGGAATGAGCAACAGGTCATCAGCAAAAAGATTTATTTCTGCTCTCAACAACATTGCTGAAAGAACTTATAATAATTTATTTCAATTTCATCAACTTCGGCAGATTGCCAAAGAGCTCAACATTCAGGTATGATAAACTAAATACTTAATAAATCTTTTTTGTAATAATTTCAGGGGGTCTTTATTAAAGTATAGTAGAACAAAATAGCTTTTATTTATTTAACCTCTTTTCAAATGCTTTTCAGCATCTTGATAGTTAGAGGGAACCATTGTAGAAAGACTCAAGTCTCATGTTGTTATGAAAACCCCTTGTGGATAAGTCATCTTAACCTCTTTTAAACCTCAGCTTCCTCCTCTGTTAAATGAACATGATTCTGCCGCTCTTCATACTTCAAAGTGCTAGTGAAAATCAATGTAATAGCTCTTTAAACATGTACTGTTACACATTATGAAAAATAACCTTAATTTCAAAAGCTAATTTTTGTTTTTAAGCTAACCAAAAACAAATATAAAAGAGTCTCTACATATTGGAGTTTTTATTTTTATTTATTTTGGCATTATGATATCCAAAGCTCGAATTGTAGGCAGTTTGCTCTGTAAGAGGTACAAATAATTTTATTTGCCCAAGCAACTTGACAGTTGTATATTATTATGGTTTGAGAGGTTAATTTTAAAAGTTATATTTTGGTATATTACTTAATGAGCTAACTCTTGATGTTTTCTCCCAGGTTGCTGATTTTGAACACTTTATTGGATCACTAAATGACCAAGGTTACCTCTTGAAAAAAGGCCCAAAGGTTTTCCAGCTTCAAACTATGTAAAAGGACTTTACCAAGTCAGATCCTCCGGGTTTATCAGCAGTTTAAAGCCATCACAATAAGGAAGATATGTTTCCAAGCACAGCTGCATTTAAAAAAATAAAAAAAAACGAAGATATGCAAAAATATATATGTATACACACACACACACACACACACACACACACACACACACACACACACTGTTCTCTGAAAAATGATGCCTCAAATATATTGTAATAGGAAAAAAAATGTTAGGTATGATAAATTAATTTAAAAAGTGATAAAATCATAGGTTAATTTTTTTGATTCTCCAAAAGGCTAAAAATAAATTATTTTGTCTAAATGATATGATTAAAAATTATTTGTAGTTACATTTTTTACTTTATGAATATTTCAGTTTTACATATAAAATGTCCATCATGTAAGCATTCAGAAAAATGAGCATGTCTGTGTTCTAGTAAAACTTTATTAATGGACATTAAAATTTGAATTTTATAAAATTTTCATATGTCACAAATACAAAATACTCTTTTTTTTTTTTAAATCCATTTAATAGTAAGCGTGGTTTGGCCCAAACTCTTGGTTGCAAACAATAGAAACTGACTGATGAAGCAGGAGAAGTTTTTTGAAAGAATTTTGGTTAGTTCACAGATTTGTTTAGAAGGCTAGTGAACCAGGAGGGTAAACTTCCAGGAGTGATTTGTAAAATCATGCCTTAGAACTAGCTTAAAGGAGAAACTGCTAACACCCTGTTGCCACATCGGGGACTAGAAGAACGTGCTGCTGCCTCCATGCCCGAGCAGTGCCACTTCTGAACCAGGAACAGGTGGAAGAATGCCCCCCTCCCAACACACCAGAACAGCAAAAAAAGGATTCTTCATCGGGCCTCCCTAATTGCTGAATTCAAAAGAAAAGTCTGGTCCAGAAACACCTAATTGAACAAAAAGCTGTTATATTTCCAATTAAAGTGGTAGACATGAGAAAGAGAAGAAAGGAAATACACTAATTCATCATTGTTCACAGAAAAAAGGACAAAACGTCAAAGGCTAAGGCTATTGTATAAAGTTATAGAAAAGATGATATAAGCCTAAGTTATCAGCAGAAAGTGTTTCATGTTTTCTTAATTCTGTATTTGTCTATCTGACATCCATTAATCACAGCACCAAACTAACAGCCAAAGTTGTTTAGCTCTCACCTGCAATCTCGCTTTTATGGGCATGCAAAAATCACATTACAAACCATCCAACCACAAAGCCCAACATCTGTCTTTCACTTCCTGCGCCATGGGGGATGTCCCTACCTAAACAACTCCCCACCAGTATAGCAATGAAGGCTTTGGCCTAGGCTTTTCCCTTGTTCCTTTGCCCCTTAACTGACCTTGGTGCTTCCTCACATGGCCTGGTATGGTGTGGCATGCACCTTTCTCTGGGGAAGTGTAAGTAATGAATTCTCTCAAAGGCATTTGCCTCCAACACCTTGCCATACCTGCTTAAAACAAATCCTGGGTACAAATTTTAGAAACATGCAAAGCAAGAATACATTACATCCTGAAGAAAACCATTTTTTTTTTAAGACATGGGGTCTCACTATGTTGCCCAGGTTGGACTCAAACTCCTGGGCTCAAGCAATCTTCCCACCTCAGCCTCCCAAGTAGCTGAGACTGTAGGTGCATTCCACTACACCTGGATGCAACATCATGAAAATTTTTTTAACATGCAAAAAGAGCCTAGTATATTTGCGACAGAAGTAAACCTAAATATGTCATATTAATATATGTAATAAATAAATATAAATGGGCTAACCTCACCTATTGAAACAAAAAGACTTTCAGATGGTATCACAAACTCTTGTATACAAGATACACCTAAAGCAAAGTGAATTAGCTGAAAATAAAAAGATAGACAAAGGTATACCAGGAAAGTGCAAACAAAAAGAAAGCAAGGGCATAATATAAAAAGAGTCAAATCAGGACAAAGCCTATTACACAAAGAAGGATACTTCATAATGCTAAAGGGAGCAATTCATAATTATATAATTGTGGTCACGCACCGAATAACAATTAGGAAGCAGGCAAATTAATAGAAGATTTTTATTTGTTGCTCTTGGTTCATGTCAGCTAAATGATAAAAAATAAGAGGTATGAATAGCATCATTTATGAGATGGATCTAATTGATAAATACCAAAGTCAGTATCTTAGAAATAATATACTTTTCAAATACTCATGAAAGTTATAAATGTTAACCATGAAATAGAACTTAAAATTCCAAAAAGTTAAAAATAAGAATATTCTCTTATCACAAAGAAAGCTAGAAATTTAAAATTCATACATAAATAGCTCTTGAGTCTAAGAGATCAAAACCAAAAATTTCATATATTGCCCTTGAGTTAATACTAATTCTGGGAAACTCAGAAAATCAATGTAGCTCAGAGCTGGTGGGGTTGGGAGTAGGTGATAAAGTTGGGTTTGGGCCCAAGTCCATTTTACAGTGGCCCAGTGGGTCCCTGAGCCTACCCTATAGTTATATCATTCCTGAATGCACAATTGGGATACACATCAACTTGTAGATTGTCCACCTGGCTCCCTAATTTGTGGATCAGAGCTATTAAGATAGGAAGGGCCAAAGAGTAAACCAAAAGCAATGCTGCATCCCTGGAGGAATCACAGAGGTAAGTGATACTTTCTCTTTTGGAAGATGAAGAAATGTTCTGTTTAACTCACTTGTTAGGCTTATTGTAGAAGATGTCTAGGCTTATTGTAGTAAAAGTGATGGAAAGCTATAAGAAGGATTTATAAGGCTCAAGACTTCTCAGGAATGAAGCTTTGGGTCACCCTACCAGGTAAAGAATCTAGATCAGTTAAGATGCTGACTGAGCAAAAAAGGGACTAAGGAACAACAGTGGAGGAAGACAGTTGTAAATATTAGCTAGAACTTCATGACCAGTTGTAGAAAGACAGCCTGCCTGCATTTGATTAATACATTAACCAATTTGCCCTTCTCCCCTCTTACATTGCTCCGTTAAATAAAATGTATTGGTGATAATCAACTTGATAATTTAGTCCTTGGGATAGAGGTTATTTATCAAGGTCAAAGTGTAACTGAACCAGGAGGAATAACCACCACCTTGTGACTGATGGATCTTTATAGCTCCCCTTTTATAAAAAAGGGAAATATGGTTCTTGTATTAACATGTTATCATTGCTATTATTATACAGAATATTAAACAATATTCATATATTGTTTATGAATGCATAGAATTATATGTATGGCTATTTACTAGCCAAAGAGGTAGATGATAAGTAGATATAGTGATCTGGTATTCACCATCCATTCCACCCTCCTAATGTGCCTTCCTACAAGCCTTCCAGCCTCCCAGAGGCTGGAAAGTGAAAAAAACCACATTTCCCCCAAGCTCCCTTTGTAGCTAAATTTCCAGATATGAATTGGGTTCTACTAATTAGATGTCCTCGTGTGAGATTTAGAATGCGAAACTGAGGAGATAGCCATCTTCCTCTTGCTTGTTTTCTGGTGGCACGTGATTGAGGAGACATTTAATTTCCCTGCAGCAGAATTCTTGCAATTGTTGAGGCAGTTGAGGTGTGGTGGATGCAACCCTAATTCTCCACCTTTCTCATTATTGTGAGGTAGCAGTTCCCCTGGCAAACCATACAGACCTGTGGTGTTTTTCTGGGAGTTAATTCTAGACACCCCGCATTGAACTCATTCCTCTGGCCCTTCCAACAACATTGCAAGCACCCAGTTCCCTTGTTGCGCTATAGAAATGTTGCCCTATAGAGACATAGAAGATTTCAGGAGTTTTGCAGGGCTTTGCTCTGAAGAATTATGTGAACATGTTAGTTCACATATCAAAAGCTGCCTCGCCTCAGGAGGGCATCTCACTGGTCAGTAGCAGCTTTCCACGGTGATGTTGTGTTTCAGACCTGTCGGCTTACACTTCTGTATGACAAAGCTCGGTATGGGGCCATAGGATGAGAACTGATCAAAGAGTGCCCATCTGACAGACACCTGCGGCTAAAACCAATTAGCCTAAGGGACAGTTCCTGCTTCACTCCTGACTACCTGTCTCAATCAACAAAAAGCTAGATAAAGAAATATAGAGACACTATATTTCTGTTTAGCCTTTCTGCTAAGTACTAATTTTATTTTATAAGTTAGAAATTTGTCTTAGAAAGATTTTGTAACCGTTTGCTCACATAGATATAGTTAAGGGATCTCTAGAAGCTTTTGGGGAGACTTTTAACCTAAAACGAACTACCTGTTATTATGTAAATCTGTTACCCTTGGCAACCAATCACTGTACCAATAAATACTGATGCAGGACTTTACTCGTGGCATCACAGCTCACAGGAATGCTGGAGGACCTCCTGACTCCCCCAACTTTATAAAACTATATAAAAACTACTTTCATCTCTGTCTTCTTTTATTTCTATATTCTATTATTTTCCATTTCTATTATTTCCTTATCCCTTGCAACAAACCCTGCCAAAGGGACCCGATTTTTGCTGGGAGCGTAGCTAACTCCTCACCATTCCGTGTTTTACAATCCTTTTTAATGTGGCTAGCTAACATGGTTTATGTTTCCTATAACTAAACTCTCACTGATACATCTTTATCTAAAGCACTCCACCCATGTACTATACTTAAGGTTATAAGTCAATATTAATATACAAAAAAACATACTGGTTTTATTTAAAGTTACGGAGGTAACCATCAGAAGAACTAAAAACAGGAAAGCTATACCAGGTTTGTTCTGGAGAGTGAGCCTAGGGATGGAAAGGGACAGTGTACCTATTGATTTTCATCATCGGTTAATTTGTTTCTAAATGATGGAATTAGTTACCATGTGTATACATAACATTGATAAAATGAAAATAAAAATCAATAAATAAGGTAAAAACAAAAAATTGAGATACTGACATTTAAACTGGAACTATTTTCACACAGACTTGCAAAATCACTGAATAATTCATTGGGACTATATAGGACCTTAGTCTTTGCTTCCATAAATGAATAATAGCTTCAAAAGGCCTCATCTATATACAGAGATTCAACTGACTTAAAAATAATTTTCTAAAAAGCTTCATCCAGATATATTGAAAACGATAGTCTGAAAACTACTCTTCTTTAGAGACTGTATATTACCTTTAGTGTTAAAAATGACTCTCCTGGCTAGGTGTGATGGCTCACACCTGTAATCCCAGCACTTTGGGAGGCCAAGGCAGGAGGATCACTTGAGGCCAGAAGTTTGAGACCAGCCTGGGCAACATAGAGAAACGTCCTTTCTACAAAAAAATTTTTAAAAATTAGCTGGGTGTGGTGGCAAACACCTGTAGTCCCAGCTATTTGGGAAGCTGAGGTAAGAGGATTGCTTGAGCCCAGGAGTTCAACTTACAGTGAGCTATGATTGTGCCACTGCACTCCAGCCTGGATGACAGACTGAGATGCTGGCTCTTAAAAGAAAAAAACAAAAAACAAAAAAACTCTCCTAAATCCTCAGAGAAGCACCTCAGAACATTGCATTAGAACACCAAAGAATAATACTCACCTCCATCCACCCCCAAAACAACATCCATATCCCCAAAACCTGTGAAAATGCTAGATAATATGGCAAAGGAGAAATGAGGTTGCTAATCAGCTGATGTAAACTGGGGATATTATCCTGGATTAGCTTGGTGGACTCAATATAATCAGAAGGAACCTTAGAAATGGAAGAGGGAGGTAGTAGAAGAGAGTGAATCAGAGGAAGATGTGACTATGAAAGTCACAGATGCAACATTGCTAGCTTTGCAGATGGAGGAAGGAATGTGGGCAGCTCTAGAATCTTATCCCAGGGACCAGTATGTGCACCACGATTAAGGTTCTTAAACAATCTTGTTTAACAAAAAAAGTTAATGCTGGGTTGTGTGGAGACATGATTTGTAAAAATGTAAGTAATAACACCCCTGTTCCATTTTTGAGGAATATGAGGTATGTACAGGAAAATAATAGCTCAGAATATTTTACCATGTTCAACAACATTTAAAAAAAATTTTTTCATATGACTGAGAGAAAAGAAGAAGAAAACAAAATTCTTATATTTGCATTCCATTTGCAGGTATTATATAAACCCCTTTAAAATGAACTAAAATGACTAGGATTTTCTGGGAAAAAAAAAATTATGCTCCAATTTGAAGGTCCCTCTCACAAATAAACCATAGAAGGAGACCACAGTGCTGGTTTACTTTTTTCCAGTTGGGGCAGGGGGAAGCAGGTGGTTTTTCATCTTTCAAAATTCAGTCATATGTTCTGAAATGGAAAGGAGAGTTAAATGTGACATTAAAACAGGGCTCTCTAAACTGAAAAATGGAAAACAAGATTCTTAAATCTTTACAGGAAGGAGGAATGGAATGGAAAATAAAGAAAATCACATGTTAAATAATGTTAAAAATCCCTTTGTCACCTCTTAAATATTTTACTACTAAGAGCAGAGAGAATAAAAATATTAAAACCAACCCTTTAACGTCCTTATTTGTAGATAATACCTGCCTATGCAAGTGTTCTTATTTCCTTTAAAGGTTCCTAAAGGAATGAACCATAATTAATAAAAGCAGTAATGACTTAATTGTTCACATATTCTAGTAACATCAATAATTTTTCAGGAAGAAATGAAGAAAAGTTGGCACTAGAACTTGACACAAGAAGAATTAGTTTAGCTGAGCATTGTGACATGTGCCTGTAGTCCCAGCTACTCAAGAGGCGAGGCAGGAGGATCACTTGAGCCTAGGAGTTCTGGGCTGTAGCATGCTCTGCTAATTGGGTGTCCATACTAAGTTTGGCATCAATATAATGACCTCTCCAAGCAGGGACCACCAAGTTGCCTAAGTAGGGGTGAAACGGCCAAGGTCAGAAACAGAACAAGTCAAAATTCCCATGCTGATCAGCAGTGGGATCATACCTGTGAATAGCCACTGCACTCCAGCGTGGGAGACATAGTGAGACCCCATCTCTTAAATTAAAAATAAAACTTTAAAAAATTAGTTTAGATCTCTTAATAATGTAAACAGTAATCTAAATTATAAAGTTTAGGTGGAGTTAATCTCTGCAATGTGCCTGCCTGGCCCTACCACTAATGCTCTCTCTTGCTTACATGTGTTTGGAATCTAAATACAATTGTTTTGTTTCTTCCTATTTAGGCTGTAGGAGGGTGTATTTACTACAATGATTTAAACCTGTACCTTATTTGGGTTACGAGTTATTCAAAACCCACCTTTGGGTTTTGTGCCAATAATTACAGCTTACTCCTATAACGGGGTTTGTGACGCCTCCAATATAACCAGGTCCCTGGGCAGCATGCGCTGCAAGAGATAGGAGGGACAAAGACATGGACACAAAAAGTAAGGTGAAATGGTGTGGGGATGTCAGGGGACCACCAGCATTCCCGTGAGCCAGGTAGTACTGACTGAAAATTAGCACCCGTTTTTATGCTCTTTTTCATGCTATAGATTACAATGATTTCACGTGAAAAGTTCATGAGTTACAATGTGTAGAAGTTGCAACTCTCCCTAATAGTCACTCTTAGCTAATTACTCTTTTATCTACAGAAGCAGGAACACATAGCTCGTTACTAAGCACAACTGTGCCTTAAGGTATGTATAGATAGTTATCTCTGAACTCAGCAGCTGTGGCCCATTAGATTGAGGGACAAAGACATCAGTACTTCTTATTGGGAGGTTAGCTCCCCATTAACTCAGGCATTCTTCTGAGAAAGGGGAGGGAAGGAACTCAACCTGGTGTTAAGAATTGGAGCCTGGGTCCCTTCTCCCGGACTGACATTTTGCAATCTTCCTTTACAGCCGTGGGTGGCTTTCATGTCAAGCTGCTCCTTGGCTTTTTAGGCATGAGGCCCCTCAGGCCTTAAGGTGGGAGTTTGCTTTGCTGTACTCCCAGATTGCTGGAATGTACCCCCACTAGGCAGTTAACTCCTGCTCTTATCCCCGGCTCCTGCTCAGGCAGCATTCCTTCACCTCCTCTCCTCCCACGCCCTCAGAAGTGGGATCCCTAAGCCCTGGTGGTCTTATCCCCATCACTCCTGTAAGACTTAATGCTCCTTGCTTCCTAGAGAAATACCTTTGTTTACCTAGTTTGCTTTAATTTCCTATCATTGTTTATATAAGACCCATCTGCAAAACTACCTTCTTTGCATTAACAGTATTTTCATCTGGTCCCAGGAAACAGAAAGTAGATAAAGTTTATTGTGTACCAGACTGAACAACTTAATACAGGTAATGAACACTAGACTTTATTGCATGTCTGATATAAGGGCAAGGCAAACATATTTCTAGAGTCTGTCAATTTATCTACAGACAGAAAATACTCATAATAGATTTGGAATAGAATTTTCTTTTCAAACAGCTTATGTTTCAAATAGAAGTGACAAGTGAGAAAGAATGATTGGGCTGCAGAATTTTCAAAAAGCCTAGAAACAGTTTCCAGGAATTTTTAGCAAAAAGGTAAGACACACCAATATTCATCACAATCATACTGTCAAGTACTTCTCAACTTACAACGGAAAGCATAAAAGTGGCTAGACAATACTACCCTCTAGGGGCAGAATTTTTATTTTTACAACTTAATTAAAGGATAAAGAACTAGATAGTAATAGCTCCACTGTAATTGCACAACAGATATTAGTAGCAATTATTAACTTTTATACTTTCAAGTACTAACTTAAGTATATTGTCAATAGGCTAATTATTCGAGGTTAAGCAATCCTTTCTCCTTTCATGTTCTTTCGTTCTCTTAGCGTTAGCGTTAGCACTTACGTGATTGACTATAGAAGTTGGGATAAGACACCTGACCAGTATATTTTGCTATTTTAAAAAATAATTCTGATAAAAGGGTGGAAAGATAAAGATTTTAAATTAATTTCACACATGAAACTTAGGATTTATATATGGATTTTTATTGCTTACTTTTCTAATTTTTCCCATTTTGGGAAAAAGATTAGTGACAAAGATTCCCGGTCTCTTCGGAAATAGGAGGTGCCCACCTATTTAGTTAATCTTTTTAGATAGCAATTAACTATTATAGACCTTATAAAATAGGAAATTAACTTATTATAAACCAAGTATTAACTGCAGAATGTTTTGGATTCCTCTGCCTCCAGCTCTGCTCTAAACCAGGTGTGTTGGTAAATATGCTCCACTATTTACTGTATGTATCCTAGTGTCTTATATCTGGAATTTTTGCTTCACTGGGTTTCTGCATTTTCTCCATTCTTTATCCCAGACTAACCTGTTCATCTGTTGACTCCTGTCAAGTTCTAGAAAATGAAATCGAGATTGATAGTTGGATATTTTCCAGTCTTAAAGTGTTAGAGAAACGGTTACAAGCATGTTACTTTTTAGTCCTAAGTATTGATCTGTCATGGTCCTTTAGGGCAAAATGCCCAACACTTTACTTTTCTACATTATAAGGACTTAATAGCAGTATCAGTAGTCTATAGTAGAGTTGGTATTCTTAAAAAATTATAAAATAGTTTACTATATTTTAAGCACGGACTTTATTTTATCTTGGAGTTTTTTCTCTAATTTTATATTGAAGTGAAAAACAGAAAAACACAATGAAATTTGCTACATAGATAATTTTGGGGATGTTCTATTTAAAAATTTACAACTCAGTATACTGTAATTCCGTATGTGGAAATATACAAAAATATATATAATTAACATTGTATTTAAAACAGAAAACTATGAACGGTATTTCCAAACAATAAGGCAAATAAGAGCTGAGCCAATGGTGTTATTCTTGAGGGCACTAAGCCTAGATTAAACTTGATTAGCATAAAATAGATAATATAGAAGTTGAAGAAATAATTAAACATAGTAACTAGAGTTAATTTTGAAAAAATTGAGAAAGGATCAGACAAATACCATATGTAATAGAAATAAAGCCTATCAGAGTGACAAATGGAAAAAAAAAAAAACCACAGAAAATAAGTTCGTGTCCTCAGTACCAAATATCAGAGGCAGATGAGAAATAACAAGAGACAACGCTAAACTGCCTTAAATTAGGAAGTGGAAAGAGTGAATAAGGCAATTCAGTGAGTTGAAATGACAGGAGCGACTGGAATCCTGTCCACTCCCTTTTGCCACAGTTAACCAGAATTGATGTCTACCTATAAGAATCACAGGTGTTTGATTCCAATATTTTTTAATTATCCTTTTTACATTATTAGCACAAAAATTTTAATTTTCCTTTCAACATCAGTATTTCGATGTGTGTAAGAAATTGAAGATATTCTTTTGACAAATGCTCAGATCTACAATGTTCAATTTCTGTTGGTCTTTCCCTTTCCTACCTACCTAAGAGTTTAAGAGCAACTTTAAGGTGGGTAGGCCATGACAGACGGTGGGGGAGATGTTGGGGAAGACAGAGGAGAGGCGGCAAGAACCCATTTAAATTCAGTTGGACACAGACCTCAACAAGAAAAAAGTTCTGTAACATTGCAAATTAATTAATATTAATAACATGTCGATAATTATATGTATATTAATCTGACTATATTAATGAACTGATTCATATCTTGGATATTCTTATAATAAGCAATTTTAAGTTTCCTTATCTATAAAAGTAAAGGTAAAAACGGAACCTATCTTAGAGTTGTTGGGAGGATTCTATGGGATGATGCACTATAGCCTAGCTAAAAAGTAAGCACTATTTTCAGGAAAACAATTAGTGATTGTTATTAACATTTTCTAACGCGCATATTTCTGGTATATGCATCTACATTCAATGCTCAAAAAGGAGAGCAGAGAGTATTTATTAATTACTTCTGTACCAGATTCTTTACTAATAATTAAACCTCCCACGAGGACCCTAGAGGGACGCACACCCCTCGTAGGGGGCCTTCTGCAGGCCACACGCCTCGGAGGGTTTCAGGCCAGGGCGTGGGATGGCTCCTATCCCTTTGCGGCTGCGTCGGCCGCGCGGTCATCGCACCTTGTTCGCTCCGCCTCTTCCCCACAGGGTCGTCGTGGCTCCCGGCTGCGGGTGGAGGCGCGAGCGCCGTTAGGTCCCGTGGGCTTTTGGGACACTGTCAGTGCGCGGCCCTTGCCTCCTGCTGCCGCCTGGGGCGCTGGGAAACCCGACAGCGATGGTGTCGCAAAAGCGTCGCGAAGGCGTCCGCCCTTGGCGGCTGCCTGCCACCTGTATAAGCGGAGCGTCCTGGGGTTTGAAAACTAGTATGGAGGCAGCGGTGGCTGAGGTTCCCCGGGATTGCAGGGACTCCATGGAGAAGCGGCTCTTTGGTGTCCCGGGCTACTGAGCTCTCGCCGCCTGCGTTCCCGGAGCGCGGCCGTAAGACCATGCTGGCCTCGCGCGTGGTGCGCGGCTCCTGGGGGGCCCTCCGCAGCGCCGCATGGGCGCCGGGGGCGCGGCCGGGCAAGGGGCGCACCCGAGGGGCCCTTCTGCCGCCCGCGCCCTGCTGGTTGGGCTGCCTCGCGGAGCGCTGGTGGCTGCGCCCGGCCGCGCTCGGCCTGCGGCTGCGTGGCCTCGGCCCGCGGAACCACTGCTCGGGCGCGGGCAAGGCGGCCCCCCGGCCAGCTGCTGGAGGGGGCGCCGCCGCCGAGGCCCCGGGCGGCCAGTGGGGCCCGGCGAGTGCAGCCAGCCTGGTACGTACCGAGGAGGCGGTGGAGGGCCGTCCTCTGGCTGGGGTCGCCGGCCCTGGACGCGAGTAAAGTGCTCGGGCCGATCCAGCTCGGATGCTTCCGTTTCAGAACGTTTAAACCGTTCCCTGAAGAGAAGCTACGGGCAAGTCATTCGGTCGGGATGAGTTTCAGGGGCGCCAGCGGGGTCCCACCTGCAGTCTCGGTGGTCAAGTTTGGACTCTCTTCTCATCCCCCTTCTCTCCGTACCCGGTGCTAGAAGGGCTTCTGCGTACTGCATTGGTAAAAGTAGCCTTTGCTTGTCTTATTAAAACTCTATTTTTAATTTTTTGAAGCGAATCCCCAATGTTTAGGACAAGTCAGTGGGAATCTTTAGGAAGGTATACAGGTTCTTCTGTTTGCTTGTGCACGTTTGGTTCACCATCATTTGGCTTTTGGTAACTTTACACGTTATAGGATAGTTAAGTAATTTAGGTCATAATTTAAAGATTATTTAAACCCTAATTATAAAAAAAGATTAGTATTACTCTTGAGGTAACAGAGGGAAATTTGTCCGCTTACCTGTTGAAAATACTGCCCAGGCAGAAGACACCAAAGCATAATCGTGGGAGAGCTTTTGATGTCGTGTTAGCAAGACTCATGCAATTATTACATCTTCAATTGTTACGTCTTCAGTGGGCCCCTGTACTGCTTTCATCAGCTGTACAGCATGGGTTGAGGTGGCCACATCCTGGCAGGAGTCTCAACTCCACTAATAGCTAAAGCATGTTGGGGTTTGAATGCTGGATGCTTTGAAGTTGTTATATCCTGGCTGATGTCCTTCGCAGACGGCAGTAGTTGGTCGAGTATGCCACAGGTTATCTGGTTGGGTAATCCGAGATTAGCTCTCCTAATGTTAACTTTGAAACTTTTACAAATTTAATGGTTAGAAATTAATGAAGTATTTTATTTTTAACTGAAATATTTTATGTAGAGCTAAGAAGAACTCCTTTCACTGTTCAACAACATTTAGTTCCTGTTTATTAATTCACCAAATGAAATCGTGTTGCTGTTTGCAACTTTGTCTTTAATTTTGCTCCACAGCTATCTCTTAATTTGGGGCCTCTTCTTTCTGATCTTTTGCTTCGTTATTCCTTTTTCTCAGTCATGAACTGCGTTTCCCTCCTCCCTCCCTCTCTGTGAGTTGCTCTTACATTGGATCGGTATTTGACTTAATTCTGTGCCACAGCAACGTCAACAGACTTAACTTTTTTCTCTGGACTCTGAAACTCTGATCTTTGAACTTGAATTTGGAATATATTCCAAGAATTTTTTTTTCTTTATATAACGCAGTTTGCTTTCAATAAAAGATCCTAGGTAGAGGTTTGTATTGCTTCTTAGTTTGTGATTGTTCCCTGGAGAATTTGAAGCTTTTCTGTAGCTTTCAGTGACAGTATTCTGCCACCTAACCCTAACAACCACCACCCAGTTATCCCTACAAGCTGAGGTGCTTTCTTGCTGGTTTTTTTGCCGAGTTCTGTTTATAAACCCAAATATAGTATCTTTAGAGAATCCCCCTTTTTTTTTACAGGGTAGTTTATTGGATTTTTTTTTTTTTCAGCATATAATGGGGGTACAGATGTTTAGGTTACGTATGTTTATCGGATTTTAAAAGATATCTTTAGAAAAATGGACTTTGCCAGTTTTTTAAAAACCAAAATTAAGGTTTAGGTAAGTTGGTTACTGATTAAGAAAGAGGTTAAGTAGGGTTAGTTCTTGTGAAGAGAAAGTCCCATGGGGTGGAATTGGCACTGTTCACTCAGTGTGGGAAAAAAAAAATCCAGGCTGTATTGGTGTTATTTCTGTACCCTGTTGTGCAGGATGTCTTAGCTTTACTGGGCTGAGGCTTTTTAAAGTTAAAATACCCTCTCACTAATCACATTTTGTTTGGCAAGGAAGGGATGTTCTTCAGAGCAGCTGCCAAAGAGCTCTTTTGTTAGTGCCAACTTCAAACAGCTTGGCTCCAAATGAAATTTCAAGGAATCGTAAAGCTCCCACATAGGAGGTGTGAAAGCTCTCAGTTTCTGGTTAAGGATCTTAACATTTCCATGGCTGTTTTGAAGAGATTTGCAAAATTTCTCTTTATTTCCAAATATCTCAATCCCTAGTCCTATCTCCACTTTGTTTCAGCAATTCACTGACTTAGTGATAAAGTTATAGAATTAAATCAGTTTTTTTTTATTTAATTGATATGATGAATTCATATCTGTATTCACTGTGTACAGCATTTAGCATTCTTTTGGTGGATGTGTGTAGGGGAATGAGGGAGGTCATTTGCAATAAATATTTCAAGCCATGATGCCTGGGGTTGATAATTTGGCTTTTTTCTGACACTTCATAAGACTATTTGTCTACTTACAAGATCTTCCTGAAATTTCACTTTTGAAAGCAGAGTATTGAAAATTCTGATTTCTTATGGTAAAATCATATATTAAAGCCTTAGCTTATATGACAGATAATATGTTCTTTTATGTCTTCTCTTTTTAGGAAGAAAACCTATTATGTATGTAAGACCCTTTAGTCTATGTTTGGGTGCATGGCACATCTTCATCTTCTGTATTCTTGAAAGGTGGTTTTAGAGAGACATCTATAAAAAGAACAGAATGTATTTAAAAACTCAATTTAATGTATCAAATTTAAAGTTTATGTAGCTTCTGAACCTTAAGTTGCTGAACTGTATTTTCCTAACGTACATACTTATTTAAAGTGTGAATTTTTAGTATTTCATTTAAATTTTGTTATCTTTGTATTTCAGTATGAAAACCCATGGACAATCCCAAATATGTTGTCAATGACAAGAATTGGCTTGGCCCCAGTTCTGGGCTATTTGATTATTGAAGAAGATTTTAATATTGCACTAGGAGTTTTTGCTTTAGCTGGGCTAACTGATTTGGTAAGTTGTAAACACACACCCCTTTTGCTGTCCTTCCTAATCCCAGGGTCTCTACTACTGCTCTAGGATAGCACAGCCTTAGCTGTTTCTTGGAAGGAAATCCTCAGGATGAATTTGACCTAGTACTTTGTGTAAGGACTTGTCTTTAGCATCTGCATGAGACTCTTTTTCTGCATATGATCTACGGGAGGAAGTGAAGGTTGTAGGGAGAGATAAGAGGGTGCACTTTGTACTCTTGCTTTTTAAATTCTTTGTAAAAGAAACACCCTTAGAAAGTCCCAAAGAGCTACATGTTTGCTTTAGGGATGGAAGTAAAGAACAGAGGCTCTGAGACTATTTTTCTGTGTATTGTGACAGAGAGAAATACTCTGATCTGCAGCAAGAGTTGGTTTTCTTGGTGGAAAGAAAAACAGTGGGCCAGTTGTTATGACCCAGGGAACTGGGATGTGACCAGGGAGCTCGTAGAGGTCAGAGCTTCGCTCAGGTTTAATGCTAACAGGAGGCTGTAGGTACCCCACAGGCTTGGTCCCTGATCTCTGCTCCACAACATTCTGACCACCTTGCAGAAGACTCTGCCCTAGGCTGGCCTTTGAACATCCTTCCTTTTTCCACTCCCCTAAACATGGACAAAGGAGAAAAGAGGCCCCTGATACCGTAATGTCAGTTTGGCAGGAGGGGAGGATTTATTTGGGTGATCTCAAATTAGAACTGGGAAAATAATTTTATAACAAAAGCTTTCATTGTGTGTTAAATAGGCTTTTATGGACTGGCCAGCCATTCTCATGTATGACATTATTTGTATTTATCACCCACTTTGTTTTATATAAGATTTGAAATGCCTTATAAAGACAGTTTTTGTACATGCCCTATAAAAACACAGTCAAGAGAAGTGTGAAAAAGGTAGAGAAAACATTTTAAATGAGGGCAAAATTAGCATGGAGAAATAGAGACATTATATTCTTGTATAAGGCTGGTCTGAGATGCATGTGAGCACCCACACAGTCAGTGATTTGGTGCCTCTTCAAGCTTTATGTTTGAAAAGCTTTGCTCAATATTTATTTTGTGAGACTAGACAGAAACTAATTTTTTATTAATAAGAGTTGTATATTAGATTCCTCTGGTGCTGTCAAAAAGAAAAAAGTTGTACAGCATCTTTCTTTGTAACATCAGCTATGCTCTTTTAGGTTCGTAGAAACAAAAATTCCACCTGCCCAGTAGCAGTATGAGGAACAATATAGAATTAACTAAAGATTTTGGAGGGTAAACAGAGAAGAGCATTTACATCCATAGATAGTGTTTCCAAATATGCATCAAATATAACCCCTCAAATTGGCTCTTGCCTCTCGCCTTCCGGACTTTAGCTCCATTTGTCACCACCTCTCTCCATTCTCAAAATCTTTCCCTTTCTTTTGTCCCTGCTTTTATCTTTGAAGCATGAAGGCCTCCACTCATTATTAATATGGTCTCAAGTCTGTCAAAGGTCATTATACTGATAATGAAATTTTTTTTAATGTAACAGATAAGATCTTTTTCAGTTACTGGATTCACTTTTTTTAGTCTGCTAGTTTGGTTTTTTTTTTTGAGCTGCCATGTGAGATTGCAGTATTCATTGAATGGGAGAGAGGCCCCATTAACTTTTGTAAGTTTATAACATGATGTGTGTGGAGACCTGAGTTAACTGGTACTATACTTCACATTTATTCCATGGAGGTGTTAAAGCCTACGGATTTTAATGCTGGGCAGATGGCTGGATTCATCAGTTTAAGCAGGGGAATGACAAGATCTGATTGTGTTGTTTTTGAGAAATGGATTATAGAAAGGCAAGAGTGGAAGAGTGACTGGTTAGGAGGCTTGTAGTAATCCAGGGGAGCCATGGTGGTAGCATGGACAGGGGTGGGAGTTTGGAGTTGAAGAGAAGTGGATGGGTTTGGGATATATTTTAAAGATAGAGTTAATATGTTGATGGATTGGATATGTGGAGTGAGAGAAGGAGGAGTCAGATATGAATACTGTGCTGTTTTTTTTTTTTTTTTAAACATTCTCTTATCAAAAAACCAGGTGCATGGAGGTCACATTTTCTATGACGGGCAACACACAGGATATAGGGAAGAATACCAGGAATTCTGATGCCTGTCCCCTTAGAGGTATCAATTGAGCAATTGAGTGTAGGCGTTTGGAGTTGGAGGAAGTCATCGTTATAGAAAGACAGATTTGAGAGCTGTCAGATACAGAAGGTCAAGTCTGGGTGAAATCATCTAGGCTGATGTAAAAGAATAGAAATGAAAGGTCAGAGAAATGAGCAATGGAGAAGCCAGTAAAGGACACTGAGAAAGAATAGCTGGCAAGGAAGGATGAAGATTAGGCAATGAGGTGTCCTGGAGGGTAAGTGAAGAAAGTGCTTCAGTTGTATTGAGGTCAGGTAATTTAAAAATGCACAGTTCATTGGTGATTTTTATGAGCATCCTCTCTAGAGGGGTAGGGATGATTAGAGTGGGGTGATGAGCAAATGTGAGGTGGTAAGGACAACGGACATTGCTTCGAGGCATTTTGCTTTGTAGGGAAATAGGGTCAAGGAAGGGTCGTTTTTAAAGATACATACTGGGGGAGTTTTGTTAATTGACTGATTAATTAATTAAATGACCAGTTAGAGGCCAGGTGTGGTAGCTCATGCCTGTAATCCTAGCACTTTAGGAGGCCGAGGCTGGAGGATTGCTTGAGGCCAGGAGTTTGAGACTGGCCTGAGCAAGAGTGAGACACCATCTCCACAAAGAATAGAAAAATTAGCCAGACGTGGTGGCACACTCCTGTAGTCCCAGTTACTTGGGAGCCTGAAGCAGGAGTATCGCTTGAGTCCAGGGGTTCAAGGTTGCATTGAGCTCTGGTGACGGCACTGCACTCTAGCTTGGGTGACAGAGCGAGACGCCGTCTCAAAAATCTCAAATAAATAAATGATCATGTAGAAAAGGAGAGATTAATGATGCAAGGGGAGATGGGGAAGAAGGGAGGCAAGTCCCAGAAGGTGAGGGCGTGGGATCAAGGCTCAAGGAAGGCAGAGAGAATGTGAGTTGATGCAGGTAGGTGGTGGATTTGGTGATGAGAATATGAGGAGGTGCTGACCATCTTTTTCTTTTCTCTCTAGGAAAATGTAGACATGGTCATGGGCTAGAGGGCTGGAGTAGGTCTGAGGTGAGAGCAGACAGTGTGAAAAGAGAAGATAAATGCAGTAGGTAGGTACAGGATTGCCAGGAAGTATTGAGTGCCCACAGGAGATTTGTGGTCACCAATTTGAAATGAGACCAGTCAGCCCACTTATGTGTTTTTCTTAAGCAGTGTTCAGCTGCTTGGGTGCAGGCCTGGAGTACGTGGATAGTTGTTTTTAAGCAGTGTTGAAGGAGAGTAGAGTGACGGAGTTATAGATGTTTGCAAAGGAATGATGATGTTGATGACCTTGGAATCTAATGTGGGTTAGAGGAATAGTGAGGATGAGAGGGTGATGATGGTAAAAAAAAAAGTGGAGGTCAAGTTCCCTGAGATTCGAAACTGAATTAAACCTGATCTTCCAAGGTCCCAGCTCCCCCTATTCTGTTAATATACGTAAAAAGAAAATAGATTCTTTCAGTTGGAATAGTTATAGCTAGTAATTGCTTTTCTTGAGGATTTACTAAGTGCTGAGTGCTGAACAAGTATTAATCACATTATGTGCTGAAGACAAATAACCTTTTGAGGTAGGTAATGTTATCTCTGTTTTACAGATGAGGAAACTTGGGCTTTAAGAGGCCAAATAACTTGCCCAGGGTCACGCAGCTAGTAAGTGGCAGAGCCAGGACTTGAACCAGTTCTGTTTTGCTATAAAGACCAAGTTGTTAACCACTGTTTATTACTGCTGTTTCCCCCAACTCATTGGAATATGGACAACTTATCTATCCTTTAAAATGTACCATGTTTAATTATATCTAAATTAATTTTATCTTTTCCTTAGAAAACAAGAATAGAAAATTCAAACATTTATTGAAGCTTGAAGTTAAATAAAATGGGTAAAAGTGAGTTAGGGACTTGGATAAACCAGAAAATATCTGCGTTGTTTAATGTGGATTGACGATATTTGGTTTCAGTCCATTTTGTGGCCCCAGGGTGGCCAGATCTCTCCCTTTCTCAAGTTAGGCTGGAGATCTGGATTTTTATGGGAAGATTTTGAATATTTAAATGTTGGTAACTAATTATAATTTTTAAAAACTCTGGCAGATCAAACAAAACCAGCCTGAAGGCCCCATTTGGCCCCCTAGCAATAAGTTGTGAACTCTGATTTAAAATATAATTTTTTTCCAATAAATAATAAAAATAAGTAATTTAAGTATGAGAATTTTAACTAGGCCAGATACAGAGGATTGAGTTTTTTATTCAAATATAGGTAATGTAGATACACTCAGAATATGGAATTAATGGTGGTATTGAACAAAGTAAGTTGAAAATAGAAAAATGGTAAGTTATAACAGAGAGTTGGATCATATTATGGAAAAGTAGGTAGGAGTTGTAAAAGTTTAGTGTCTCACAGTTAAAGAGTAGTCCTTGCAAGTAAAAGCAGCTATTTTAGCTGTTGTGAAAATAGTCTTAAGGCTCAAAAGACAGGGCTCCTGGTCCAGACTCTGTCAGTCATGCTCTCTGTGAGTTTTGTTTGGGTTCTTTTCATCTCTAAATATGTGTCTAGGTTCATCCTACAAAGGGGCATTGTAAAAATATTGAAAAATAACTGGAAGGCCTTGAGGAAAAAAGTTTTGTAGAAATGTGAAATTATTTTCAGACTAAAAGCTAAATGTATGCCAGTGAAAAGAATGAGAATGTTTTGGGGGTAAGAAACAGAAGAGATTTTGTTAACGTTTTATGAAAGTGTAGTTATTATTCTGGTACCTCTTAAGCTTCAAGATATCTACTCTGTTCCTATTATGACTTTTATAAAAAAACAAACAACTTCTATTTTCAGTTGGATGGATTTATTGCTCGAAACTGGGCCAGTCAAAAATCAGCTTTGGGAAGTGCTCTTGATCCACTTGCTGATAAAATACTTATCAGTATCTTATATGTTAGCTTGACCTATGCAGATCTTATTCCAGGTAAGAACGCCGTCATGCGTGCTTTTAAATAGCACAGGGAAGAATGACATTAGTCAGTTTAGGACTTCTCTTGAGAGACAAATAAATTTTGTTCCAAAAATATATTTTTCAATTTTAAACTGTTTCCCTAATTTTAAACTATTGAACTGTTTTGATTGCCAACATCTTTGTTTCTTTTAGAGTTTATATCCGAGTTGTACTAATAGAATTAGTGGTTTTCTTAATAAGATTGTTTAATATTAAAATTGAACAAATATTTCACAATGCCTATTCATATTACTGTAGAATTTTTGAGGTGCTATGTTATATATTTTTAGTGCCTCACTTTTTGAAAGCAATTTAAAGTTTTCCTAAGTCTGTTACTACCTTTATTAAATATAGTTTAGTCATAATAAATGAAAACTCTGAAATCCTGAAGATGTCTATAAAACTTCACATCATTATTATTATTTAGACCCTATTATTCAATATTCAAATCATACATATAGTTTGTACATTATCTGAATACTTTTTCTAACACAATTTTGTGATCTTTTGCTTTGTATTTTGCATGTGCTTTTCTGGTTGTTCGTTTTCTACTTCAGTTGTATTTCTTAATCAGTTTTTCTTCCTTGATCCAGATTAAACTGTTTTTTTCCCCTGGGGTTAGAAATCAGATCTGAGAACAAAGAAGCTGCCATGTGGTCCTTCAGTATCATGCTATTATTGACATTTGATAGGAAGGAGTGTAGTGGTGTTTTGGTCCAATGTAATCTTACCAAGCTGGAAATTCCTTTTCTTTTTTACCATTAGCCTTCTAAGCTTTCATGCCACATTAAAAAATAAATTGGACTAATGTTTACATTTATATGCTTTTTTGAAAGTTGGAATCAAGGTGTATATATAGTTGGGGGTGGGGGCTTGAAGGGACAGTGGTATTCTCATTCTAATGACTGTAGGGAATTTTTAGGAAAAATCCTATAGAGCATTCTGGTGACATTCAAAATTCAAATGATCTGTGTATGTATGTTTTCATATCTCTCATTTTGAATGTTACATTTTATTATGTTTTGTTTTACAAAGTTTGGGTCATTTCCCTATTAAACATAGAAATTATTTGAAGTGCAGGTGTCTTTTTTATAGAATGTCTTTTTTTTTTTCCCTTTGAGTAGATACTCAGCAGTGGTATTGCTGGATTGAATGGTAGGTCTACTTTTAGTTCTTTGAGGAATCTCTATACTGTTTTCCATAGAGGTTATACTAATTTACATTCCCACCAACAGTATGTAAATGTTCCCTTTGGCTACATCTGCACCAACATTTGTTGGTTTTTTTTTTTTTTTTTTTTTTGAGACAGAATCTCGCTCTGTCACCTGGGCTAGAGTGTCATGGCGTCAGCCTAGATCACAACAACCTCAAATTCCTGGGCTCAAGTGATTCTCCTGTCTCAGCCTCCCAAGTAGCTGGGACTACAGGTGTGCACCACAATGCCCAGCTAATTTTTGTATTTTTTGTAGAGATGGGGTTTTGGTCTTGCCCAGGCCGGTCTGGAACTCCTGGCCTCAAGCGATCCTCCCACCTCAGCTTCCCAAAGTGCTAGGATTACAGGTGTGAGCCACCGTGCCCAGCCCAGATTTGGGATTTTTTTTTTTTGGCTTAGAATTCCTTCACGTATTTGGACTCTTTTGGTTTCATGTGAAATTTAGGATTTTTTTTTCTAATTCTGTGAAAAATGACATTGGCATTTTGATGGGAATTGCTTTGAATCTTTAAATCACTTTGGGCTGAATGGACATTTTAACAATGTTGATTCTCCCAATCCATGATCATGGGATGTTTTCCATTTGTTTGTGTCATCAATTTCTTGTCAGTATTTTGTAGTTCTCCTTGTTGAGATCTTTTACCTCCTTGGTTAAGTATAATGTATTCCTAGGTATTTTATTTTATTTTTTGCAGCTATCATACATGATACATGAGTTCTTAATTTGATTCTCAGCTTGACTGTTATTAGTGTATAAAAATGGTACTGATTTGTGTGCATTAATTTTGTAACCTGAGACTTTACTGTATTTATTTATCAGTTCTAGGAGTCTTTTGGAGGAGTCTTTAGGGTTTTCCAGATAAAAGACCATATCATTGGCAAGCAAGGATAGTTTGACGTCCTCTGTTCTGATTGAGATGTCCTTTATTTCTTTCTCTTGCCTGATTGCTCGACCTAGGACTTCCAGTATTATGCTGAATAGAAGTGGTAAAAGTGGACATCCTTGTCTTGTTCCTGTTCTCAGCTTTTCCCCATTCAGTATGTTGTTGGTTGTGGGTTTGTTGTGTATGGCTTTTACTATTTTGAGATGTTTCTTCCATGTCTAGTTTGTTAAGAGTTTTCATCATGAAGGGGTGTTGGATTTTATCAAATGCTTTTTCTGTGTCCCTTGAGATGATCGTATGGTTTTTGTTTTTAATTCTGTTTATGTGATGAATCACATTTATTGATCTCTGTATATTGAACCATCTTTGTGTCTCTGGGATAAAACCCACTTGATTGTGGTGAATTATTTTTTTGATGTGCTGTTGGATTCTTTCTACTATTATTTTGTTGAGGATTTTTGCATCTGTGTTCATGAGGGATATCTGTTTGTAGTTTTCTCTTTTTGTTGTGTCCTTTCCTGGCTTTTGTATCAGGGCAATTTATTTTTAGAGAGAAGGTCTTGCTCTATCATCCAGGCTGGAATGCAGTGGTGCGATCATAGCTCACTACAACCTCGAACTCCTGGGCTCAAGTGATCCTCCTGTCTCAGCCTCCTGAGTAACTAGAGCTACAGGTGCCACCACACCTGGCTAATTTTTTAAATTATTTTTTGTAGAGACAGGGTCTTGCTGTATTGTCCAGGCTGGTCTGGAACTCCTGCCTCAAGCAATCCTCCTGCCTTGGCCTCCCAAAGTGCTGGGATTAGAAGCATGAGCCACCACACCCAGCCCCCAGCACTCTTAATGAACAGTAAACTTACTGCAATGTCAGTATACACACAGGTCCATTTCTGGATTGTCTGCCTTTTTCCCCATTGATTTGTCCTGTCTTTGTACCAGTGCCATTCTTACTTTTTTTTTATTTTCTAGAGACAGGGTGTCACTTTGTCATCTAGGCTGGAGTGCAATGGTGTGATCATAACGCACTGCAGCTTCGAAAACCCGGGCTCAAGCAATCCTGCCTTAGCCTCCTGAGTAGCTAGGACTACAGGTGTGTGCCACCACGCCCAGCTAATTTTTTAAATTTTTCTCTTTTTTTTTTTTTTTTAGAGAAGGGGTCTTACTATGTTGCTCAGCCTGGTCTCTCAAACTCCTGGCCTCAAGCAATCCTCCTGTCTTGGCCACCCAGAGTGCTGGGATTAGGCATGTGAGCCACTGTACCTCGCTGACATTTCTCCATTAAAGATGATGTTTCCTGTAGAGTTTTGTAGATACCCTTTTTCAGGTTAAGAAGTTCACTTCTGTTGGGAGTTTGTTAAGAGTTTTTATCACAATCGGATATTCAATTTTATCAAACTCTTTTTTGTGTGTGTATTATGATTGTTATGTCATTTTTTTCCCTTCAAGCTGTTAAAGTGTGGTGAATTATTGTCTTGTAATGCTAAAACCACCTGCAATTCCTGGTATAGATCCAACATGGCCATGATATATTATAAAGATATTGCTGGATTTGGTTTGCTAACATTTTATTGAAGATTTCACATTTAGATTCATAAGACTGTCTTGGAATTCTTTTCTCCAAATATTCTTATTAGGTTTTAGTATCAAATTTATAACTAGCCTCATAAAATAAGTTACTGACTGCTTTTTTCTCCCTTTCCACTTTAAATGTTTGGTCGAATTTGTTGAAGCCTTGAGTTTTCTTTGGGGAAGAGTTTTAAAATAATTTATTTTCTTTGTTACAGGACAATTCAGGTTTAATAGTTTTTTGACCATTTTGTAAGCTGTGATGTTTTTCTAGGCATTTGTCCATTTCATCTACATTATAAAAACTTATTGTAAGGTATTTATAGTATCTTCATTAACGTTTTGATGTCTGTAAGGTATATAGCAACGTCTTCCTTCTCATCTCGGTTGTTATTTGTCTCTTTGTTTTTTTTCTTGATCAGTCTTGCCAGAGGTTTGTCAGTTTTATGAATCTTTTCAAAGAACCAACTTTGGAGTTTCTTTCCTTTTTCTGGAGACAGGGCCTCACTTTGCCATAACTCAGGCTGGAGTGCAATGGCGTCATCATAGCTCACTGCAACCTCAAACTCCTGGACTCAAGTGGTGCCTCCTGCCTCAGCCTTCTGAGTAGTTAGGACTACAGACACATGCCACCACATCCAGCTAATTTTTAAGTTTCTTGTAGAGATGGAGTCTCACTATGTTGCCCAAGCTGGTCTTGAACTCCTAAGTTCAAGAGATACTCCCAACTCAGTCTCCTAAAGTACTAGGGTTACAGGCATGAGTCACCATGCTTGGCCTTCTTTGAGTTTTGTTTGCTGTTCTTTTTCTGAATTCTTTAGATCAATTCTGTCTAGTAGAAATAAAATGGGAACTACATATGTAGTTAAAAATTTTCTAGTAGCTATATTAAAAAAATAGGAGGAAATAGATGAAAATAATTTTAATGATATATTTTATTTAATACATTGTATCAAAAATATTGTTTCAACATGTCATCAATAAAAATTATTAATGAGCCAGGCACAGTGCTTTGCACCTGTAAATCTCAGGCTGAGGTGGGAAGATCATTTGAGGCCAGGAGTTTGAGACCAGCCTGGGCAATATAGCAAGACCCCATCTCTAAAACCATAAAAAAATAGTAATGAGATTTTTTTTTTATACTGTGCCTTCAAAATCTGGTGTGTAGTTTGAACAGTGCAGCTATAGATGGATACTTAACTCATTGTTTATCAGCTTTTCTAAAATATGCATGTTAGGCTATATATATTCCCCTAAGTATCACTTTCTGCCATCTGCTGCATTTGCTGCATCTCCTATGTTGATATTAGTGTTTTTGTCATTGTCCAGTATAGAATATTTTCTCATTTCCATTATGATTCTTGACCTCTTGTGTTAGTAAATATTTCTTAATTTGTTGCTAATTTGTGGGGATTTTCCAGGTTATCTTTTTGTTACTGATGTCAAACATGATTACCTTGAGCAATACCAACTGTAGGATCTCAGTGTTTGGTATGTAGACCTTCACTTAATCCCCACTGCACTCCAGTGCCCCTGGGTTCGGAGAGTATCACGTAGAGTGGGGGTTGGCAGACTTTCTCTGTAAAGGGACAGATAGTAAGTATGTCAGGCTTTGTGGGCTGTGTAATCTCTGTCACAGCTACTCATCTTTGCTATTGCAGTGTGAAAGCAGCTATGAAAAGTATATAAATTAATGAGTGTGAATATGTTCCAGTAAAATTTTACTTACAGACATTGGAAATTGAATTTATAGAATTTTAATGTGTCACAAAATATTACTCTTTTGATTTTTTTCCCCCAAACTATTTAAAAATATAAAAGCCACTCTTGACTACAGGCACCTGTAGCCCTGTTGCAGAGGCCTAGTGGAAAGGTGTTAGGAAGGTGTAGGGGCTGGGGACCTAACCGCTCTTTACACGGAACTTCAGGGTTCCCCTGGTGCTGCGCTGGCCTGGCGCTTGTGAGCGTTCCTTCCTGAAGGACTTGGGTTTCGGCTCTCCTTACCTATTACTATTAAGCTTAGTTTAAACTTTGAAATTTGTCTTTTCTACTCATTCTCTTTGTGACGTTACATCCTTTCATTCCTTTACTCCCATTTTAGAAGGGTTTTATAAAGTAGAGAAATTCACAGATGCAGTGTCGCATGTTCTTTTATACTATATTTTTGAAAAGTCGCATCTACTTTGATTTTAATAGTGTCGTTTCTTTAGGAGTAAGAAATTTGCTTTCTTCCTTAGCTTGAATAATAAATCATTCTGCTTATTTTTTTTTTATGGGAGGGGGAGAAGGATGAAAAATTATTTGACTTGTTATATTTATTAGAATGTAGATTACGAATCTAGGATAATTTCTACTTGCTTATGGGCATTTGTTTTGCCACATTTACCACCTAGCCACATTTTTTGTATCGTTATATCATTTCTGGCTTACCACATGGTAAATTCTTACTTCTGGTTTCGATTTCTAGAATAATTCCATTAAATGTATTGTTTTCAGTGCAAAAACCAATGATATGGATGTTGACCACTTTTAATATGTAAAAATGAGTTGATTTTATGAAGTATTTCCCTTTAACTCTAATAAAATTTGCTCATGATGTACCTCTTTGTTGCAAACATTGCCTATGTTTCAGACGGAGTTAGCAGGTAGGGAGGAAGACTGTGTAGCAATCCCTGACACATTTTACACTGTGCTATCCACCACTAACACACTGTCATATTCTAGCAGGCAGAATGAAAGCTGCTTTGCCCCTGGAAGAAAAAAGAAGGGAAGGCCAGAGAAAAAGTCAGAGAACTAGATAAAATTGCCCAGAGAACCACAGTAGGAGCCCATATACTGTCGGTCGGAGGAGACTACTTTCTGCAGAAAGGCCCCAGCCTGGCCGTGCATGCAGATCACCCAGGGAGCTTTCATCTAGACTTTTAGGAAGCTCTCCCGAGGTGATTTTTGGGTAGGCAGTTAGTTTTGAGAACCCTTGATTTTGTTAACAGCCCTTTCCGCCACCAGACTATTACAGACGATAAACTGAGTCCAGAGATGCAGATTGCTAGGTTGGAGCCTAATGCACTGACCCAAGCATAGTCTGTGAATTCTGTACACCTACATCCTTGCATAGATACAGTCTTGCATGTTCCTCCATGTTTATGTGAGTTTTAATTTGCATGGGCTTGCTGCATTTTAAAAGAGTGGTTGTTGTTAGATTTTGCCAGCTAATGATTGCAGTAGAAAAGTTTGTTTTGCAGGTACAAAAATGCTTCTAAAAATCATGGTTCACTGTTTTCTTGCATGGCTTCTGTGGGCATATCTTCTGTTTGTTCAAAATACCATGACTTGAATTGAGAAGCATTTTCTCTTTGGAATGGTGTTATCATCAAGGAGTAGGCCAAGGATCAACATTTTCATCATTTCTATGACCAGCAGAGATTTAAATTTCAAATCTGTAATTAATTAGATTTTCTTCAAATTGCAGAGCCAATAGAAATGTCAGAACTGAAGAGGACCGTGAGTACGGCCTCAAGTAATTCGTAAGAATTGTTTGAAAGTATTATGGAAGGGATGTGCATGATCCTTTTATTTTAGTAATGGAAACAATTTGATCTGAGTGTTTGAACTCAGGATTTTTTTCCCTTTTAAAAATTCTTTTTTTTTTAAATTTTGGATCTTTCAAAAGCATATTTTTTCCTTATAAAAGATACATATTCACAGTTTTAAAACTTCCTGCAGTGCAGAAGGATATAAAGTAAAGCAAATTCTCCGCCCTCTCATTCAAGAAGGGAGTAGGGGTTCCTTGGGCATGAATCTGAAGTACACTTCTGTTGGCACTGGGTCAGGGGACAGTGCTGTAAAACTGAGGAATGATGAGAAAACTGTTGACGAGCTGAATCCGTTGAATGACTGGGCAGGCAGAAAAATAGCAGTTGCCTGGGTAGGAACTGGCTGCATAAGAATAAAATATTTTTGTTTGTGCACAAATAGTGTACATACAGCAAATTTGACTCTTGAGAGAGTAGTCTAAAGTGCAGAAGCATTCAGTGAGAGCTCCTAGGACTCCAGAAGAGCTTGAGTCCTCCGACATCCTTCCCAGCTTCCTTATCATCTCTCTACATGTAATTCTGTTGAGCATGGTGATCTTTTTTCCAAGTCCACAAAGCTGAGATTAACAAAGGAGATGGAGTAGAGCAGAGCCGACACTGGTAACTGGAGATTTATAGCTTAAAACATATGCAAGAAAAAACAAAAAGAGATGAGAGGATCAACATTCTGAAAGGCAGACATATACTGCACTGCACTTTCTTTCGAGGGCAGGTTAAAGAAAAATATAAAAATCAGTGGTTCACTGTAGGGATCCTAAACTGTCCGTGTTTATTATGAAACTTTCGTTTATGGAAAACACCAGTTTATGATAAGACTGAATGAGGTTTTATTGTATTCATAATGTTTATTAGTAATTTTCAAAATCTCAATTAAAATTATTTTATATTTGATTTTCAGTTCCACTTACTTATATGATAATTTCAAGAGATGTAATGTTGATTGCTGCTGTTTTTTATGTCAGATATAGAACTCTTCCAACACCGGTGAGTTTGTTTCCAAAAAATATTCTCTTAGCATTACATGTAACTTAAGGGAAAGAAAAAAAAGTAAAGATTCACTGTATTTATGGTTATAGGATTAATTTATGGCAATTATTTTTTGATCCATTTACCAGGAATTTAATTGTTATTTGAATCATCCAGTAAAGTGGTTGTTTAGTAAACACATGAGTAGTCAATTTTAAAAAGGTGTCTTTCTGTTTTAAGCCGAAGTGAAACCCCAACCAGCAAACCTCCATCCCTAGCAGCAAACTTTGTTAGAGGTGTTTTGCATAGATCCAAGCCATAGTGTTGTCTAATTTAGCCTCTACTGTGGATTGTCCAGAATTGGTTTTTAAAATTACAGTTGTAGGAACATGGGATGGTTTGCTTGTGTATTTGTTCATTGGTTCTATAAATATTGGAGCACACAAGCATAGTGTAATAATCTCTTTTGACTCCCAGTCTAGTGAAAGTAGAGCAGTATTTTATTCATTTTGTTTTTAAAAAATTAATAAAAGAAAATAGTGATAGGGAGTTTTGAGTTTAGTAGGAAGATGTGATCAAGCAAACTTCATGATAGCTATTTAGAATTTTACAGGAATGAGAAATCTAGAAATTTTTAAAAATCAATTTTCACTTTGTATTGAACGTATGTATGTATTGAATGTGTGTGTGATTTATAAAGAATGTAGATACTACCCATTTAACATAAAGAAGATAAATACAGAGGGTTTATCTAGCATAGGGCCAGGCAATGGTAAGTAATCAGTAACTGTTACCTACATATAACAGCAAAATGTTTGTTTTAAACTTGAACAATAAATTGAATACTTTATCTGTTTTGGTCCTTTGCCAGCGAACACTTGCTAAGTATTTCAACCCTTGCTATGCTACTGCTAGGTTAAAACCAACATTCATCAGCAAGGTAAGAGATACACAACATCCTTTTAAGTTATTCCTTTGTGAATTCTATGTTTTTTTGTCCCCCCTTCTGGCATGTGCCTCTAGGTATAGCTTTGTGAATTTTATTATAATGAATATAAACCTCAGGCAAGAGTAGCTGAAATGAGACAAATTTAAATGCCCTGACTATAGGGGATAGTGGGGTAGGGCAGACAACTTTAACCCAGTTCTTTGTCCTCTGAGCTTTTTGGATCTTTGAATGGTCGGTGTATGTTGTGCCATGGGTTAGTGGTCTGAGTGTTTAAGCTCTGAATGAGGTAATTGGGCCATGTTTAGGAAAGGGGAAGGGAACTGAAGTGGAAGTTCTTCTTGACTGAGATGCAAAGAGATGATGTAGGGTCCCTTGTGGTTTCACTGCCTCCCTCCCTGTGGTGAAAACACCATATAGTATGGTTCTTTGATTTTCAGATTGACACTCTTAAGTGGAAGGAGGTTGGAGAAAGTTTTATTGACTAATGAACAACTGCTACTCTTAGTTGTCCATTCTGTTTTCCTGAGCCTTCAGGCCAATCTTTGCACACAAAAAGGATACTATTAGTGCCTCTCAAGCCATATTTGTCTTTCCAAGAGCCTTGTTAAGTTTGCTCAAGTCATTCTTGTTAGGGTGGAAAGGCTAGTGGGTGCTCACAGCGCGGGTGAAGAAAGATTTCTCATGCTGAGATTAAGATATATAAAAGTAAAAAAAAGTTTATTTTATCCTTTTAGAGGAGGGAGAGAGAGAGGGAGAAATAGAGAGAACGGAAAGGGGGGAAAGAGAGCAGGGAGATGGTGTGGCATCCCAAAGAAAGAGAAGGGAGTGCCAGCATGAGGCCAGGTGGCTTGCTACTTTTATGAGGACAAAGAGAAAAAAACAGTGACAGCTGCCAGTTGATAACAAAAGCAGCGGCAGGCAGGGAACGAAAACTGCAAGGATGTCAAGGTCCACGGTTGGTTTCCTCCCTTTCCTTGGAGAAGCGATTATCACAGGAGATGTGACTCTATCCTCTAGATACGGTTGAGGCTGTAGTTCCTTTTCCTGCTGTTTACTCAGGAACTCTGTAAAAGCAGATTCTCAGAAAACAATTTTGAAAGAGAGATTTACATCTCTTTTCTGTTCATGTAGCTCTTCATAAGTTGTGCAAAACAGAACTGCAGGGTACCTGTTGGTGAGAGAACTGAGGATTGATCTTTAACTTTTCCTGGGGAAATTGTAGGATTAGGTATTTTCCTGTTATTTTCACAAGGCCATCCCCTTCAATTCTTTCGTCCCATCTTTAATGACAGGGATTTAGCAGGTTAGGGCTGCTCATCGTCTTTGGAAAAGAGGGGTGATTGCTTTTATACAAAGGCTCCCTACGGTGGACTTTAACCTATGTACATAGGGTTCTTTTGGCTTAGTGACTTGTATTTATATCAACTACAGCAACTTTATATGTAGTACTATGTAGAAAGTGGCTTAAAGAGGTGCAGGGGCAAATGCCTCAAACAAACCCTTGTTCTTGTGGGAAGTCCTCCAGACAAAATTTATTATTTTGTTTTAAAAAGGAAGCAGACTCTTTGTCTTTGGGCTGCAGAATGGATGGTAGAAGAGAGGTGCTTCTCTACACACATCACCCCCTGTTTCATACTTCACAGACTCCTTCACAGAAGGATTCCCATGATGACAGAGTATTGCTCGTTCTCTTCTAGTTCTAGTTCCAGTGTATTTCTAGTTCTCTTTTCTTTTTTTCCCTAATGCTGTATTTTAGGGTAGGGAATCTTACTCATTTCCTTCAGAAGAGGCTCTTTTATGGAGATGATGGCATTTTAATTTTCTGCCCTCACAGGGGTTGACAGGTAGGCAAGTGAAAGGATCGTTGGCTGAGGCACCAGGGAAGCTGGGTTCCAGCTTTGGTTCTGTTGTCTGCTGTGAGAGCAGGTAACTAACTCATTGCCCATCGCCCTCACTTGTAGAGGGCAGCTGTGCAGACAGACGGGTCAGTTAGTGAAGTTGACCCTTCTGTGTGTTCTCACCTGTGAATGCCAGTCTTTGGCAGGGATGTTGTAGGTCAACATCAAGCACGCTGAGGGTATGTCATGTTACAGTGTGATGGGATGGGCTATGCCTTTGTCACAGAAGCTTGAAATAAGGTCCAGTTGGCACTATTCATTTATAACTTGTTCCTTTTTTTCCTCTTAGGTAAACACAGCAGTCCAGTTAATCTTGGTGGCAGCTTCTTTGGCAGCTCCAGTTTTCAATTATGCTGACAGCATTTATCTTCAGATGCTGTGGTAAACTAAATTTAGAATTACTCTCTGAGAATGTCAACAGAATGATTTATCGTGACAGCCCTGGAATGACTTTGTTCTTTAGTGTTTATTGAGCACTGACTGGGTGAAGCTGTGGCTACATTTTATTACCGTTACCATTCTTAAGAAGCTTACTATCAAGGATGGGATGTAGAAGTTAGCTTTCATGTAAATTAAAAGGGATGAGAGGTACTGATGATGTGTTACGGTTTCAGAGGAGGAAAAGATACTTCCAGGTGGGAAGAAGGGGGAAAGTTTCAGGGAAGAAGGGGCATTTGAGCCACGAGGTATAGGTGGATTTTGTACAGGAAGAGACTGAAGGGAGGCCATCAGGTATGGGACGATCCTCAGCAAAGTCAGGGAGTAGCAGTGGGGAGAGGAAAATGAGTTCATCCTATTGAAAAGGGGTATAGTGGGAAAACTGAAGAAAGGAGTTTGAATTTTATTATCATAATTGCTTATAGTCTTGAAAATGAGTCAAATTCAAACTTTCAGAGTTCAAAGTGTGCCACATTGATATTGAAGTATTATATTTTAGTATATTTTTAACTCTATAATTAGAACTTTTTAGCTTGATACAGTCTGGGCCAGAAAATCATTGGTCAGTTAAGCCAAAGAATCTTTAAAAGGGATACATACTCTAAACTTTTTTCTTTTTAGAGATAGGGTCTCACTCTGTCACCCAGATTGGAGTGCAGTGGCCCAGTCATAGCTCATTGTAACCTCAAATTCCTGGGCTCAAGTCATCCTCCTGCCTCAGCCTCCCAAGTAGCTAGGACTACAGGCATGTGCCACCTCACCTGCTAATTTTTTTTTTTTTTTCATTTTTGTAGAGACAGGGTCTCACTATGTTGCCCAGGCTGGTCTTGAACTACTGGCCTTAAGTGATCCTCCTTCTCTGCCTCCCAAAGTGCTGGGATTATAGGCGTGAGCCACTGCGCCCAGCCTAAACTTCTTATTTTAATCTAAAACATAAAAGTATACATTCATTCTGATTCATCCTGTACCTTCCAATATAGGATGAAGGCTTTTTTAAGTATAGATTCATCAATGGGAGTTTTTTTTCTTTCTTGAATAAACTACATAACACAACCTCTCTGATTTTCATTTTTTACTTTTATAAGGTGACGCAAGAATTTAAGACATTTGCAGAGCAATCTGAGTGTAGTAACTAGATTTTTACCATTTTTTTCCAGTGTTTTTATGATCATCCTGCCTACTATTAAGTCTTTCCAAAACATCCAACCTAGTTCTCAGAAATAGCAGTTGTTCTTACACGTATGTTTCATTGGTTTATGTATGAATTTAGAATATCCAACTGGCATGAACAGGTTTGGGATCAAACAAAAATGAATCTAGATGATTCTGTCTCACCTGGCGGAAGCAGAAGTGTGTGGGTGCTGTAAGCATTTAGCATGCCATGGGCACCACCACCCCTGTCATTTCAAGGAGAGTCTGGTTAAGGAAAAATTGGTAAAGAAAGCTGAAACATATTTAAAATGACTCAGATATCCTTAAAATTCTTAAAACCTGCAGGAAATAGAATCTAATGTTCTGAGCAGCATGGAGCCATGGAAAGAGAAACATGGGCTTTAGAGGTGAAACCAGGCCAGGCTCAGACATAGTTCTGTCATGGGCCCGAGCAAGTCTTCAGGGTTTCCATTTCCTCGTCTGTAGGTTGAGGTTGCAGTGAGAATAAAATGAGAACGTAAGACACCTAGAAGACTGTTGTTTACATTACTAATTCCAATGAAGTCTTAAAGAAAAGCAATGTATTTAGATTCTTGTAGTTAACAAAAAGTTACTCCACACAGCCTTTGTACTTTTTAAATCTTTTACATGTATTCATTGTGATTCTCCGTGTTACTATGTTTTAGACTTGACAACTGAATTTTCTTTCTCTCCTTCCATGAAAGGTGTCTTACAGCTTTCACCACAGCTGCATCAGCTTATAGTTATTATCATTATGGTCGGAAAACTGTTCAGGTGATAAAAGGCTGATGAAAGTCATCCATCACCATTAGCAAGGAAGCAGCATACGTCATCGGCAGCAGGGCCCGTGGAAATCTACAGGAGTTTCCCAATTTTGGTGTTCAGCTTGGAAAAGGACTTGTCAGAACAAACCATGTCATCGAAATTTAAGTAATGTGCATTGAAAATAAGCTTGATCATGTGATCATGGGCATATGCAGAATTTTCAATGTATTTTTAAATACAAATAAAACTATAATTTAGAATTTTTAATGTTAGGTTTCTTGATTAATACATGAGAGATCAGTTATTCTAATTATTGTCAGCCATTTTTATATGGTTTTTAAAAATGTACTCCAGAGCCTGGAAACTGAAGAATTGACACCTCTCTTAAAATAGAATTTAAACTGCTCCCAAAGCACTAAGGAATTTCCTGGGTTTAAACATCTGTCCTACACAACTTGGCTATACATTTTTATGTTTGATTTTTAGATCTATGCATACATTAACAGTTCATGTGGTTAACATTTGATCATTTAGAGTAATGAAAATGGAGTTAGTGTAAGTGGATGAAGTAAAGTTGTAAAGGGATTTAAAATGCAGTAAATTTTGAAAATAGTAAGATCAAACAAAATAGAAGGTGTTGAAATTCATGTCCAGTAGTCTTCCAGCCTCTCAGGTGCCTAATAGTTTATGTATCAGGATAACAAGTAACAAAGGTAGTTGAAATATGAGAACATGTCCATTAGCCTTTGCAGCTAAAAGGCAGTGAGTTACATCATGCCGTCCCTCTGTTTCTAACGTAGCAATGTTTGTTTGATATTGGAACCTGTACTCATATTTTGTGTAAATAATATGAAGCTGTATATTTTTCAAAAGTTTTTTTAAACTTTGGGAAATCTTCTTTTGTTAAGAAGTTAAGGAATAAAAGAGCTGGAAAAAAATTGTACTTTTAACTTGGTTTGTTCCATGTAGCATACTTATCTTCTGCTGTTGCTTACATTTTCTGATTCACTTACATTATAAAAATCATTGGTTTGGGACGACCATCTAATTTAAAAGACATTCTCACTACGCCATGATGTTTGAGACAGTGGGGGATATTGGGAGGGGGATGTCCCCGGGAAGACAGTGTGGAGTGCTGGTTGCTTTCTCTGAACAGTAGAGGCCTATTGCTGCCCAATGTCCCTGGTTTTAACCCAAGTGTAATGTGGACTCATACAGTGAAATTATCCAATCACAACCTGCTGAGCTGTGTTAAAATGAGAAGTTATAAGAAAAACTCATGCGTCTTGGTGACAGCATTCTACATCACCGTGCCCCTCTGTGGCTTGCTGATGGCTTCCTGGCTTCCTTGTTCCCAGACTAGCAGCTGAGCCACTCTTGGTTTGGAGCATACTGAAGCCTGCAGCCAGGGACACTGCCACTGAATCAGATGGTGGGGGGTGGGGGGAGAAGGGGTGTGTATGGCTGGCTGTTCTAGCCCTTTGGAACCTCCCTACAGTTTCATAGCTGGGAGGTGGTAAGGCTGGAGGTTAGTCCCACTGTAGAACCACTGAAGAGGCCCAGTGAGCAAGTCTTGGCATTAATGAAGTAAGCACACAAAAATGGTTAAAGAAGGGAGGACTAGAGGTAGTTGCGGGGAAAATTAGAACTGTGCACTTTATTATACTTGTTTATGATTTAGTGTTGATACCATTGGAGTGATTTGTGGGTTGGACTCATAATCTCTTTACTGTTAAGGTCTTAATCTGGCTCTGGTTAATATACTTTTTCCGCTTCAACCCTTAGAAAAATGTTCCAAATCTACCCAGCTTTTTGTATACTGAATTATAAAACACATAAATTTTGCCAGTTTATAAAACATTGGATTTCTATTAGGCATCTTCAAGTATATTCTATGCATACAGACTCAAAACATGATGAAAATATATTTCAGTGTCTCCACAAAATAGACTTGATAGTAGGCTAAAAATAAAAAGCATTGGGATCATTTGGCCACACATCTGAGAACGTCAGTCATATTTTTGGCTTTTGCTTTGGATTTTTTTTGGTTTTTTTTTTTTTTTTTTTTTTTTGAGGCAGTTTTGCTGTGTTGCCCAGGCTGGCCTCTGGAATTCCTGGGCTCAATCCATCCTCCTGTCTCAGCCTCCCGAATAGCGGGGTACTACAGGGACATGTCACCATACATGGCTTGCTTTGCAATTTTTAAGTAGGAGCTGGTGGAGATTTTTAAAATCACTGGCCAGGCGCGGTGGCTCAACGCCTGTAATCCTAGCACTTTGGAAGGCCGAGGCGGGTGGATCGTTTGAGCTCAGGAGTTCGAGACCAGCCTGAGCAAGAGCGAGACCCCGTCTCTACCAAAAATAGAAAGAACAGCTAAAACTATATATAGAAAAAATTAGCCGGGCATGGTGGCGCATGCCTGTAGTCCCAGCTACTCGGGAGGCTGAGGCAGAAGGATCCCTTGGGCCCAGGAGTTTGAGGTTGCTGTGAGCTAGGCTGATGCCACAGCACTCTAGCCTGGGCAAAAAGAGTGAGACTCTGTCTAAAAAAAAAAAAAAAAAAAAAAGTTGGTTACATTTGTGATGAAACTGGGGATCCACGTTAAAATTTTGCAATGCTCTTTTGAAACTTCAAACACCTAGAAAGATACAGAGCAATTCGGTTATTTGTGTAAAACTCGGGATATGCTCAGTTTCTGCAACATGGTTTGGAAACAAAAGATACATGGGATTCACACTTGATTTTTTTCCTGACAGCAGAATTAAATGCTGTCGTGGGTTGAGCTGTGTCCTTCGAGGAAGGTATGTTCGAGTTCTAACACCTAGTACCTGTGCATATAACCTTATTTGGAAATAGAGTCTTTGCAGATGAAATGAAGTTAGGATGAGACCGTATTGGATTACAGTGGGCCTTAATCCAATGACTAGTTTCCTTGTAAGAAAAAGTAAATTTGAACACAGACACAGAATGCCATGAGATGATGGAGGCATAGATTGGAGTGATGTCTATAAGCCAAGGAACACCAAGGATCTCCACCAACCATCAGAAGTAGGAGACAGGCATGGAACAATTCTCCCTCAGTGCCTCTAGGAGGAATCAATCCTGCTGATACCTTGAATTTGAATTTCTGGCCTGAACTGTTAAGAAAAACAAATTTGTTACTTCAAGCCAGTTTCATCAGTTGGTGGTAATTTGTTACTACAGCAACAGGAAATTAACAAATGCTCATGTAGAAAATTAAAATCTAGAAATATGGCCTCAATTATAATTTCATAGAATCGCATTTTTCCCTGTTTGCATAAAATTGAAAAGGGTATAGTAGGCACATCTCACACTAAGATACAAATTATTGAGGTGTTGTTTGATCAACTGGGAGCAAAGAAATGCTTTGGCTTTTAGCTAGAGCCTTGAGGTTCTCTTTTGCCCATTTCTTCCCTCTAATTTAAAAAGAAGTTCCTGAAAGTAAGGTTATTATGCTTCCTAAAAAAATAATTCATTGTTTATTTGTCTACTTAGTCTCAGGTGAGATGTAGTTAACACTGACTTTTAAAAGGACAGCCTTTTCCTGTGTTTTACAAATATTCCCAGAAAACTACAATTTTAACTGTAAAGCTGGAAGTACATATTTTTTTTTTTTTTGCCATATCTTGAAATGTACCTAATAAACCCAGAAGGCCTTAGGAAACAACCCATAGCTCTTCCCCTCACTCCCAGTTCCAGGAATCCACTGGAATTGATTCCTTGAATAATACAACTCATTATTATGCCTTAGCCAGAGCTTGACCATGAAAGAACTTATGCTGGAAAGACCTGAGGGTGTCACCTCTAATACGCAGAAGAAGCTGGGTTATGCGATTTCTCTATGTTTTATCCCTTCCCACTTCCATACACTCTTCTACTGGATACTGAGGGGCACTAACTGCTGGAACACCCAAATGAAACAACACACAGGAGTTGGTGTTTGACACACACGGAAGTGGTCTGGCCATGATCATCAGGTTTCTGGGAACAGAATAAAGTGGAAGGAAGGGAAGGAAGCTGTTCCTTGGACTGAGAAACTCAGTGTGGCAAGTCCTGCGTGCCTGAGGCGTGCTGGCTTCACGGGAGTTAGAAACACTAGAGCTGACGGGGCTGTTTTTGACCGTCTGTATCTTCTTTTCTGCGCTTAGAGTTAAATTCGAGCAGGGAAAACTGGCTAACTGAAGGCCTAGGTCGCCAGCGGGTGGTCAAAGGCCGGGTTTTTGTAGGCCACCAGGTGCGTGTCATAGCGCTGCCGGTGTGGCGCCCCGGCCCGCCTGCAGAGACACGCGGACAGCACCAGGGTGCTGACCAGCAGCAGGCCAAGGGCGGCGCACAGCCCCGCGAGGACCAGCACGAAGCTGGGCTTGGTGGTGAAGGCGGCGCACGCCCTCCTCCAGCCCGAGGCCCGCGGCTGGCTCAGGCCCGCCCTGTTGGCCGCCAGCACGCACACGCGGTACGTGGTGCCCGGCGACAGCCCGTACAAGGTGTGCTGCCGGGCGGTGGCGTAGATGCCCACCACCGACTGGTTCTCCGCCCGGCCCTCTGCCGAGTAGCGGATCTGGTACCCGTGCACCACCGAGTTGGGGGCACACCAGTGGACGAGCGCCGACGTGTCGGTCGTCTCCGACACCCCCTGCAGCCGGGGAGGGTCTGGGATGGTGTCCTCCCCGCTGAGGCCGGGGCACAGGCACCGCGAGCGCCTCTGCAGCTCCGCGCACGGGGTCTGGAGGTGCTTGCAGGGGTGGTAATCACAAGGGACATCAGGGAGAGGCGCTGCCACCTCCTCCTTGATCCCCTCCTCCTCCTCACTGTAGTCGTCCAAGAAGAGGATTGGAATCCCTCCCCCAGAGGGACTCGGGTGGGAAGCCCGAGGGGTGGTCTGCGTCCTCTGGTGGGGTTGAGGCGTGCTCAAGCCGTTCCACGAGGTAGGGAAGGGGCCTGGGCGTTTGCTGGCCAATGGCGTGGAGGCAGCTGAGACATTAGGCTCCAGGACAAGCCTGGCAGCATGTTCTCCTCGGTGCTCTGTCCCGGCTGTGCTGGCAGCCCCGGGTGGAACGCTGGAGTTGCTGCGTCCTGCTGTAGAGTTGACAGTGGAGGGGGCAGTCCCCTCCCCTGCACCGCTGCGCAGCCATGCAGCTCGTGTGACGGAGTCCACACCTAGAGAGGGGGCCTCGGTGACACTCTGTTGACCTCCTGCAGGCCGAGTGGAGGGGGCTGTGCTCGGTGGGGCGGAGGGCCCCCGCGCAGTCGGTGCATAGGCCCAGTGGTCCGAGGAGGGTGGGTTTGAAGCAAGGAGGGTGGTGCTTTGGTCCGACTGGCACACACCAGGCAGCCGGGAGAGCGAAAGCGGCGCTGAGAAGGGGCCGCCGGAGCCCGCAGCGGGTGCACACACGGTGTCTGCTGCCCTAGAGGGGAAGCCAACCAGTTAGGAGATCTTGCTTCAGGGATGCTTCTGTGCTGGGCTTTGAATCCTCAATGCAGGGTGCCCTCTTGCCAAACCGTGTCAACAAGTTCCTGCCACTCCACACACATCACCTCACTGACTCTGGGGGAAACTTTTGAACGAGGCTCCCGTCATGACTCTGCCTGGGCAGATAAGGAAATGGAAGTTCAGAAAGAGGAACTAGCTGCCCAAGGTACCATGGCTAGCAAATGGTAGAGCCTAAACCCAGGTAGGCACTGTGACAAGAAGTGTAGATTGTCTAAGTGTAGTTTGTCATTTTGTCCTCGCCTGTCTGCGTACTGGCAGTGAGTACTAGTAATAATAGTCATACTCATACCACCTACCATTTCTGAATGCTTCCCATGCGTTAGGGACTATTCTTCACACTCTACTGTATCAACTAATTTAATCTGCACTACTTTATGAGGTAGGTGCTATTAATCCCATTTTACAGATGAGGGGGCGGAGGCACAGACAGGTTAAGCAACTAAGCCCAAATCAACAGTAGTAAGTGGTATGAAGCCAGACAACACAACTCCAGAGCCTGTATTCTCAACCTCTTCATTCATGTGAGAGGGAGACAGGCCCTTGACTGCTAAGGGTCTGAGTGCTTGTGTTTGGAGGCAACATGGAGGGCAGGAGACTGAGCCCCACTTCACAGCTGGGCTTGGGTGGGAGGTGAGAAAAGAATCCTGCAGGATGTGGAGGGGGTTGTCTCTCCCTGAGAGGTAGTTAGCTGGTGAAGCTGGTTTGAGAATGCTCAGAACCAGTGTCCCCAGTCCCCCAACCCCCATCCTCCTCTAGTGGCCAGCCTGGATGTCCCTACTGCAAAAACAGTTCTTTTAGCCAACAGCCTTTATAGGAATTCTTTTCTTCCTGTCCCATGAGAACCCTGGAAGCCCACTGGCCTGGGACTGAATCACCCAGGAGCAGGAGGTGAGGCTTCATCGTGGGGATTCAGTGGGGCCCGGTGGTTAACAGCAGAGTTTTTGAGGAAGATAGAAGATAGACCCTGCCTCCTCCATCCAATGGCTGCATGAATTTAATTAAGCAGGCACCTCACCTCCTTTCCCCTTATCTGTAAAACAGGGCAATGACAGCACCTGCTTTGGCAAAGATAAGCTAGCCAACTGTTCACTTAGCTCACTTCCTTTTCCTACTGGACACACAGCTAGACTACATTTCCCAGCCTCCCTTGCAGGTAGGCGTGGCCTGTTGACTGACTCCTGGCCAATGAATGTGAGTGGAAGTGAGGGTCACCACCTCCCCACCTGGCCCATTAAAAACCTCCCAATCTGCCCCGCCATGCTCTCTGCCCTTCTGGCTGGCTGGAATGGAGCCAGGGCCTCCATTGTCTGGGTTCTGGAGTGTAAGTACATGGGGTTGAGCCACCCTGCCCAACTCTGCCAACGTGTCTAGCACGGTCACATGAGCAAGATGTAACCTGGGGAACTTCAGCTCCTGAAGGCTGACACTCACTCCTCAGCCATCTGCTTTGTGAACATGTTACCTGTTTAGGATAGTTCTGTTTGCGTCCATGAGCAGCCAGGACAACTCACAGCTGCAAGTGAGGGGGTTGCCAAACAGGTTGATGGATAGGATCTGGGAGGAAGCCAGCGTCCAAGGAGGGAAGGAACTCAAGTTACAGCTGAAATACAGAAAAAAATCAATTAAGTCAGGCTTTTACAATCGGGTCAAAAATATTCCCAGAGTAGCATGGTAGTGTCATGGGAAAACCATTCTGATAGGGGGTAGAGGATGTCACTTGAGACAAAACCCTTAATGACCTCGGATTTCATTTGTTGTCATCTATAAAACAGAGCTATCAATCTAACTCAGGCAATGTCATCCCTCATATCAAATGGGGACAATACTCCCATGTCCAATGGTTATATCAAAATGAGTCTGTGATGATGAGTGTTTATAAATGTAAATCTATACACAAAAGTAGATATTGTTATTATAGATCAGTGAGAAATGACAAAGTTTTCATGAGAACACTATTGAACATATACTGCTGCAGTTGGACTGTGGCTGATGGCACTCCGTGCCAGTCCTTTGGAAGATGTCTTGCTTAAGTGCAACAATTAGCTCTTGCTAGGGAATATCCCCAAAACTTAGTAGCTTAAAACAATAAATGTTTATTCTTTTACATGATTCTGCGGGTTGGCTCAATGATTCTTGTGGTCTGGGCCAGCTCAGCCAGGGCCAGATGATCTAGGGTGGCCTCACATATACGGATGCTCAGCTGGGTGTGCTGGGACCTCTGTCCATGTGTCTCTCATCACCCAGAAGGCTGGCTGGGCTTGTTCGCATGGTAGTGGAGGGGTCCCCATGGGCTTGGCCCGTGCTCAACTGCCTTCTAGTTTCTGCTGACATCGCATTTGCTAATGTCCTACCGGCCTATGCAAGTCACATGGCCAAGCCCAGCTTCAAGACGTGTAGAATCAGATTCCTTGAAATATGAGAGGAGCTGCAATCATATTGCAAAGGGGTGTATGCACAGGGATGAGAGGAATTACTGCAGCCGTGTTTGCAAATGGTCTACCACACCTAGCAATGGCAGCTCCGCTCCCGGCTCCTTTCTCTTTCTTCCCTAGAGTCCCACAGAGTGTTTGGCCAAAACTCTCTCCACTCCCTGAATCTCCTGGCCCTCCCAGATTTGGCCTCCTTTACACATACTCAGTTAGAATTCATCCCACGCAACAGGAGCTGTGCTTTACCTTCAAGGCTCTTCCGACCAAAGCATGGGAACCTGCCTGCCGCTACAGCACTGGGGGAGAGGCTGATGTTTTGGCCGAGGAAGGACATACCACCCAGATCTGTTCTATGACTTCTAGCCAGTGGGGCGGTGACAGTTGTTACCTCTAAAATACCAGACACACATGAGTGTCATTTATATTAAAACTTAAGCCATACCCACATATGCAAGTGTATATATGTGTGCATGCTTGTTTTAGCAGATTTCACACAGCTAGAGTGGAAATCTTAGGATGAGAGTTTAATTAGTATTTTGTTACGCAAAGGGAGTGGGAGAGGAAGAGGATTACTTTTTTTTTTTTTTTTAGCAAGTAACATAGCTGGGTACTTTACATACATTATCTCATTGAGATCATTATGACAATTCAGTGAGGGAGACAGTATTTTACTCATTTTACAGATAAGGATAATGACTCGGGGTGAAAGGTGCAATTCCCGCAGGTGGTTCCTTCTGCCACCCACTGCCACCTGCACGCGATAAAGACAAGTTGCGTTGCCACCCACATGCTGACGAAGGGCCTGGCTGGTGTCCTGACACGTGGCCACATTTGGATATTTGCCACTTCTGAACTGACACAGCCCTAGTGTGGAAGAAGTCTCCATTTGCTCTCGTAAATAATCGCTATTGGAGAATCACTAATAGAAATCACAGACATTTCTATATCACTTTCCAGTAGTTTCATTTCATTTTCAATCATTAAAATTATGGAAGTTATTAGACTTACTGGTAGATTCTGTTATTTAAGGTGTTAAAGAAGCACGCACACACACACACACACACACACACACACACACACACTCGCTCTCTTGAGAAGAGTGGACCCCAGGCTTCACCAGACTGTCAAAAGGGTCATGTCATAAATGAGGATAAGACACTCCTATGTTAAAGGGGGGCCCCGAAGATGCAGACATTGATTAGAAGGCAGTAAGTCGGGTAGGAAATGAAGCGAACTTGACCTAGAGTTGCTCTAAAGGGTAGATGGGAAGGGGCTGGCAGGGAGCTGTTAGGGATGGTATTGAGACTGGGCCTGGGGACGGGGCAGCCAGACTGGAGGGCCATCTGCACCTGCAGTGGCTCTGCAACCTCTCCCACCTGGCTCTGTTGGGAATGAATTTCACCATGTTCCACATGTTGCCAAATTTCACGGTCACCCTGTCCTCGGCTGACTAGGCCTCCTGATGGCATTCGGTTCTGCCAACCATCCCCTCCCTCCTGAAACACTCTCTTCTCTTGGCCTCCAGGATGTCACACCCTCCTGGGTTTTCTATTACTCCACTGGTCACATGTTCTTGGTCTATTTTCCTGGTTCTTCCTCTTCCTGACTTTAAAAGTTAGGGTTCTTCCAGGCTCAGTTCTGGGTCTCTCTCTATACCCTCTCCGTGGTGATCTCATGAATTTCTTTGACTTCAAATATCATCTTTATATTCCCAAATTATTATCTCTGGCTCAGACCCCTCCTTCAAGCTTCAGACTGATGCAGCGTTGCAGTTAAGGTATCAGATGTGGAGCCAAACTGCCTGGGCTCAAAGTCCGACTCTACTACTTACTAGCTGTGTGAACTGGGGCCAGTTACTTAACATCTCTGTATCTCAGTTTTCTCATCTGTGAAGTGGGAATAATGACTGAATCCTCCTCCACTGGATGGCTACAAGGGTAAATACTTTAATATGTGCAATATGTGCTTAGAACAATGCCTGACACAGAACAAGAGGTTCACATTATTATTACTACCGAACGTTTCCACCGGATGTGTCATAGGTTTTCAGTATCCAGCAGGCAGTTAGATACATGAGTCTGGGGCCCATCAGAAGCCTCAGATGGAGACACCCAATGGGCCTACTCGGCACAGGGATGGAGGAGGAAGCATCAGGCTTGGGGGGATGGGATGGCGCTGGATTAGGCATGGAGGCTGAGAAATGACCCACGAAAAACTTAGAAGTGGAAATAGGCAAGGAACATAAGAAGGCCTTCTTAAGTAGGGGAGGCAACAGGGTAACATTCTGAGGCCAAGAAGAAACAGAGTGTCAAGAGGGAGAAGACAAACAATGAGCTCAATAGGCAGAGAAGTGTCCTCTGGACTTGGCAGCTGACACGGACAGCCAGGTGGCAAGGGATTGACAAATGGAGGGATGAGAGGAAGTGGTCACCACTTGTAAACCTGGAATGCTAGCTGTTCTTGGGTCTGAAGAGCCTTTCTCCTCTAGCATTTACCTGGTGAGCTTGGACTCCCCTTTAGAGATAAGGATCAATCACGTTTTTCCTGAAGAAGCCTCTCTGATCCAGTCTGTCAGATCATCACTCCCACTTGCCTTATAACAGCACGTGTCACGTGTCTCTGCTCCTCATCACAATGCATTGTGATGACTTGCAAATGTCTGCTGCCTATACTGAACTGTGAGCTCCCTGAAAGCAGGGGCCATGCTGTCAACATCGCCATCACCATGATAACCTTTACTAATATCACCGTCATCACCATCACCATCAGCATCCTCACCACCACCAGTACGTCACACAATTGTCACTATCCCCACCACTAACGTGATCACTACCACCATCATCATCACCATTACCATCACTATTTCCGATTCACTGTCATTACCAACATCATCACCATTGGACAACATCAATCGGCATCACTGTCATCACCATCACCATCATATCGCCACCACCATCACCTTTACTAATTTCATAGGACGCAAATCATATACCAGGACTGGAGCTAAGTGCTCTACGTGTACCATATTTTTTTCCCTCATGAAAAGCCCCAAAGCGAAGTCCTATTGTTGTATCTGTTTTATAGACGAAGAAACTTTGAGATGTTTGTATTCTGGCACTTTACACAGCTCTTGAGTTTTCTTTCTTTCTTTCTTTCTCTTTCTTTCCCTCTCTCTCTCTCTTTCTTTCTTTCTTTCTCAAGCTTAAAGAAGGAGTCTAAGCCAGAGATATAAAGCATTTCCCTTTACAACATTGTGTGCTCAATAGCTATTTATGGAATGAAGGAAAGAATGAGTGAATCATTCTATCTTTGCTTTGAACAACTGTTCACCCTTTTGGAAGAATAATTCCATTTACAGTGGCCGCATTATGTAAAACAGGACAAACAAGACATGGCCCTAGACTTCCCAGGGATTCTCTAACAATAACAATATTTTCATCCCTAGACCTGCTCAAACCCTGGAAGGGGCTGAACTTGCATAACATGCGGGGAAGGAGGTGAATCCAGACAGAGAGAAGAGCTGAAGTCCTCATCCACTGTAAATTTCTCTGGCTGAGCGTAAAAGAAACTTTAAATGCATAGGAGTTTTTATATTATTCTGGAATAGACTGAGTTGCATGGTATTAGGCTGGGTGTACCATCTGTGAATTTGCCCAAGATATTACCCAGAAGGTGAGGAATAACAAAGCCCCAGAGAGGACTGGAGGAGTAGTGGGAGAAAAATTAAGTTCTGGTTTGTTCTATAAAATTCAACATAGTGTAATGCGCAGAAATCAGTCATGTGATTAAGATGTGCCTCAGAAACACTTACTTCTGGAACAGAAGGACCTGCAGACGAGGAGTATCTTGAAAGATGTGTGTGTGGACAGAAGTAAGTGCTGGGGAGTCTTGACAATCCAGCTGCTTCAGGTTGGGAGTCATCTTGAAAATGTCCCCCTCCAGGGTCCTCAGCTTGGGCATCATCCTCAGGTAGAGGGACGTGAGCTTCGGCAGGTCTCTGATCCACCCTGGCTCAACTGAAACACAGAGGGGAAGCTGCCCACTACCCAGGAAGGCACAAACCCAGGAGGCCAGCATGGCATAAGGAAACAACAAGAGTGACAAGGTGGGTCGTGAAGAATGTCATTGCCGAGCAGTGGTACAGTTAGCAGTTTTGGGGATCTCAGAAGCCTGGCCATTTCAGCTGGAAGAGCCCTCGGGGATAACCAGTCCCAGTTCACTAAGGCCAAAGAGAAGAATGTCTGGCCCAAAGATGTACAGCTGGGAGAGGACAGAGACAGAACTTGAACCCAGGACGCTGTCTCCAGGTCCACTGCATCCCCATCTTCTTGCTAAACATCACACAAAAAAATAACCAGGCTTCACTCAGATGGCTACCAGGGGAGTGGGAAACTTTCGAGGATTGTAAGTAAGGAGGAGAGGAGGTCCAGAAACCTAATTTTGTGGCTCTCCTAATAAATGGAGAATGTGCCCTTCCCCTCTGTTCTCGTTCTTTTTCTTTTTGTCTGTGATGGAACAAGTGGTTACAGACACATGAAGTACTTTTTTTTTTAAAATAATAATACCAACCTTGTGAATCAAAGTCAGAACACCAAGTACAGGAGAACCATTATCCTCACCTCTCTCCTGTGTCTTGTTTAAATGGTGCAACATTAACAGAAGCAATTTTAGCCAACCAAGTAGAAAAATCAATGGATTCATCCTCAGAGCACACTGCACATTAATTAACTGCACGTTTGGTGCCAAGCTCATCCATGACTCAACCCCAAAGTGATGCATTCCCTTCTCTATTCCACAAGCATTTATCCAGCTATGCTGGGACGCAGAAGAACAGAGTGGCTACAGTTTTCCTGGGTTCGGATTTGGAGGCATGAAACACTTAATGAGCTGTGAGATCACAGGCCAGTTACGTCACAGTTCTGTGCTTTGGTTCCCTCCTATGTAAAATGGGGATAGTAACAGTTCCCACCTCTTAGGACTGAGGGAATTAACCCCAGTGTGGCGCTTCAAACAGGGCCAGCTTGCTCTGGAGATGCAGCTGGCGTTTTTATTTTAGTTTTTTAGCAACAAGGTCTCACTCTGTCACCCAGGTTGGAATGCACCCAGGTGCCATCATAGCTCACTGTAACCTCAAACTCCTGGACTCAAGTGATCCTCCCGAGTAGCTGTGACTACAGGTGCATGCCACCACGCCCAGTTAGTTTTTCTTATTTTTTGCAGAGATGGGGTCTCGCTATGTTGCCCAGGCTGGACTCACACTCCTAGGCTCAGGCGATCCTCCCGCCTCGGCCTCCCAAAGTGCTGTGATTATAGTCCTGAGCCACCCGGTCGGCCCTGGTGTTATTTCTGAGCTCTACTGTGAGTTAGGCACCCGGGTCACCCATTGAGGAGGAGCGCAGCCCTGAGCGGCTCTGCGCTCAGGCCAGCTGAGAACGCGGGGCGCCCCGACTCACCCCGCTCGAGGAACGTGCCGCTGAGATCCAGGACCTCGAGCGCGTCCAGGGGCGCGCCGTCCGCTCCGGTGAACGCCGCCTGGGCGATGCCGCCCCCGGCGCCGCGGCCCAGCGCGGAGGCGGACAGGTTGAGGAGCCTCAGGGCAGGGAAGCAGGCGAAGGCCCGGGGTGGCAGCGCCTGCAGCGGGTTCCCGGAGAGCGCCAGCGTGCGGAGGCTGCGCGGCGCGGGCCCGGCGCAGGGCGGCAGGGCGGCCAGCTGGTTGTAGCTGAGGTCCAGCGTGTGCAGCCCCGCCGGTCCGCCCTGGCCCCAGCTCAGCGCGGCGACGCGGTTGTGGCG
>NW_012138191.1:3585801-3670809 GCF_000956105.1 Propithecus coquereli | reverse complement strand
TTGGGAGTCATCTTGAAAATGTCCCCCTCCAGGGTCCTCAGCTTGGGCATCATCCTCAGGTAGAGGGACGTGAGCTTCGGCAGGTCTCTGATCCATCCTGGCTCAACTGAAACAGAGGGGAAGCTGCCCACTACCCAGGAAGGCACAAACCCAGGAGGCCAGCATGGCATAAGGAAACAACAAGAGTGACAAGGTGGGTCGTGAAGAATGTCATTGCCGAGCAGTGGTACAGTTAGCAGTTTTGGGGATCTCAGAAGCCTGGCCATTTCAGCTGGAAGAGCCCTCGGGGATAACCAGTCCCAGTTCACTAAGGCCAAAGAGAAGAATGTCTGGCCCAAAGATGTACAGCTGGGAGAGGACAGAGACAGAACTTGAACCCAGGACGCTGTCTCCAGGTCCACTGCATCCCCATCTTCTTGCTAAACATCACACAAAAAAATAACCAGGCTTCACTCAGATGGCTACCAGGGGAGTGGGAAACTTTCGAGGATTGTAAGTAAGGAGGAGAGGAGGTCCAGAAACCTAATTTTGTGGCTCTCCTAATAAATGGAGAATGTGCCCTTCCCCTCTGTTCTCGTTCTTTTTCTTTTTGTCTGTGATGGAACAAGTGGTTACAGACACATGAAGTGCTTTTTTTTTTTTTAAATAATAAAACCAACCTTGTGAATCAAAGTCAGAACACCAAGTACAGGAAAACCATTATCCTCACCTCCCTCCTGTGTCTTGTTTAAATGGTGCAACATTAACAGAAGCAATTTTAGCCAACCAAGTAGAAAAATCAATGGATTCATCCTCAGAGCACACTGCACATTAATTAACTGCACGTTTGGTGCCAAGCTCATCCATGACTCAACCCCAAAGTGATGCATTCCCTTCTCTATTCCACAAGCATTTATCCAGCTATGCTGGGACGCAGAAGAACAGAGTGGCTACAGTTTTCCTGGGTTCGGATTTGGAGGCATGAAACACTTAATGAGCTGTGAGACCACAGGCCAGTTACGTCACAGTTCTGTGCTTTGGTTCCCTCCTATGTAAAATGGGGATAGTAACAGTTCCCACCTCTTAGGACTGAGGGAATTAACCCCAGTGTGGCGCTTCAAACAGGGCCAGCTTGCTCTGGAGATGCAGCTGGCGTTATTATTTTAGTTTTTTAGCAACAAGGTCTCACTCTGTCACCCAGGTTGGAATGCACCCAGGTGCCATCATAGCTCACTGTAACCTCAAACTCCTGGCTCAAGTGATCCTCCCGAGTAGCTGTGACTACAGGTGCATGCCACCACGCCCAGTTAGTTTTTCTTATTTTTTGCAGAGATGGGGTCTTGCTATGTTGCCCAGGCTGGACTCACACTCCTAGGCTCAGGCGATCCTCCCGCCTCGGCCTCCCAAAGTGCTGTGATTATAGTCCTGAGCCACCCGGTCGGCCCTGGTGTTATTTCTGAGCTCTACTGTGAGTTAGGCACCCGGGTCACCCATTGAGGAGGAGCGCAGCCCTGAGCGGCTCTGCGCTCGGGCCAGCTGAGGACGCGGGGCGCCCCGACTCACCCCGCTCGAGGAACGTGCCGCTGAGATCCAGGACCTCGAGCGCGTCCAGGGGCGCGCCGTCCGCTCCGGTGAACGCCGCCTGGGCGATGCCGCCCCCGGCGCCGCGGCCCAGCGCGGAGGCGGACAGGTTGAGGAGCCTCAGGGCAGGGAAGCAGGCGAAGGCCCGGGGCGGCAGCGCCTGCAGCGGGTTCCCGGAGAGCGCCAGCGTGCGGAGGCTGCGCGGCGCGGGCCCGGCGCACGGCGGCAGGGCGGCCAGCTGGTTGTAGCTGAGGTCCAGCGTGTGCAGCCCCGCCGGTCCGCCCTGGCCCCAGCTCAGCGCGGCGACGCGGTTGTGGCGGAGCGTCAGCACCTGCAGCTGCGGCAGGTGGCCGAGGTCCGACGCGCTCAGGGCGCGCAGCAAGTTGTGGCTGGCGTCGAGGCTGCGCAGGGCGCCGGGCAGGCAGCTGGGCAGGCGCTCCAGGCTGCGGTTCGCGAGGGTCAAGGTCGTGACCCCCGCGGCGGGGAGCCCCTCGCAGGGCGAGCCTGTGGCGTTGCTGCAGCCGCACCCCCAGGAGCCCTGCTGAGTGAGCCAGAAGAGCGGGACCCTCTCCTGGGGAGGATCCGCCTTGCTTAGGCGCGACACCGTCGGCGGCAGCAGCAGCAGCAGCAGCAGCAGGGGCCGCCACATGGCGCGGCTGGGGACAGAAGAGCAGGAGGCCCATTAAATCCAGCAGAAACCCCCGAACAAAGGGACAAATGTGCGCCCTCGCTCCATGCCCTGCAGGACTCTGAGGAGGAGCACAGGCCCTGGATGCTCCCTGAAAGGCAGGGGGACCTTCCCAGCGTCGCCAGGTGTGCAGTGACTTTGCCCTTGCCAGCTTTCCTTCTGTCGTCTTCCCCTCGCGCACGGTGGCACCTCCTGCCCTTCCTTCTCTCAGGAATGCCTTTCCCTTTTCTTGTGGGAGAGATGCCTCATCTGTCCAATCTGGGCCTGAACCTCCCAGTAACCCCCCTGAATCTCCCCATCACGTGAGCTTCTGTAGGGAAGGGATGTCCCTTGTATTGCTGTGAATTGAACAGTCGCTGCTCCATAAACGTGAACGCCCTCAGTCAGGAGGAAGCTAACTGGGATAGAAACACGGACTGGAAGATTTTGCCAGTTGCAGCAATGCTCACTTGCCCCAATTTTTCCCATTAGAATTGCCCAGCCACAGGTGAGTCCTAGTTTGCATAAAATATGTTCTGGGGTCCCTTTCTTGGGAGCATGCTCGGGGTTGCCTTCAGGAGAAAAAAGGAACCCCCAGAGAGCTGTGAGGCTTGGGACCCCAGAGTCAAGCATTTCCTGGTCCTACTCAGGTTCCAACAAAAGCCAGGACCCCTAGTGTTAGCCCTGCCCAGGAGGGATGGCTGAAAGCTGCTAGGTGTGGAATTTCTTGAGTACTCAACACTCCAATCCACAGGGCAGAGGAGATCAGGTAGGGGTAGATCAGGCAGTCGTAGGCTGGTTTAGGAGTGGCACAGCTATTTCCAACCAGGCTCTGGACTTGAGGCCACTGCTTGATATCCCTCCATGACTGCAGATGTGTGTTCCTGCCCCAGCTCTCTGAGCTGACCACCAGACCTCCAGGCAACCACCCAGGCTCCAGGGGAAGGGCCTCCCTCTTGCTAGATAGAGGTCAGGGCAGTGAGAAAGATCCTGGAAACTGAAGTCAGGAGTCCATGTGTTCAGCATTGTGTCATACTCACCCAGACGCTGTCCTCCTGGAGTGTGGTACCCTTGGACCTTGGATGCTTGTTTTAGAGATTCCAGGAACAAGTGGCTTAGACCGAAACTCAGCTCTGAACTCGAAACTCAGCTCTGAACTCAGGAGGGAGGCATAGTTCCCAGCCACCCTTCCCCTGACCTTATCCACAGAGAGGGCCTGAGACACTCCAGCCCCTCCTGCTCCTCCTTCCCCATCAAGACTCCGCTGTCTTTAGCCAACACCCTCATTGCCTGGCTGTCTCCTCCCCCTCTGGGGCCTGGGCCTCCCCCTTCCCAGGCCTGGCACCTCCTCTCCACCCTCCCCACCTTCCCCTTTCCTCACACCGCCTCCCCAGGTGCGCGAGGGCTGCCGGGGCGCAGTGAGGCAGAGGAGCACCGTCACCTCTCAGGCATCCGATCCTCCCTGCCGGGTGGGTCCATCTCCTGGGATGATGCGAGGCTGACTGGTGAGCCAGTGAGAGGGGGAAGCTCCCTTACCCAGAGGAGGGGGTACCCCAGACTGGGGGAAGGCTCTCAGGGATTTTCAGGGAACGTGGCAGGAGAAGGAAGCCTCGGAGCGTCTGGCTCAGGCTCAGACCAGATCCCCGCATCCCCAAGGAGAGTTTGGTTGCTCCGAGACCGAATTCAGCCACAGGGTGGGTGTTCGTCTCTCATAAGCAGTGAGAATAAACAAAGAGGGCAGAAACTCAGAAAGGACGTTCCTGCTGTTCCATCCCATGGCTGGGACGACCGGTCCTGATTGCCACAAGCCCCCGGTCCCCCTGAAGATGGGGTGATGCCGAGTGAGCTTGTGTGGAGCTCGTCTGCTTAGAGCAGGCAGCGCCTAGGAACCCCCAGAGGTCCAAGAGCGGAGATCAGTCATTTCATCTGAGAGCTTTGATCTGCACCCTCCCCCCACCTCCCCCGGCCCCACGGCAGGGGCTGCGAGCTGGCCAGGGTTAATGACCCCAGCTTGGTGTGACAGACCCTGAGACCAGAACTGCACTTATCTTTCCTCCTGTCAGTCCTTATCTGGGCAGCCCTGAGGAACCGCAGGACACCTCGGAAACTGGCCTGCTGGGTTAATGGCATCATTGGAAGGCCCTGGGGGGGTCTCCTTTGAGGCCTTCTCCACCCAAAGCCTCAAAAATATCCTTCCAGTCTTGGTGCCGGCAGGGTCTTGCTGCTCAGGAGTGTCCCTCATCTGCCTGAACCCGGGCAGGGGGAGGCCAGTCCTGTGTTCCCCCGGCCTGGGGCCAATGCAGTGACCACCTAGGGAGTCTGTTTCTACCCAGAGGTAGAAATGAATACCGTGCATACAGCAGGAGGCCAGGGAGAAGTCAGGGAGAGGTGGGAAAGTGCGAGGTTGGGGGTCGGCTCCGAGGGGCCTCGCCTCTGCCTTTGCACAGACAGCTCCACGCCCAAGAATTAAAACATCAGGTTTCTCTCAAAGTTAAGCCAGCCGAGTCCTCCTCAGTGAGGCAACCGACCACGCTGAGGCCAGCAGGGGTTGGGGAGTTCAGGCAGGGCTGCCCAGAAGAGAGGGACCTCAATCCACTGAAACGTGCCCAGCTCAGGCAGAGACCCTGAGGAGGAAGGAAGTTGGTCCACCACGGAGGCCTATAAAATAGGATCTCGGGGAGCCGCGTCAAGCATACTCCTCTGTGCACCAACCTGAGGTCATCAGTCTGTGCTTGCCTGGAGCCCCAGGCCCTCTGAGCCACCTTCTTGTCACTGCTGCTTGCTAGTGGTGGCAAGGTGGCTGAGCTTGGCTGTCTGGATGGCCCTGCTGCCGTGGGTCTGGGGCACACAGCTAGTGCGCTGTCGGACTTAACCACTGTGTTAAATGGCCTCCTGTGGACCTCGGCGCTTGACGCTGTAATAGTCCCCGTAAGTGCAAGAGCAGCTTTCCCAGATATTTAGCTAGACCCAAATCATGCGAGAGGCCGGGACAGGTGGGACATTTCCTTTGCGAAGTTGAGCAGCTTATACTCAGAAGACACACAGCCAACTCCTTAGGTCACTGTGCGCCCAGCACTGGGGAAGACGACTGGACGGGACCTGCTGGGCACCTCCTGGGGAGGCCTAGCCCTCTTCTCCAGCCCCTCCTCCTCTTCCAGCACTGCTTGGAGGTCAGAAAAAGATGACTGAAGAGTTTGTCCCCTCCAGAGAAGATGCTGAGTCCCGAGACAAAGTCTTGGGACCAAAAAGTATGCGTCTTCCAAATGTCGCACCAAATGCTGTGCCATGCGACGCCACGCCCCTCCAGGGCTTCACCTGAGCTGTTCCCCCTACCTGGGTGCTCCTTCCTTGATTGCCCTAGTCTCTGTTTTAGCTTGTTTGTCTAGACCTAGTGTGGACACCCTGGAAAGAAGACCCCGAGATGAGGACTGGGGTGCAGGTAGTTTATTTAAGAGGCAATCCCCAGAAGCATGGAGAGCGAATACGAAAGTGAGACAGAGAAGGGGAGGCGCTGACCATGTGTGAATGTGCAGGACACTACCCTGGGCAGCTGGGACTCTCTCTGGCTGGGGACTCTTGAGAGACTGTGTAGAGCACACCATAGGATTGTTCCATCAAGTGGCGAGGAAGTGGGGCATTTACCCACCATCGTCTGCCGCTTGCTGGTTGGAGGGTTCTTTCTGAGACTCCCTGGCACGTCTGGCTGTCCCCGAGCAGGCGCAGATCGAGCAACTCCACGGAGGGCGAAGGGGATGGGTGGGCACGGCAGCATCTGCTGTAGCACCCTGTAAGATTTCACCCAAGCAGGCCCCCTTTGCCTGCCCCAAGCTGAATTAGGTGCCCTTCCTGGGTGTGCTTTCCTAGGTGACCTTGGCTATCTGCCATCCGGCAGATCGGCGCAGATCTTCCGTGACTCAGGACTGAACTTCCTAAGAACTGGGCCACATGGTTCATCTCAGTGCCCCACAGTGCCCAGGGTGGAGTCTGCTCGACACATGAACGGGAAAAGGCCCCACAGAGGATGTGGAGGATCGTGACATCCTCTGCTGTGCCGGGGAGTGGAGGGGACAGAGCCCAAGATAGTAAACATGAAGTTCAAGGGCCTGAGATCTGTAGCCCAGGCCGTCTAGCATCCCCGCGTTGAGAAGGGTTAAGGTAGGGTTGAGGTGGGGGCAGGAGCAGAAGTGGAGGTAGGAAACTGAGTCACAAAGAGCTTTCCATTCCAGATGCCCGACACTCTCATGATCTTTAGGGGGAAAATCTGGAAGAAGATCACAGGGTTAGAGAGTTAGTAAAACCATAGCCCGTAGGGGAAAAGAGAGCCAGTAATTATACACTTGGCCACACTTCTCTGGATTTAGAGAAAAATCAGAGCCGTGGATCCTTGGCTTTAGAGGGACTTTAGAACTTGTCTGGCCCCACCCCTCCCTGTCCATTGTAGGAGGAGAAAACTGAGTCCCAGAGAGGGAAATTATTTTGTCTGAGGTCTGAGTGGTGAGTTCCTAATTATCCAGGGAGAGGGAATGGGGACCTAATTCTCACGATTCCATTCTGGGCTCCGGACTTACTTGCACAGCTGACCAGGTCTCGCCTGCCCTGGCATTAGCCATGTGGGCCTGTTCCCACAGATGTGGCTAAGGAAACACACCTGGTGAGCATCGGGCCACTGGGCAGAATTTCTAGGGGTTTTGACTCCTACTGTTCCCATCCTACCCTCAGAACTCCAGGAAGAAGCAACCCTAATACAGATTGCCCCAGGGACGTAGAATTGGTGTCTTCCAAGGGCGTCCTGTGTGGCTTCGTTTACAGTCCTGGCAGCCCAGGGTGGGGTGAGTGGGGCCAGCCCAGGTGACAGGTGACTGCTCAGCCAGCTCCCCCAACCCTGCCCTCTGGATGCCAGCAGGCTCTGCTGAGGGCTCTTCCCCAAATACCGGAGTCTGAATGTACAAGCCTAAAGATGCATTCTTCTCTGACACCAGAGATAAGCCAGAGGAATGGGAGGGTAATTGTGGGAGGAGACGGTACCAGGTTGTCAAGTCTCCAGGAAGAGCCAGCTCTCCTGGAATGGAATGCAGAAGAGAGGCTTTCAAGTGGTAGGAACCCAGATATCTGAGTGGGCTCGCTGACGTGGCCGAGCTGCCTGCAAGGAAATGATCTTGAGAAAATGAAATTGAGACTCACGTTGATTTTCCTATGGAGGCATCACCCATTAACAGTAAGATTTCAGAATGAGGATTTGTAGAATGATTAGACTTTTAAATGATACCGTTTGAGATCCTTTAAAATCTTTAGTGGAAAAAAAAAAAGATTCAAACTGGACTGAGAGGTCAGGCTCTAATCTGCCACTGTATTTTGCATGTGACTGTAGGAGGTGGGACCAGACAGTAGATAGGCTGTTTTTATAAACCACATTCGGGAATTTGCCACAGCCAGAGGCAGCACACGAAGGGAAAATGGGGATACAGGATGCTGGATTCTTATCTCAAGGCTGCTGCCATCGAACTGGGTACAATGTCTGCATTCTTAAGCTTCTGTCTGCATCCTGTTTTTCATCTGCAAAGTAAATGAATTGACTTAGCAATACCCTGAGAACATGCTGGTGAATGGTCCTAGGCACCCAGTATATAAAATGGGAGCTCAGAGATGAACAAGACTTGGACCCTGCCCTCAAGCAGTTCCCACTCTAGAAGGGGTGGAAGACAGAAGACAGTCGTGCACAGGGTGAGCACACGTCAAGTCACAAAGGGCTGAAATGTGTGCTCTGTTTGTTCAGGGCCTGTGTCAGCTTGCTCCCTGCGGCAGCCCTAGCATCTGGCAGTACCTGCTCACAACACGTGCTTAAGGGAGACGTGCTGAACACGCGAGTGTAACTCTGCCCTCCCTTCCTTCTGGTTCAGATCAGTTATATTTCCTCATTTGGGATTTTCCACAGGAGAGGAGTCAGGGTTTGCCTACGGGTTTGTTTAGATTTCTACTGTAATATGTTAAGGGGAATTCTTTTCTTTAAAAAAAAAATGCTCGAGTTGCAGAAACAAAGTCATGATTTGGAATCTCATGGAGCTTCCCTGATAAGCCCATCGTAAGTCAAAAATTGTTAGGTTGAACCACTGTAAGTCAGGGACTGTCTGGATTTGCTTAGACATCTTTCTCTCTTGCTAAATCATAAACTCTGTTTGGTTCACTAACCTAAGCAACTAGCATAGTGTCCGGCACATAGCAGGTGCTCGTGGCAGAGGAAGCCACTGGTTTCCCAATGTCTATTCTTGAAGTGGAAGATTGGAAAATTCCACTAAAGTGGAATTCTTAGAAATTCCACTACCGGGCCTTCTCCCTTGCGATCCTTACCTGGGGCCCCTCCTCACCTGCGACCTTGCCCTCATAAATCACCTGTAGCAATTAGTGTACCAGGCTGTAAAGCAGTCTGGGACTCTGCCTCACTAAAGTTAACCCTGTTGTAACCGTGCCCCTCCGCCTTAAGCAGAGCGTATAAAAGACTGCAATGCTCTTTGTCTGGTCCTCAGAATTTGGGTAGACCAAATTCCCCTCTGGGCCAATTGCCGGCCGGCGTGAAGTATAAAACCTGTTTTGCCAAAATCTCTGTGTGTGTCTCTTGGTCTATTCTCGGTCAGCCCTGCCGTAACATTCTCACTTTCTTTATCAGTAAAATAACCTTGATTTCTAGTTGCATCTCTGGCTACTTTGAATAAAGACCAAATATTTCAACCTCCCTTGCAGCTACCTTAAGCCATGTGACATGATGTCTGGACCTGTAGCAGCCATGTCGGACCAGGAGATGCCTTTTTGGCAATAGAAGCTGCACAAACATAAAGGACAGAACAAAAAGATAAAGCTTGTGGTTCCTGGCAGGGTGTGGAAAGCCTTATGGTCTAGGCTTGCCCACCTTAGGAATTTTAGGTGGAAGAAAGAAAAACCTCTCCGTTGTTTGAGCCACCATTTGGGATTTTCTGTCACTTGTAGCTAAACAATTCTGATAGAAAAAAATATATATCTTTTAAAAAGTTGATTTGGTTGAATTAGTATTGGCTGAACCCTAAAAGAAATTGAAAACTGTTGGCCCACAGGCTTCAGTTCTCAGATATATCATACCATGTAGTATTTTAAAAATATGTGAATACTAGGCAGGGCATGACTCTCAAATCCCTGTGGTCTCGTATCTGACCAACTGTGCTAGGCAGATTTCCTACCCCCAGACGCATTTGTGTGTGTAGCCCCTTACCCTAGAGTGAACTTTGTTTGGGTTACAAGCAATGGATCATTCCACAGCTTCCCGCCAAGTGTTTGGCTGTGCATTTGCTCATCTGATATCTACCTGATTCAAAGAACTATTTATAAAGGAAAAAGGTCAGGATAAAAGCATTTCACTCAGCCTCTGAAAGGTCTTGGTCCCTGAGGAAAGCCACCTGTCTCTGGTGGGATTTGACATCAACCATTTGTACGCAATAACAAGAGTTGTGCCAGCCAGTTGTGGGGAGGAGGCATCTCTGGTCATGGTTTGGTGTTCTCTCTGTTGGGAAAAAGGCAGAAATCTTTCCTCCCCTCCTTAATTCCACCTCTGATGCAGACTTGCAAACAAATGTTATTTATATTGGGCCAATTATTGGGATCTGAAATTTTTTTAGTAGAAATGTTCTCTATTTTGCCATTTGAAATCTAGTGTAAAGTAATTGGAGGAAACATTATCTATGGAGTTTTGTAGGCCTTACCCAAATATGTTCCGAGAAAAATCAAATCAGGGACGTTGTCACAAAGCCAATCTAGGGTTCTTAGCTCGGGAGGCCTTGCTGTTCACATGAGCAATCAAGCACTGAGGAGCACACCTCAAGTTGGAAGGTCTGGGTACAAATCCTTGCTTCCCACATACTAGCTGGGAGACCTTGACAAGTTGCTTGACCTCTCTGATCACAGTCCCCCTGTGTGCTGGAGCTGGTTCATCCCCCTCTGGAGAGGTAGATGTTCGTACCCGCTCCCCAACTCTGCGTTCACTGACATCGTGTTGGCTGTGGCGGCAGCCTTTACCTGTGGTCCCCAACCCCCGGGCCGTGGCCCAATACTGGTCCGTGGCCTGTTAGGAAATGGAGACCGCCTCTTTCCTTTGAAGCTGGGTGTGCGTAACTCCTAGAAAAGAAACACTGGTTCTGTTTTTTTTTCCCTTAGATAACATTGGGTCACGTGGACTGGCCTGGCTGCCAATATTGATTCTTCGACAACATTTGAGGAAGTTAAGTGGCCCTTTGAAAGCACCTGGTCTGACTTCCATCCCCGGTGCTCCCAGGTGCCTGGAACGCCTCACCCTTACAGCCCCGGCTCCCGGCCTCCACAGCCCCGCCTGAAGAGTGTGCTTGCTCTCTCCTAGTAGCCGTCTGTTACCAGCCAGGCACTGGGCCCAACCAGCCACCCCATCACCAACGCTTGAGCCTGTGTGTCGAGCCCTGGCCCCTCGCCTTGTTGCAACCCTCTACCCTTTCCTTACGGCAATATATATTTATAGACGGAACCTCATTTGCCTTCCCCGTCAGCCCCCAAGGCCTCTCCCAACACATCTCTTGAACCAGAGGGCACAGGCTTGGGGCTCTGGACCCTCCCCACCCAGAGGTCCTCGGCTCCACTCACAAAGGGTTCTGCCTCCTCCACAGGGTCCACTTTTGCCTCCCAGGGGTCTCAGTGAGCAGCCGAAGGCCTCACCTCCCAACTTCCAGGGGTGAAGAAGAGAAATAATATCCTGTTAAGTTCCCACAAAGCATTTGCCATTTGCTCTGGCTGAGGAGTGGCTATGGGATTTTTCCTTTGTAACAAGTGAAGAAACTGAGGCATGCAGGGGAATTATGGGTCTTCTACAAGGTCACACAGTGAGTTGGAGGAAGGAGGCTAAATCGGTTTAGTTGAAAGAAGCTTTCCCACAGCTGTGAGTCAGGAGCATGGCTAAAGAAGGCCGAGAACCTACCACCCCAAGGGCACACAGCTGGAGTTCACGGCCAGCACAGGCATTTGTGAGGACAGAACAGGGACTGGCTGATTTTTCTTTTTTCCTTTTTTAATAGCAATCGACATTTATCCACACGGCCTCAATGAGGTACAAGGGAATGGAAAAACTTTATCACCAGCGAGGGCCAAGTGCTGACCTTCGGATTTTCTGTCCATGATTCCCAGGACTCGAGAGCCCTTGATGGTAGGGAAATGAGGGGGAAAAAGGGGTGAAATAGCAAATAAGGGTGTCTCTGCCCCCCCAGTCACTGCGAGATTCTGGGGTGATTGAGGGGGCAGGGGAGGAGGCAGGAAGGTCACATTTGGAAAAACAATATGAATATAAAGATATTGAATGTAGAAGCAAATAAAGAAATCTTATAAGTGAATTAAAAAATTTTTACTGATTTCAGAAAATAGATATCATAAAATGTCCTGACTTCTAGTGCCTACAAATAAAAGATGAATTTTCAAATGAATGGCTCCTCCTCATTTCCTTACTTTTCTGATCTAGGGACTGGTCACGAAACTTTCCCAGAATTAAAAATAAAGTACTCTCTAAGCACCTCATTTCTCCGGTGCTTTGGTCCACCCCTCCGCCCCTAGCTAACTCAGGGCAGCCACTCTCCCTAACGCCCTCTGGCCGGCCCGTGTGAGCCATGTTGGGACGCTGAGCTAAGGGGAAGCCTGCACTGAGGCTGGGCAGGGGGAGGTCCTTTCAAGGCTGAGCAGGGCTGGGGAAGGAAGGGTGGGGTTCGCGGGGTGAAGCTTAGTGGTTTCCAGAGTTAAGACAAATCTGGCTTTGGAGCCTGGTTTCACTGCTTATCAGCGGTGTGACCCTGGGCAAGTTACTTCACCTTCTGAGTTTCTTTTCGCCTTTGTAAAGGGAGAAAGCAAGCTGCTCCTGCCCTCTATGGGCGGGAGTGAGAACTGCATGCAAACGGATCTGTATGTCACTGCCATTAGGGACCCCCTATCCCTAAAACAAATAAGTACCCTCAACATCCAGCCATCACAATCAGAAGCCTTCAGCTGCTCTGTTGCCTCCGGATACTTTTTTTTGCTCTCTGGTGTTTTTTTTTTTTTTTCTAAAAGACAAATCTGGTAAAAGACAAAAGAGCTCACGATAAGGCAGGATACGTCAGGAAAGCTGGAGACGGAGTCAGTGAGAAAGAAATTGAAACCAACGGTTAAGTGAGGTTTCTCAGCTGATCTCTGAGGACCTATGTGATCAGCCGCTCCCCACAGCCGTGGGGAGAATTAGCTGGAACCTTGGCAGCGTGAGGAGAGGCCTGCGCCAGACCTGGGAGTCTCGCTCCTTTTTCGTAACAGAGAAAATAATCACCTTTTTGGAGACAGGTTGGAAAGGACACAACTGGACCACGCTCAACTCCATACAAACCTTTTACTTAAAAAAAGGTCATATAAAATAATAAAAAAATGCAGATTTCTGCATCTAGTGTAGATAAGAAAGCAAATGATGTTGAAAGGCACACATTAATTTAAAATTTCATCATAGAAAGTCACATGACCTTTTGTACCAATGTAAAAAAAAAAAAAATGTCCTTAAAGTTTGCTCTTTGGAACAGCAGCATTTAAGGTTTTCTAGTCATACTTGTTTATTCCTTTGGGACGTTGCTGTTGTAGTCACAGAAGAAATGTTCCCCTGAAAGTTGTAACCAACAGAGACAGTTTGGTTAAAACCAGTCAATTCCTTTGAGTGTTTTCATGGAAATGTCAGATGACCATGAAAAACTAAGGAAGAGGGTTGACCTGAAGATTTGACTTAGATAAACTTAGGGAGTGCTGTCCGAAGACAGATAAAATCGGACAAGGAACATTATTTTAATGTATGGCTTCGTTGTAATTGTAACAACTTGACTAGCTTCTTAAATAATAGAGCCCAGGTCTACAGAGAAATGACCAACACCAAGTTTAACACATACACTTAGCACTACTTTCTATATAAACCATTTCAAATTAAGTTCTCTATGAGTGAACCTGATTTTCCAAGGGCTTAAGCCATCTCCGAGCTTTAAGTTAGGCCTCAAAAATTCAGCTGGTGCCTGGGAGGCTTCATCAACATTCACCTCTACAGAGAGGCTAAAAGAGGAATTTCCAGATGGCAGGTCCTGGCTCTGGACCAGGGGGTCCTTAGCCAAGACTGTCGCTATGTGGCTCCCGGAACTGCTGAGATCTCCCTTCTCAGATGGCTGTGTTAGATAATAAACCAGCAGCTGACGCTTGCGGGCATCTGGGCTCCAGCCAGGCCCCGTGAGGGTTCATGCCGAGAGAACTGCAGAACAGAGTTGGAACCTTTGCCTTATATCCTTGCAACCCAAGCTTTTCATGTGACAGGAGAACATTTAGAAAAAGCATAATAAAGTATTATCGGATAGTTCCCTTTACCTCTGGTATTGCTTTTCACCTACTCTAAACCCACCCCACCCACTGCTAACAAACCAAAACAGAAAATGACAATTCATTTTCAATTCAGCTGTTAACTTGGCTCACGATGATGTCTCAAGGCAGGGATAACCAGCAAAAAGCAGGGGAAAAAGAGTCTATTAGTGGCTTGTGATTTACAAAAGCCAAAGGCCTTTAGGGAAAAGGCCAGGAGTCATATAAACACAGACACCAAATCCAGGAGAACACGGTTTCGTGGTACGAGGAACACTTCCCCACCACCCGGATCAGCCAGAGGCCCTGGGGTTGCACCCGTGCACATGGTGGTCCTTGAGAACAGGTCCGCCCTTCTCTCCCTGACCGGGTGGGATGGACGCCGGGCTGGATTCCTTGATGCTGGGAAGTGGTTTTTATGAACACAGAGAACTGTGCCCGTCTCCCTGAGCCCCAACCCAGAGCAGAAGCAACTAACACATGGATCTGGGCTGAGGAATAGGTTTCCCTACACCCTTGAGTCACCCACGTCTTCACGAAGGACTTGAAGGTGGCTGAGGGATCCCCAGGAATGGAATAGGGCTTGCGGGTGGCAGCAGTGACCCAAGAGGACCAATGACCAAGACCGGATGTGTCAGTGGTCACCTCAGCAGATGTCAGTGTGGACGGAGGGCACTGAAGGCCATTGCCCTGATACCTCGTCACCAACCGCTACCAGGCAGCCCTGCTCCTCCCTCTCCACTCCCAGACCTTCCCTCCAGGGAAAAAGTGTGTGTATGGGGGACGCCCTGTGCCACTTTCATAAAATGGGAGCTAAAGCAATTTCATTAGGGAAAGACATATTGCTTTTCATACCTGAGTTTGTGGAATAAGATTTGTACTTTCTACATGGGATTTTTACCTTTCTGATTTCTCGACTGACTTAGCAATGAGGCAGATAAGCACAAGGACAACTTCCAGCCACACACTTGGCAGGTTCTGCAAGTCACAGATCTGTAGCGACATGCTGGGCCTTTGGACCCTAGTATCTCAGAGTACCCCCCCCCCCTCCTGCCCACCCATTTTGCAGAAAAGGCAAGTGAGGCCCCTTCCACAACTGATATAGCACAGAGCAAAGTGAGGGAAGGGATGTGCTAGCAGTGTGTTTGGAAGGAGGCGAGGATCTGAGTGAACGTGTGTCGTCCATAGGTCTGGAGTCTACACACGGCCCAGGCCAAGCCGTGGATCCCGTGCGTCTAGCGGGAACCGCAGTTGGCTTGCCTGTCTGTGTGGGCCCAGCAGGACTTCCCGCTTCAATCCTGACCGCCGGTCAATTTGTGGAACAGGTCCTCATCCAGCGTTTCGTTCTGGTCCTTGGAGCGGGTGGACAAGAAAATGTAGCCGCCGATGTACTCGTGCACGATCTTGCAATCCGCGCTCAGGCAGGTGAATGCAATGGAGACGTTTTGGTCGAACTCGATGGCCACCTGGAAGAGGAAGGCACGGATCGGCTTAAACTCTGACAGGGGGTGACGGGAAAGAGGCTGCTTGGGAGATGATGGAAACTGTGACACAGGCTAAGGGGCCCCTGGAGAGGAGGGCCACTGAGGTGGCTGACAGATGATATCCCAAACGACCACACAGAAAACCACCGCTTCCAGTTAAACACTTGCAGAAAACATGTCTTTGTTCTCTTTGCGCCCTCTTGTGGTGTCAACTTTGCCACACACCTGGTAAAACAGAACTCCCAACACACACGGACAGTATTTTCTGTGTCGTATAGATATAAGAATCTCCCAAGCACACTCCCTGTGTTGAGGAGCAGGGTGCTCTGCAGACTCATTAATAGAGAATAAAAGGTCTGCCTCAATTTCCCTACAGCCACTACCTGGCATCCTTTCCCAGCTGAAAGTCATAAACTAAGCACTAGAAAAAAAACTTAGATGCTTCATTGGTTCTCAACCATGGCTGCCCATTGGGATGACTTGCGGAACTTCAAAAATTACTGATGCCTAGTTCCTACTCCCAGAAATTCAGATTTGACTGGTCTTGGGTGTGGTCTTGGCAGTGGTATTTTAAAGCTCTCCAGGTGATCCTAACATGCATCCAGGTTTTAGAGCTACTGCCTTAGAGGTTCATCCAATCTCTGACCTTCATTTTACAAATGAGAGCCTAGATGGTTACCAGCAATGCTGAAAGGACTCCAGCATGTGTCCTTTACTGTCCCTCTAGGTTGATGGATTTCTACTGGAAAAACGAGAATACAAAAGGAATGAGAAAAGATAGATTCTATACTGGCAACATCGGAATATTTTAAATCAGCAATAGGATGCTGCTGCTAACTTCATCTCGAATTTCCCAGGACACAGGCTTGGCCTGAATGTAGTTGTTCCTAGGATGGGAGATGACGGGAAACTGTCACACAGGCTAAGGGTTTGTGGGCTCCTCATCTTAGGAGGCTACACTATTCTCAGTCATCTCTGTGCGCCTTGCTTCTCTGGCATTTTTTCCCTTTTGGGACTGGAATGTTCTCCAGTTGGGCAGCTGAGCCTCTGCGTCCTCATTCAGTTAGAGCCTTTGGCAGCCAGTCAGATGGGGCCTTTCTTGCATTTGTATTTTGCGTAGCAGTTACATCTCAGGTAGTTTCCACTAAGTAATCACCAGCCTAAATTTTATATAATCCTATGATGAGTCGGTGAAAATTAATCAAACTGCTCAGCAATTTTAGCTTCTGTCTGTACGGAAAGCCTGGATGGAGATAAAGCCAACTTGTGGTGTTAATTCAAGAACATTTGGCCTGTACTTGTTAGGAAACTTCCCAGAATTGCATGTGATTATTTCACCAGATAATTACTACCTGCTTGGGGGTTCCTAATCTAAATAGAAGAACACCTTTTTAAAATCAGAATAACCTGCAATTCTGAGAGAACACACATTTACAGGCTCAACACTGGACAGCAAAAACTTTCACTTTACCTGCCGGATTTCCCAATTGACATTCCACTGTTTCATGTTTGTGAATCTCCATGTTGTAATTGGAATCCCTGTGGCTGCATCGATTCTAATCAACCTATTATAGGAGACTCCCAGGATGTCATCTTTCTTGCTTCCTTTAAATCTTAAAAAAAAAAAAAAAAAATCAAAAACAAAAACCCCAATAATATTAGTTAAGAGAAGCAACTGTTTCCTATAATAATGATGTTCATTCATATACAACTTCTTAAAGATAATACCAACATTTCTGAATCATTTTAGAAGAATAGACAATGAGGGATTAACTTTCTACAGGAGAGCATTTTTATTGTGACATAGAAAATATGAGGAATGGATAAATGAAGACTATCCTGCGGACATTCTTTAAGTGAAACTGACATCAGAGGAAAGTAAAATAAGAGGAGGTCAAATCAATTCATTCAAAATTAGCACCACCGCTGTGTGCCAGGGACCCTCTCAGGCACTGGGCATATTATAGTGTACAAAATGGATAGAAAATTCCTGACTGGTGGGGGGATAGGATCATAAGTGTGAAATAAATATGCCAGATAAGCTTATGAGGAAAAATACAGAACAGAAGGGATCCAGGGAATACTGGCAATGAGGTGTCACAATCTAAAACAGAGAGGTCAGGGAAGGTCAGCGAGGTGGTGATATTTGATCAAAGAACTAATGTGCATGACAGAATGAACCATATGGCTCTCTGGGGCAAGAGTATTCTGGGCAGAGGGCACGGCCACTTTGTTTATTTATTGAGTGCTCAAGGACCTGGCAGGAGGCCCACGTGGCTGGCACAGTGAAGGAGGGGAGAAAGGTGTGAGTTAGAGAATTAGGGAGCTAAGGTCTTGGAGGCCAGGGTAAGGATCTGGTTCTTCCTCTGAGTGACACAGGAAGCCTTCAGAGGTTTCTGAGCAGAGGCTTCACATGGTCTGACTTGAGATTTTAAAAGGACCCCTCTAGCTGCTGAGTTGGAAACTTAAGGGTCAAGGGTAGAGGCAAGAAGATCAGGTAGGATCACTCTGGAACTGGTGGTGGTGGTGGCAGAGGCAGTAAGGAGAGGTCGGATTCAGTGCATATTTTGAAGACAGAATCACCAGGATTGGCCAATGGACAGGATGTCGTGTGAGAGATAAAGAGCAGAGTCAGGAATGACCTCAAGAAATTTGGCCTGAACATCCAGAGGGAGGAGTTGCCCTTTACTGAGATGCGCAAGAATGTAGGGAGAGCTGGTTTAGATGGGTAAGATCAGGAAATTTGGACATGTTAAGGAGAAATGGCTGTTAGACATCTAAGCATTGTTGGATTTATGAATCTGCAGTTCAAGAGAGAGTTCTAGGCTCAAGATATACATTTTGGAGTAATCAGCATATAATTGAAGCCAGAAGAATGGCTGAGCCCAAGAGGATGAGTCTAGACTGAGAGGAGGAGTGTTTTAAGAGCTGAGGCCTGTGCATTCCAGTATTATACGAGGTTGGGAAGATGAGAAAGAACAGCAAAGGAGACCAAAAGAACTGGCCAGTGACACAGGAGGAAAACCAGGAAGGCAAGTGACGCAAGTGTGTCTGGGAGGAGGGGCCGGGCTCACCGTGCTGCGAGGCCAGCTGGCAAAGGCTGACCTATGGAGTCAGCAATGTGAAGGTCACGGGAGACCAATGGGTGACCTTGATGAGAGTGAGAGGCAGAGGCAGTATCTTGTGGAGGGGGAGAAAACCTGACTGGAGGAAGGTCAAGACAGAATGGAAGCAAGGAATTGGGGACAGTGGTAGGGACACCACGTTCAAGTTCTGCTGTGAAGAGGAGCTGAGAACAGGGACAGCAACTGGAGGGGGATGTGAGGATGTGAAAACTGAGGTTGCCGGAGAGAGAAAAATATATAATTGGAGGAAAAAGAGTTCCTAGTTGAATAAGCTACTTTCCACATCTTATCTTTTGCACATGTTACCTTTGTATGATTAAAGTTTACTGTACTTTTCTGGAATTATTCCCATATCTTTTATTATTCGTTCATTCCACCACCATAATGCTTATAGCACAAGTTAGCTCGCTTCTTGCTCCACCTGCTTCTCTCTAACATATGGGGACTCCCTGGGCTGCTCTCTGGAACTCGGGGAGTCAGGAAGCAAAGAAAGACCCAGGTTTCTCGGGCGTGGGCAGATCCTGACTCCGCCTGCCATCCTACACACAGGGCACTGGCCTTGGAAAAGGCAGATTTTCATCACATCCAGGGCCGCTGCCTCAAAGCCTCATGTCCATAGACAGATGCTGGAGGGGGAGGGAAGTGTAGGGGGAAACAGCTGGAAAAAAGGCAGTGGGGGACAGCAGTAAGAGGCAGGGGAATTTGTTCAGGGCCCACACTACCCTTCATAATTTATCAGTCACTTTCCTTGCCTTCTTTCACTGGATTTGCTCACAATGCCCTCTGAGCAGAAGCTAAGGCTTGGTGAGGTCGGTGACAATGCCCCAGGACACAGAGCTAGCAGAGGCAGAGGTGGGCCTGGAAGCTGGGCCTGGTTGGCTCCAGTGTCTGTGTTCTTTCCACCATGCGGGGTTGACTTCAGAGTTATAGGTGAGTGTGTGCGCGTGTGTGCGTGTGTATGTGCATGTGTGTGTGCATGTACATATGCACACATGTCCATGCATATAAGTGGATGTCCCGCACAGCTTCACCCTCCCTCACTCTTTTGCTGCAGTGATTAAAGCAGGAGGAGTTGCTTGTTTGGGATAAACATTGGGGACAGATGTTAAGTGAGATGTTTCAGTGAATAGAAAAGTCTGGATAGACTCCCTTGCTAGAAGGGGTTGAGGAAACTGAGTCTTTGAAGAGCTGAGACAACAAATGAAAACTGTACTTTCCTATAATTCAATGTTTTCAAATACAAACCTGTCTTCCAACCCTCAAATTATAAGATGAGAAAGTGACAGAGAGCACTTACTGTAGTGCAGGATTAAGCTTAGATTTTGCTTAAACATCAGTCTTCCCTACTGAACTGGAAAACATAATTCGACGTACAAGCACACTGTGGACACATTTTGGGAAGCCATTCATTTTATACAGTGGGGCAGAGCCGTCACGCTGGGTGGGGATTACAGTGAGGACACCAGGCTCTATGCCAAGGCATGTCCCTGACCAGGATGTGAACTTGGACAACTCACTTAAGCTATTTTTCTATATTTCAGTGTTTTCATCTGTAAAACAGAAGTGGGTGATTGATGGCCTTCTCTGGGTCCTTTGGACCAGTAGGAACAGGGTTGCTATCTGATTAAGCCGGATGAAGATAAGACACAAGGTTCGTTGGGACCTTTCTAGAAACCTAAAAATTCTGCAAAGCCACACCACAAGACACGGTATGAGGTACACAGTAGCGAGGAAGCTGACGTGAAAGAAAGTCGCAGCTTTCATATAATCAACAGGTGACGTTTTCCCTCTGGCTTTGCAAATGTAGTTATCCTAAAAGAAGGAAATCTCCTCCTTTTAAAATTTCCTTTCTCCCTTAGCTGAGTTTCAGGGTTGTGGAGCAGAAGGTATGGACAATGTCTGTGAGCAGCCCAAAGTGTTTGGACCATGTTTGAAAGGGCAGCATTCAAAAATAAAGAGTTCTATATTCTCTGCTAAATGAGAATAAACTGGGTTCCCAGAAAGCCACTCACAACTGAACAGAAAGTGAGAGAGGCCAGTGAACACTGTAGTCACCTGACAAGGTAGTAGGTGAGGCCGAATTCAGGTAGGGACTGCCACGCCTGGATGAACCGCAGCTTGGCTTCGACCAGGGGCATCTGGGCCACGTTCTGGTGGGCTTCCAGGATCCGGGCTGCCAGCTAAGCAGAAACGGGAGACATCAAACTCTCCTCCGTGTGCACCGACTGCCCTGTAATCATCCCATGAGCACCGGATCCCCAAAGAGAACAATAAATGCAAGGCCTGACTGCAGCTCTACAAAGACCATTCATTCCCATTTTTCTACAAGACATGACGGGGAGAAGCAGGAATGAGATTGGGAAACACAAAAGCTCCCAAGGTTACAGATGGAGAGCTCCAGGGTCCTTTTGTCCAAGATCCGTGGAGTATCCAGAGATAGTTCAGTTCATCTGTGCAACTTTTAACCCACTCCTATGGAGGCATAATTTTAATTTTCAGTTGGTGGGAACTAAACAATTTTTCTTGATTAAGTTCAATCTGGAAATGTCGCCATATTCAGTCAGCATCACAGTCACCTCTAACAAAATTAACAATAATTTCCTAATATCATCTAATACTTAGTACATAGGCAACTTTCCCCATCAATTCATTTTTTCATGATGATGGCATTAATCAGATGGAACTTTTTATTTCAGAACATAAAGATTCTACTGTAGACAATCGCCCCAACAAGATTAGCAGTACCTGTTTAGACTTGTGTTTTTTTGCACATCGAGGTGACACAAAACATTCCGGGTTCATGTCCATGTTTTCGAGACTTGAAGTCACCTGAGATGTCGAGTTCCTGTTTTTCATCCTCAGAAATGAAAGGATGTTGAGGACCTCGGGCTGGTAGGAGCTGTCTGCCATGGTTTTGCCCTTCGATGCCAAGATGCAGGCAGCCATCCACCGGGCATATTGATTCTCCTGCAGCAAAAACCCGAGGGCTGAGAAGCAAGCTCAAGTGCAAAGCCACCCTGTTATGAACAGCAGGACTTGGACTTTCTTCTCCACTGTAACACAAAACTATCACCTTCCAAGCAAGGAAAAATGTGAAGTGGCGCACATTCTGAATGACTGTTAACCACTTAACGTAACACCTGGCAATAGCCTTTGAGATGTGTGTTGAGTTTCTAGATACTAAGGGGCTAGAGGATAGGAATGCTGGCTTTGATAAATTCCATGCAGGGAACTTTGCATTTAAAGATGACCCAAGGACACAAAGGAGTGCCATGAAGCACAGATAGGTGAAACCCCAAACTACCAGAGAGCCTTCCTTGGTACATATTTCCAGTTTCAGATCATGTCTGATCTCTGTGACAAAAGAAAATAATGAAAAAAAAATCATTAACTGATTTCCTGTATTATTCATATACTGCTCTATCCTTAGTAAAGATTCTAATTCTAAAGTAGCAATTCGGGCCATTATGGGAACTGAACAAGTTAGTACTGGCTTCTATTGTTCTTTAAGGTCTATGCTCACTTTTGAGCTCAAGGAGTGAATAGGAGGGCTCCCCGGAGGCTGAGGGGATGCCCTCAAGGAGGGGAATTGTTCAGTGCAACAGTGCCCGCGGTACGTTGAATCACTGGCCTCAATCTTCGCACTCCCGGATCCACACCCTTTGCCTGGTAACTTAACAGTTACAAGAGACAGAGTGCGAGTCCAGTCTCTTGACATCAGGCTCAGTTATGTGATCTGCTTTGGCCAATGGGATGTGGGGGAAGTGACAGTATGCCAATTTCAAGCCTTTTGCACTCCTGCCATCACTAAGAGAGGTTTCTGGGACCCAGAATAAATAAAATCAGCTCAACCTGTGGCAAGGTCTTGTGGAAACCCGTGTCTCAAAGCAGATCTGACCAGCTGACGCCAGCCTGGATCATCCAACCCCCAGCCTACCTGTAGATCTTTCAGAAACAAGTATTTATTGTTGAACGTCATTGTGATTTTGTTACATTGTGACTGTTGCAAAACAATAGCTGACTGACACAATAGTGCTCTAATTGTAGAAAACATCACACAGGTTTTGCTCTTAGGCTTCACAAAGGTGAAATGACTTAACATCTTCTGTGGTTTTACTTACATGGTCGCATCTCAAATACACTTCGTTCATGCCATCAGCAACAGGGATTAGTAACTTGATTCCAAATTTTCTCCCTGCTACATTTACATCTGGCACAACTTCACAGCCTGAATGGCAAAAGACAGACAAAACTGAGCACTGAGGAATCTGTTAGATAAATATCAAGTGTGCATCTAAAATAAAGACTTTGAACATAAACCCCGCAGATTTTGTTCTCTTCTGAAAAATGGAGGAGCAAGCAGATGACACTCATTAAGGATAACTAAATAAGACTTACGAACAATTAACATGGATTAAGAAAAATGATTTTCTTTTACGATTTTCTTAAATGAGAAAAGTCAATTGAGTTCATTTTTCAGTTTGATATTAGCTATCCTAACTCAAAGGAACAATTATGAATATGAATGTCAAAGTAAATCGAAGCAGAGGAAAGACTCTGATGGCCACATGATGATAGTTGAGTGTGCTGGTTAATTAAATATTTCAATTAATAGAGAGTTACCAGTATAAACTCACAGTGACTTTCAGAAATTAGAATAGACAGTAAAGTGATACTGGATTAAACATAACTGTTCTGAATTCAGGAAACTTTTCAGGATCTTACAATGCCTCATGTGCTACATTTATGGACACCAATTACCACCACGTCCTAGACTCTGGACACACTGGGCAAGATGGGATGGCAGAATGCAAGTGACCACACTCACTAGACCACATTCGAGGTCCACGCTCTATGAGGTCGAGGAGCTGCAGGTCTGGAAAACCTAGATGGATAGCGGTTCCTCTAGAAGTAAACCTTGCTTCATTTTGTAGGAACCTTGCCTAGAATTGGCAAGATGTAGAGTACTCTTACCTCTAAGATTTAGTTTTTCTACTGGTTCTCCTTGTTCAAGTTCCTTATTTTTAAAGTAGGCTATAGACGTGTCTTTAAAGACAAACCAATATTGTTTGAATGTTTTTAACATTAACTTCTTGGGCCTGCAAATTAAAGTGCAGTAAATGTTTAAATCACCATCCAGAAAAGTAGAACACATTACAAATTTCAAGCAGATCAAGATGCTCTAAAGGCCCTGTCCAGGAACATACTCTTTATTTTTTAAAATAATTTTCAAATTGCCAACTCATTGCAAAAAACTAGAAATGAGGTGTTGATATGAGACACAGATTTTAGTGAGAAGGCTTAGGAGGTAAACCACCTGGGACCATATTCTGGCTCTGCCACTGTGTGCTCCTGGAAAGACACTCCATTTGCCTGGGCCACACGTACTGCTTCTATGTGATGGGGACAGCAGCAGTCTTCGATTCCAGGGCTTTTGTGAGAATGGAATAAGGTCATCTATGTGAAATGATTATCACAGTGCCTGGCTCACCTGGAGTGCTCAATAAATTGTAAAGACGTAAGTGAGAAACCTGCACGAATCTGGTGACATTTGAAATCTCAGCATACTTCTTGGATCTTAAAAATCTCTCAGGATGAACAGCACATGAGCTTCAAGTTATCAGATAGAAAACCATATCTAAAAGTGAGCAATCTTTTCTGTAGTTTCCTCTTGACTCTTAAGAGAAACCACCAGAGAATTCCCAGGGAGCCGTGGAAATCACTGATATCTTCAACTAATCAATACAGGTTCTACTGTCATCAAAAAATATTTTTTTGGGAAGAAATCCAACAGTCGTATCTGTTGGGGCCGGCAAACATTGTACCCTGGACTAGACAAGGTTGGTGGTGCCAATGGCAGCCCTAAAGTTTGGGTCTTTCAAAATAGGAAATGTGAGAGAGAGCAAGGGGGTAGAAAGTGGGCAGACATAGGCAGGGAAAAGAAAATATGAGTTGTATGTGGTTCAGTGGAACAATCTTGGCCTTAGGGGTGATCAGGGTATCTCATGCCTGAGGAGTGAACTTCTACATTCAAGAATGGGAGAAAGAGATGAAGCTTGGTGTTAACATCATTCATATATAATTTTGGGCAAGTCTTTTTAACATGTCAGTACTCATCTTTCCTTAGCTAAAAATGTGTTATCCTTAACACCAAGAAAAGGGAGAAGGTGCACATTAAAAAAAAAAAAAACAACAAAAAAAAACCAGTGTACTACAGGAGAATATTGCATAAAAACTATAAAATGAATTAGAAAACATTATATGGACTTAACATTTCCAGGATTAAAAACACCCACTGAATTAAAAGAGTATTTATCATGTTGACGGCTCTAGTTAATATTAATATAATTCTAAGGAACATATTTAAAAGATTCTTTATCTAACACTCAGATTCTCCAAAATGAATAGTATTTTCAAAACAAAATCTAAGGACACAGCCTATAACCAAAAGATGTGGATAGCAAGGTCTTGGTTTACTCCTAGGCATCTAAATATTTCTCTTTAGAATTCGGTTTAATTGGACCTTAAGAGCTCAGATTCCTCCTACTGTCTCCTTCCAGTTTGGTTCCTCTTCCAGGCTGCTTCCAACACACTAACAAAGCTAGTAGTTATTCTCCCATTCTGTGCTCCAGAGGCTGGGGTGGGGCAGGGCTGGGAAAGGAGGAGCGGAGGAGATATCAGGTGGTGAATGAATCATGTACATAAGAGTGAGATAGGCTCTCACTAGAACTCTTAATATGCATGGTATTTAACATAGAAAAATTCTGTCTCCAAGTTTTAAAAGTGTGCAGATAATACTGCCTTTTTTGTTTTTTTTCTTTTGAAGAGACGGGGTCCTGCTGTGTTTCCCAGGCTGGCCTTGAACTCCTGAGCTCAAGCATCCTCTCGAGTAGCTGGGACTACAGAGGCGTGTACCACTGTACCTAGCATAATATTGCTTTTTAAAAAACCACTTAATTGAGGCACAACTGGCATATAAAGAGCCATATTTTACATATACATATTTTATGTATAAATCTTGACGAGTCTGGGGATAACTATATACCCACGAAGCCATCACTAATATCAAAGCCACAGACATAGTCGTCACCTCCCAAACTTTCCTCCTGCTCTCTTTATTTCTATTATTGTTTTTAATTTTTTTGTGGTAAGAACACTTAAAGATCTACCTTCTTAGCACATTGTCCTATGTTGTATAGTAGATCTTCAGAACTTATTTATCTTGCATTACTGAAACTTTATATCTTTAACCATCATCTCCCCACTTTCCCTTCTCCCCAGCCCCTGGCATCCACCATTCTACTCTCTAATGCTATGAGTTTGACTATGTCAGATGCCACATGTAAGTGAGATCATACAGTATTTGTCTTTTTAATAGACAGTATTATTATTGGCAATGATGTAACCTTGTAAATATTTCCAAATAACTGTTTTCAAAAGGCTCTCTTTACAGCATTAATATCTTTCAAAAACCGATTATGTTCTCACTTATTTTACAATCACCTTTTCCTTAAAGGAGAGATTAAATATGTTTATTATTTTGCAAACATCTGGGGGCTTACTACTGATGGCCACTTGTCACCACAGAAAGGTCATAAATTTAGAACATTTATTTTTTAAAAATGCCTCTAAAGTTAAGTTTCTTTCTTTCTTTTTTTTTTTTTTTTTGAGATAGGGTCTCACTCTATTGCCCAGGCTGGGGTGCAGTGACATGATCATACCACACAGTAACCTCAAACTCCAGGGCTCAAGTGATCCTCCCACCTCAGCCTCCCCAGGAGCTGGGACTACAGGCATTTGCCACCATGCCAGGCTAATTTTTTTATTTTTTGTAGAGAGGGGTTCTTGCTATATTGTCCAGGCTGGTCTAGAACTCCTAGCCTCAAGTGATCCTCCTGCCTTAGCCTCCTAAAGTGTTAGGATTACAGATGTAAGTGAGTAATCTCACCAGGCCCTATTTTTAAATTTTATTTTCTTTCATTTTTTTTTAAAAAGGCATTTGACCCAACCCATTCTTAAAAGACTTTTTTTTTGAGACAAGAAGGTCTTCCTCTGTCACCCAGGATGGAGTGCAGTGGCCCCGATCATAGCTTACTACAGCCTCGCACTCATGATCAGGTAATTAGCATATCCATCATCTCAAACATTTATCATTTCTTTGTGTTGGGAATGTTCAATATCCTCCTTTTAGCTATTTGAAAAGATATATTATTATTAACTATAGTCATCCTGAAGTGGTATAGAACACCAGAATTTATTCCTCCTATTTAGCTGTAATCCTTTATCAAATCTCTCCCAATCTCTCCCTTCCTCCTACTCTTCCCAGACTCTAATATCCTCTGTTCTCCTTTTTACTTCTATGATATCTTTTTTTAGATTCCACATATGAGTGAGAACATGTGGTGGAAACTTTATATTCCTTGCTTGTTTCACTTAACATAATGTCCTCCAGTTCCATCCATGTTGGAGCAATTATTTTTTGAAAAAACAAAAATGCGTAACTCTACTTATAGGTACTTTTCCATGTGAAAACCAGTGAGTCTTACTGTGGGACCAAAAATTTTCATGATTACTTGCCATCTCTCTATGAAGTATTATAAAGATTCTTCTATATTTTAAAAGTCTTGTTTTTATAAAATGTCACCCTGGTAACTCTTGTAGCACACTGTGTAAGTCATCCAACAGTGAGTACGCCTTGTAGTTTTGGCATAAATCATTGTTTATGTTAAATATGTAATTTACTGGTAGGATTGTATCTTCTCTGGTTTATACTCAGGGATTTCCAACAAGTAGACTCTTGGAAGACTGATTAGGCATAAATTTCTAGATTGATGTTTCTCTTAGCATTTTCTGTATCATTTTCCAGGCTGTATTTGTTGCCAATGAGATGACTGCTTCCCACCTGTCGCTCCTCTGTAGGAAATCTCTTTTTTTCCCTTTGATTTTAAAGACTTTCTCTTATCAATGGTTGGCCTTATCAAGATGTGCATTTATACTGATTTATTTTCCTTGAGATTAGTGATTCTTGAATTTAAGGATTTTTGTCTCCAACAGTTGTGGAAAATTGTCAAGCATTATCTTCTGAAGGTTTTCCTCTGGAACTCCTAGTAGATATAGGTTGGCCCTTTGCATTCCATCTAGGTCACATTTTTCATTTCTATCTTTTTGCGTTTTCTCTTCAACTGTGTTTTTTTAACTTGATGTTTAATACACCTAATAAGTTTTAAATTTCTTTGACCATATTTTTTACTTCTAGAATTTCAATTTGGTTCATTTTCAATATATTGCCCATTCTCTTTTATTATAATTTTTACTTTTGAATTTAATGATTCTAAACATACTTATGGTTTCTTCAGATTATATGATTACCTAAAGTTAACGAAACTGCTAATCCTGTTGCTTGTTGGGTCTACATCCCTTCTGTGGTTCATTAACTTCCAATGGTTAGTAATTTTTATTGGGAGCTCATGTTTTTTTAGGTTGTTATTGTTTTCCATAAAAGGCCCATGCATTCTTGGTTGTGGATATTTCCTGCTAAGTAATTTTACAACTACATTTGCCAGGGTTTCCTAGGTTTTGTGGTCCTGGACCAATTTCTATTTCACTTTGTTAGGATTCCCATCTCACATAAGACATTTAAATTCATATCCACATCTGTGTGTGGCACAGCCTTGCCTCTGATCTCTCAGGAGAGAATTTTTATTTCCCCACAGAACCCCATGAAAAGGTGAACTTCCTTATTGCTTTCTCTTGCCGATAGGTAGTTTTTCTACTTCCCATTAAACAGAGAAGGCAATGCTTGCAAGTTTTCACCTTCAGGCAGGTACTTCAGTCCTGGCTTACTGCGTTACACAGGCTTTAACGCTGCATCTCCCATCGCTACACGGGAATTAACATCCCGGCCTCAAGCCATGAGAACCTATGTCCATGTCCCAAATCCCCCTTGCAGCTGAGGCTTCCTTTGTAGAACTAGGTTCCCTCTCTATTTCCTGCAAGTTGGAATTTCTGCTTCACTTCATAATCAATTTTGTATTTATAATTCTTTTATTTTAATTTTATCCAGCATTCATATGTATTTATAGCAAGATTGTGGCTGCCATTAGAGTCGATGCTATGCTACTAGAAACTGAAGTCCACTATTTATATGGTAGGTTTAATAGATTTTGTTTAGAAAAGAGCTTCACTGTAAAAGAAAAAACTTAAAAATCAAAGAACTAGTCCAAGGCTCTTATACTGATGAGGAAAGAAGGCCCAGGGAAACGAAGGGCCTGTTAGAGGCCACACCTCAACGAGGAACGGAGCTCTACTCTCCAATCTTGCTCCCTTCCCCCTCCGACTCTTTCTTTCTCTCTCTCCTTCCTTTCTTTGTTTCCTCCTTGCATAAACTATATTCTATATTAGATTCAACAGCTTGAGACTTTTGGTAGATAAAGGGTCTGTTGGCCAAATGTGAGGACAATTTTGTGAGTCTGAATATAACAGTCACACCAAAAGCCTATAAAAACTCAGAGAAGCATAAGTGATGTACCTCCTTCATCGACAACATCTACAGGAAGATGTCACTGTTTGGTTTATGAAGAGCTTGATTTGCTCCATACAGAGAAGATGGAAACCCAATTTCTTTGTAGAACAATTATGAATACTTCATAAAGATATATTTGTGGATTCAATTGTTACTTTTTTTCTGTAGCTCTGACTACAATGATATGAGTCAATTGTGGTTACAATTATTTATAACACAGAAGTTAAATGAATGACTCTATTGTTTGAGAGCACATCCCACAATCACATTAAAAAAAAAGCAAAAGCAAACTCATAGGAACCCAGTGACAGCTATTGCTACCTTTGGATGCTTGTTTCTCATTTATACCTGATTTGTTGTTCATTCATTCCAGGTCTTTCTTTGCATCATGTGTTATCAAAGGCAACCTGTGTTTCTTTTAAAGCCAACTGCCCCAGTGAAGTGTTGGTTTGTTAAGAAAAGTCAACAAACTATAAAGTGACATGAGGAATTGAGAGAACTTCAAAGAGCTTTGTTTCTTTCATCCTAACACACCTTGGCACCATCAGAGAGGTGGCAGTTCTTTCTTTCCGAGGGAATAAACCATTCTCTGATGTATTAGGTCAATCTGAGGTGACTAGGGCATTTATCAGAAGCACTTAAACAGGCGAAAGTAGATAAACTAAAATGACTAGTCTCTATAAACCTACGATCAAAGTTCTGGAGACAAGTCATTTTTAAACTATAATATAGAAAAGCCTTCCAATCGTGTCAGAGTCCTGAACCTCCCAGATGGACCCTAATAGAAACTCCAGGCTGGAAGATATATATGTTTATTGTTGCAGATACTGGCCATGTGTACATCACCATTTATTGAGCATGTACTATGAGCCAGACAACATGCTAAATGCTTCATATGCATTATTTTACCTAATCCTCCCAACAAACCCAAGAGAAGGTATATTCCCACTTTACAGATTGGAAAACCGAAGCTCAGAGATGTAAAACATTGCCCAAGCTTACCCGGCTAGTGTGTGTGTGGTGCAGCTAAGATCCAACCCATTGTTTGTCTGATGCCAAAGCCATGCTCTTACCTGCCTCTTGAATGTGCAACTCAAACCCCTGTATATTTTATCTGAAGGGCTTTGTTATGAGTAACTGCTTCTCTCCTTAAAAGTTACTTACCTAAATAACCTGAGGTTATCTGCAAGCTTAGGGATATCAGTAATGTCCTCCTAAGGAAAAACAGATAACATTTCATAAACAGGAACTTCGTAAGTGGTACCACTACGCTAAACTTGCACGCTAAACACACACCGCTGTGTGTGGCTATTTAAATGTGAACTAGTTAAAATTAAATAAAATGAAAAACTCAGTTACTTAGTTACATTAGCCACATTTCCTATAGTTGCCTTCTGGTGGTGGGGGGAATGGGGTACGTGCAGGGGCTCCCGAGGTGGCTGACAAAGTGCTAGTTCTTGATTTGGGTGGGGACTTGGGTGACAACTGAATACCAATTTGTTAAGCTGTACATTTATGTGTTTTTCACTTTTCTGTATGTATCATAGATCATAAAAATACAAAAAAGCGATTAAAAAAATTGACCAAGCACTCCTTGTACCTACCATTCACGTTAAATGTTTGGGTTAGAAATGACCACTTTTACGTAGAAACAAAATATTTTATGATTTTTACATTGGAGTGGGTAGCTCTAGCTCAACCTAGGTCACTGATTAAGCTTTCAAAAGGAACCTGGTCCAAAGTTCATTCTGCAGTGCAGGTTGGTGCCTGTTTTCAAACTGAAAGCCTATTGTTTAGTTAGTGCCACATAAAAGTATTGAAGGAGGGAGGAGGGAATTTTTCATTTATTTTAAGAAGAATCACTTTCCTTTTGTATTTATTCAATGCGGAAAGTAGACACAAGAGAACTCCAATTTCTTGGGGCCCAAGGGTTATCTCTGCAGAATCTTGGTATTTAGTTTGTATTAAGTATTTGCTCTTGCACGATACCAATTTCCTATTTTACACCATGTAATGATAAGAGAACACACAATGAATTCCTAAGAATAGAGTGGCTCACTCTTATCCATTATTACTTCAGATCCAATTATGATGGACCCACCTCTCTGATTCAATGTGATCAAACTAATAATGACTCCCATGATTGAAGAACTTAAACAAAAGGGTGGCACCCAATGAGTGAATTAAACAGGAGAGGCATTCCCATTATAAACCTGACATTCAGCCATATTTCATGGATCAGGAGCAAGAGATGATAAAACAGTTTTATTTCTGTATGTTTTACTGGAGGGTTTTTGTTTATTTCCTGAAGTCCAAAGGGCTCAGGAACTTTTTACAATGTCCCAGCAAAAGTCCTCACTTCTTCCAAGCTTGCCCAGTGAAAACACATGACAACGTAAATAGATAACAAGATGTTAGATATGTAAAGCATTTTCTCTATTCTCACAGCTGACCCAGGCAATAGATGGAATGTTTCTTTCTAGACTTAAGGGACCAATTTCATGTTCCAAGCCAGTGAAGTGGAGCCCTCTGCAATCTTTCCCTTACACCGTGCCAACTTATCCCGAAGAGTAGTAGAAATGAAATATAACCCCTTTCAGAGCTAATCTCAGAAAAGCTGGTTAGTTCTTGCTAAGCTGAAGCTTGTGAGGTGAAGAGCATCTTTTCTGTTTTCAAAATGAGATGAAATATTCTCTTATTTCTAATAAAGAGAGGTCCATCTATATTTATAGTCAATCAGTTAGAACAAAGCCACACCTCTGGGTTATCAGAAAAGTTCCTACCAACGTGTTGTCTGCTTTTCCACCTTCTAGAGTCACTTCCAAATTAGAAAGCGCTGCTTCCACTTCATCGACCTCGGACTCATTGGTAAAATCCTGTATTTCAGCGGACAGCGACAGTTTGCTAATGTGATACTAAAATGAAAACAGAGCTTTTAAGATATTTTGTAAACACAAACTAACCCATTAGCCATTTCTTTATTGAAGACAATTCCCTTGGAATACTGAACATCTCCTGAAAAGAGAGCTCCCTCCTGTGCATGGAAAATGACATTTTAATCTGAATCATTCTGAGATTTACGGTAAGTCGTGTTCACACCTGGTTCTTCCCCATCACTGATTGTAGCAGGGAAGAGATAAAAATTGCAAGACTAAATGCCTTAGGTAAAATGTGCACATGTGTGGATCATGAGGAGCAATTTAAATTTAAATTCACTCCCCTTATTTTCAGCTCTTTCTTCAAAGAAAAAAAAAAAAAGCAGTATGTAGAATACAAAACTTTAAGCATAACAAACTTGGTTCATCTCCTTCCAGAGAAAAGGTACTAAAGTTACCATACCTGTAGTGCTGCAAAGATCAACATTTCTTCCTCTGTGCAGTCGATTTCTTCTAAGAGAATGGCCCACCTGGCTTGTTCATAGAGTTGGTTTATCCGGACAGCATCATACTAGAGAAAAAAACAGATATGTGTGTACATGTGGGGAGGAGTATATTACATTCCACAGTACAAAAATTCTGGAATAACTGAGACCATTCTCTGTTAATCGGATGCAATAAGCTTCAGTTCAGGTAACTGAAGGGAACATGTCTCACTAACTTCTTTGGGTGATGGAAGTTTTTAAAAACTGGATTGTGGTCATGGTGGCATACCTGTATAAATATACTAAAAATCACTATAGTGGACACTTACAACGGGCGAATTTTATGGTGTGTACATTATAGTGCAACCGAGACATGACAACTCAAAAAACCACACACGTAATGCACCCCAAAGAAACATGCGGCCACCCTTCCCCCCAAAGACCCCTGATTTAATTCACAGTTTACACATCAAATCTAAATAGTGTGTGAGTGTGTGCAGCCACTGAAATTTGAATTGATCTGGGAGGCCGAGGCGGGAGGATAGCTTGAGCTCAGGAGTTCGAGACCAGCCTGAGCAAGAGCGAGACCCCATCTCTACTAAAAATAGAAAAAAAATTAGCCACACAACTAAAAATAGAAACAAAAAATTAGCCTGGCATGGGTGGCTCACGCCTGTAGTCCCAGCTACTCGGGAAGCTGAGGCAGAAGGATCACTTGGGCCCGGGAGTTTGAGGTTGCTGTGAGCTAGGCTGACGCCACGGCACTCAAGCCCAAGCAAGAGAGTGAGACTCTGTCTCAAAAAAAAAAAAAGAAAAAAGAAAAATAAATTTGCATTGGATTAACAAACTTGTATCTAGCAGTCTGTGTGTCTGTCACTCAGTTCCAGTGTTTACAATTCTAATACTGTAGGTGTCTTGTTGGGAGTAAGTTAAGTTACTCAACAAGACTTCTCTCAAATGCAGTTAATAAAGATTTAATTTTTTTTTTTTTTTAGAGACAGGGTCTCACTTTGTTGCCCAGATATGAGGGCAATGGCATGATCATAGCTCACTGCAACCTCAAACTCCTAGGCTCAAGCAATTTTCCTGCCTCAGCCTCCTGAGTAGCTGGGACTACAGGCATGCGCCACCATGCCCCTCTACTTTTTCTATTTTTTTGTGGAGACAGGATCTCGCTGTGCTGCTTAGGCTGGTCTTGAACTCCTGACCTCAAGCAATCCTCTCACCTTGGCCTCTGAAAGTGCTAGAATTATAGGCATGAGCCACTGCACCTAGACAGATTTGAAAAATTTAATAAAATCTTCCACACTTGGCAACACATGTAACCTAAACATCTGTACCCCCATAATATGCTGAAATAAAAAAAAAAGAAAGAAAAAGAAAAAAAAAAATCTTCCACACTTGAATATCCTTATCCTCCCCCACAAATGAAACAATTTTTTGAAAGAATATTAGTTAAATAAAAGTTACCTACATTTAGAAATTAACATTAAGAGAAAAATAGGATGTAGAATAAGATGTCATAACTAGATATTTCTACCAACCAGCAATACAAACAAATAAGGAAACCTACCGATCATAGTTTTCACACTGTTAAGAAAGAGTTACTAGTTAGCTCCACTCACCAAGATTCCCTGTTGGCCTGGTAACAGCTTTCAATATCCTCCAGGTCTCTTGTTAAAACTGATGTGTTTTTCTCTACTCAACATTAAAATGCTATGAACTATCAAAGTTATAAAGAGTTTTTTTTCAATTCACACACTTCAAACACATTTAAAGGGGCAAAAGTGTATACAGTGAACGAATTCATTTTGATGAAGTCAAAAGGGATAAGATATTCAATAAAAAGTTAGCCTCCCTCCCTTCCTTGTCTACCACAAATAGTAGTTTCTCTATGGACTGTTTTGCATTTTACTCTGTTCATTTAATAATGTACCTCGATATGTTTGTAATGTCAGGTTCATAAAAAATAATAATGTACCTTCAGTATGTTCCATATCAAAAGAGAGCTGATATATTTTTTTTTTTTAACAACAGCATGGTATGAATGTATCATAATGTATTTCACCAGTTCCCTACTGATGGACATTTAGGTGGTTTCTAATGTTTTCCTAAAACAAATAATGTTTCATAGTAATCCTGGTCCTTATGTACACGTATCAATTTGCATGTGTGAGTATCACTGTGGTATAAATACCTAGGAGTGGATTTGCTGGGTCAAAGTTGTGTAGAATTGTCATTCTGATAGACACTGCCAAATTGCCTTCCATAGAGGCTAGATTAATTTGTACTTTGACCTACAAGTAGTGTATGAGAGAACCTGTTTCCCCACATTTTTGCTAAGATAGCACGGGAGACTTTTTAACCTTTGCACTACAAGCCATTGTAGTTCCTTTTCTATGCACTATGTATGTGTTTATATCCTTGTGTCCATTAGTCTACTGGGTTGTTGGTCTTTTTATTATTGCTCCATAGAGACGCTTTATATATTAGGGGAGTTAGTCTTTTGTTTGTAGTATGTGTTGCAAGGACTTTTTTATTTTGTTTATAGTTTTTTGGCATGATTAAAATTTTTATTTTTAAATAAAATCTACCAATCTTTTCTTTTATGGATTCTGGCTTTTGCATTTTTTTTCCTCTTTTTTTCTTTTTTCATTTTTTTTTTTTTTTTTTTTTTTGAGACAGAGTCTTAACTCTCTTGCCTGGGCTAGAGTGCCATGGCATCAGCCTAGCTCACAGTAACCTCAAACTCCTGGGCTCAAGTGATCCTCCTGCTTCAGCCTCCTGAGCAGCTGGGGCTACAGGCACGCGCCACCATGCCCGGCTAATTTTTCTATTTTTAGTTGTTTGGCTAATTTCTTTCTATTTTTAGTAGAGATTGGGTCTTGCTCTTGCTCAGGGTGGTCTCGAATTCCTGAGCTCAAGCAATCCTCCCACCTGGGCCTCCCAGAGTGCTAGGATTACAGCCGTGAGCCACTGTGCCTGGCCTGCATTTTTTGAATATATTATTTTTGAGATATTGTGTTCTAGTATTTTATATATCTGAGATTTTAATTAGCACCTATTACTTCAGACCTATGGCTTGTACATATCTCTCCTCTGCAAGCCAGAGAAGCTTCCCAGTTCTCACTGTAGAATTTAGCTTCTATTTTTAAGGTGCCTTTTATGTTTGCAGTAGTTTCCTGGGTGCTATCTTTTGCTCTTTTTTGTTGTTGTTGTTTTTGAGACAAGGTTTTGCTCTGTTGCCCAGGCTGGAGTGCAGTGGCATGATCATAGCTCACTGGAGCCTTAAATTCCTGGCTAAAGTTTTCCATTTTTTTTGTAGAGATAGGATCTTGCTATATTGCCCAGACTGGTCTTGAACTCTTGGCTTCAAGCAATCCTCCCACCTCGGCCTCCCAAAGTACTGGGATTACAGGCATAAGACACTGTGACTGACCTCTTTGCTCTTCTTGATTTGATTTTACATTATGGAAACATTAGCTGCATCTTTTTTTTATATCCCCTATATCTACTCAACATATAGTAGGAGTCTTAAACTTGGTTTTATTTATAGCACTTGTAATTTGAAGAGGGGAGAGAGGGGGTACCACCACAACTCTAAAGTGGTTGAGGATCCCCATTCTCTGCCCCTAAACTGTGTCCTGCTAGCCTAATTCTTCCTGTAACCTTTGGGGTTGACAGCTGCCATTTGGCTGTTAGATTCAAACAAGGTTCACTTTACAGGCTATGAAGAGGGAACTCCTCATCCCATAGGCAAGCAGAGGCTGGAGGCCAAAGAGCCTAAGATAACAGCCCTTGTGACCCTCACCTTCAGTGTCCTTGTCCCCTCCTGGGAGTACAATTCCTTTGATTTCTTCTACTTTTTAGACAAATGCATATTTCCTCCCAGTTTGATATTTATTCTGATGACCTGCCATGTCTGGATTCTGTGACTGTGAAGTCACTTCTGTGTTCCTGACAATTTTTTCAGAAGTAGATGACTGAGCTGCCTTCTTTTAAGCTTAAGGTCAATTCTGAAACAGGGGATTTAATGGGGAATCGCTTAGCATGGAAATTGCTGGAAGGCTCCCCAAGGGCCGGGTGACTCTACCATTGCTCAGGTGCTTGAATTGGGTAAGTCTGACTTTCGCAGCATCTTTGCAGCATGTGGGAGCGGGGAGGGGAAGGCAAAAGAAGTACCAGATATGTGTTCTCTGTTCCCAAGGACTTCATGTCTATTTGTTGGGAAAAACCCACAGATACAGTGTGATTAGAGGTGTCAGTCCTGAAATTGTGCAGTACTTAGTTGTGGCTCTAAGAAGGGAATGGCTCATGTGACCCAGAGTAGGGAAAAGCTCTTCTCTGGAAGGAGTAGGGCTTGAATGTGGTCTTGGCACAGCGGTTCTAAATCTGGGGTCCTTGGACTTGGGAGTTTCAATACAGGTGGTCCACAAGCTCAGAAGAGGAAACACTACATCTTCACCTGCCCCCACCTCTCATGGAAATTTCTTTTCCTCCCATGATGAATGCAGGCAATGAACCACGGTACTGCAGAGTACTTGTCCCTTTGTGATCACCAGAATCACAAACTTTTCCTGCTGTACCACCGTTATTGTTGCTGTCATCAAGTAATGCCCACACATGTCACTACTTTGAAATCATGGTGGTTATGAGGCTGCCACCAGGTCTTATTCATTCAATTAACTAAAAATATGTTACTATATTACTATATCCATTTTGAAAAAGATTTTGGTTACTAGAGTTCAACATAACTGCTTCATTTTGTAGTCCTGTGTATTTTATTTCATTTGAGAACATTAATAGACGACAGTTGGGGTTTTCAGTACCTGGCTTAGTTCCTGGCATATGGTAGTTGCTTAATATAATAAATAAATAACAGATAGGGCACAAATTTGAATAGATAACACAATTCCTTTCCTTCCTAAGCATTAAGGACTCCAGCTCTGTGAGCTGCTCTCTTCACATTTCTTCATTCCTACAAATGCAGAGGGGCAGTGCACGCCGTGCTGGGCACAAAGCCCCATAGAGACCCCTGCTAATCTTTGCTCATTAGAAACCAATAGATAAAAATTCAGAGACAAGGGCGGGCGCGGTGGCTCACGCCTGTAATCCTAGCACTCTGGGAGGCCGAGGTGGGAGGATCACTCAAGGTCAGGAGTTCAAGACCAGCCTGAGCAAGAGTGAGACCCCGTCTCTAGTAAAAATAGAAAGAAATTAGCTGGACAACTAAAAATAGAAAAAATTAGCTGGGCATGGTGGCACATGCTTGTAGTCCCAGCTACTCAGGAGGCTGAGGCAGGAGGATCACTTGAGCCTAGGATTTTGAGGTTGCTTTGAGCTAGGCTGATGCCACAGGACTCTAGCTCAGGCAACAGAGTGAGACTCTGTCTCAGAAAAAAAATAAATAAATAAAAAATGAAAATTCCGAGACGAGTATACATGTATCAGTCTAACCCTGCAGAGCAAAACTCAAGATCGCGTAAATTAATCCTAGTCTTGATAACCAATGACTCAAGTTTACATTTCCATGCATTCACTGGAGAGAGAAACAGAAAAAGTTTCTTACTTTAGGATTCAAGTCAAAGAAAGTGTAGTATTTAAATCGTAACAGCACTTGCTCATCCTCTTGGATGCCTTGTTCCATAAGGGAGCGTGAGGAATCCAGCCAACTAGAAAACAACAGGATGAGTTTTAACAGCCAATCCATTTTCCACATATGTCCATCATATTATGTTATATATTATGTATTACATATAATTTATATCCTTGAACAAAGTCATAGTAGATAATACAGACTGAGTATCCCTAATCTGAAAATCTGAAATCCAAAATGCTCCAACATCTGAAACTTTTTGAGCACTGACATGAATGCTCAAAGGAACTTCTCATTGAAGCATTTTGAATTTCATATTTTTCAGATTAGGGATGCTTAATCAGTGAGTGTAATGCACATATTCTAAAATCTGGAAAAATTTTGAAAAAATATGAAATCCAAAATACTTCTGGTCCCAAGCATTTTGGATAAGGGATATTCGACCTATATAATCCCAAACCAGTAAGCACATAATAGCTTATATTTGCATTCTATCTTAGAGTTTTCAAAGTGCTTTATAGATTTTTTCTCAGTGACACTTTAAAGTAACCCAAAGAAGGAGCCAGGGAAGTTCTTATTATCTCGGTTTTATAGATTAGGAAACTTCGTCTCAGTGACATTAGATGATCCTTTCAAGGTCACAGGCCTGGTGGCAAAGCCAGCATGCAAGACCTCCCGACTATGTGCACTGCCTCTCCACTGTGCCAGGTGGCTCTCCCCAAAGCCAGCTCTACCTTATTGCCTAGAACTTTCTGCAGTGAGGGAAATATTCATATCTGTGCTAATACGTGAGCCCTTAGCCACCTGTGGCTGCTGGATATTTAAAGGTGGTTAGCACTGCATTTTAATTTTATGTATTTAAATTCAAATTTTAAATTTAAATATCACATGTGGCCAGTGGTTCCTGTGTTGGAGAGTACAGTTCTAGAATTGAGAAATAAAAACTGAGTAACAGTGAGGGCAGCGGGGCTGGAGATTAAAAGTTAACAGCAAAATAAGAAGGGGATGAGTGTCACCCAGTATCATTGAATAAAGATGGCTTGAACTTCCACTATATTAGGCCCTGTGAGGGAACAAGGATGACGAGACATAACTGCCATCCTGGAGGAGTTGACAATCCAGTGGGGAGAGACCAAGCCTCATAATAAAGGGACAATGTGGCATTGGAGTAAGCAAAATGGTGGAACAGAACCGCAGGGGAGTGACCGATTCTGAACAGCGATACTTGAGAAGGAGGCAGCATGTGGCTGGGCCTGAAAGGACAAGGAGGGACTGACCAGCAGGCAAAGGAGATGGTCCTGGAGAGGAGGCAGTGACGGAAAGAGTGCGTGTGCACCTGGGCAGGTTGGGGGACAGGAGAGCATGGTAGGATGCAGAGACATCCGCTGGGACCAGGTCGTAAAGGGACTTTATTTGGTGAGCAAGGGGGAACAAAAAATATGGCAGTTTGAGCAACAGTTTGGGCACATTTTCTGAGACCATGTCAAACACAGCTCAAGGACTTGCTCATCAGAACGCCTAAAGAGAGAAAGGGTGTTCCACAAGAGACGATGTGAGCCAGGTGGGCCACCCTGGATCTTCCCCGCTGACCCAGGGGGACCAACATACTTACAAACCACTCTACATCCCATAAAATACGCTTTGCACACCTGTAGTGGCAAAGAATGAGTATACACAGATGGTCGTCCATTGAGTTACCCAAATGCGTACATTTTGTCATGCTTTAAAGGTACCGAGATGACCAGAGCCTGCATTTTCCCCCTCTGTTGCAAAAATCAGAGCTGACTTTTGCTAATAAAGTACGGCCCCTGGGCCTACTGACCTGACAAATAAACGCTCCCACCCCCGTCTCTCTTCCTGCGTCAGCACCAGTTCCAAGTGAGGCAAAAGGAGCCGCATCCTTACCCTGCATTAAGCTTGGCTTTATCAACCAGAGACCGAGGCTGGTACATATCAGCAAGCGCCTCTGGCGACTGGGGAGGCTGGCTAAATGCGAGGACGCTGCAGTTCTGTTCCGTCAAAGGGCTGTCACTGAACCAAGTCATAGTGGATGACGCTGGCGTTCCATTGATGGGGTCGTATATAGGAGTCATGGTTTTACTGTACAAGCCAGGACTTACTGTAAGGCAAGGCGGGCACGCACTGTGATATGAGATTTGGAGAGCAGAAATCTTTAGAAAAATACTAACATTACTTATACTCAAATGAATTTTGACTTTAAATGTTTGCACCATTTAAAAGAACATGAGTCAGGGGGAAGAGCAGATGGGTAAATTCATACCCAACGGGTACAATGCACACTATCTGGGTGATGGACACACTTATAACTTTGACTCAAACTGTACAAAAGTAATTCATGTAACCAAAACGTTTGTTCCCCCGTAATATTCTGCAATAAAAAAAAGAGCAAAGACATGGAAAAAAAATAAAATAATATGAGTCACGATGGTGGAGAGATTAGTGATACACAGGTAAAGGTCTTATCTGTATATTCAGCTCCTGGAAAGCTCAAGAACTCAGATATGTAAAAACTTCCAAAAATCAACAAGACAAATGTTGGGGACCACCTCTTTTCTGACAATTCTAAGTCTTCCTATGTCAGCAGGAGTCCTGGTACTATTAGAGACCCGGAGACCTCACAGAATGCATGTACACAACACGTTTCAGGTAGCTCCGTAAGCAACTAGCAGCATTCACTGATTTTAAAAATCCAGTAGATGGATGATTTTTAAATCATCTGGTTCTAATTTGCATAAGGAAAGTACAAATACCCCTTTTGTTCTTTGCATTGGAATATACTACGCAAGAAAGTCCTCAATCTTGCAAGCAAGCTAGAGATTTGATTATTTTGATATAAAAAGAAAAGGATGATATTTAATACTTCTCCAGAATTTTTACCTGCCCTCCTCTTGCATGCCCCATGAAAAATTGAATTCAGGAAAGAATCACACAAAGATAGACTCAAGAAGAGGGAAGGATATTTGAGTGATTTAACTTACCTTTTTTTTTGAGACAGAATCTCACTGTGTCGCCTGGGCTAGGGTGCCGTGGTGTCAGCCTAGCTCACAGCAACCTCAAATTCCTGGGCTCAAGTGATCCTCTCGCCTCAGCCTCCCGAGTAGCTGAGACTACAGGTGTGCATCACCACACCCAGCTAATTTTTACTATTTTTAGTAGAGATGGGGTGTCACTCTTGCTCAGGCTGGTCTTGAACTCCTGAGCTCAAGCGATCCTCCTACCTCAGCCTCCCAAAGTGTTAGGATTATAGGCGTGAACCACCGCACCTGGCCTGATTTAACTGATCTTTTTTCTAAATATCACTCTTTTATCCTTTTATCCCCAGTTCATGGTCAGTTGTACTAAGATTTTGCATTCATCAGCAACGTAAGATACACAATTAAAATAATGAGTTATTACGCGTACCTGTTGGAAAAAGTCTGAAATAAATTTCTGTTAGTTCTAAACTTAACTGCATATCTTTTCCTCATCACATCAATCTTGCAATTTTATTCCTCCTCTGTTTGGAAGGGGGCGGAGAGAAGCATATTTTTCTCTTGGGATTTGCTCTACATTCACACATGAATACAACAAAACACCTGTCACAAATCTGACCTGGTGGACCTGCAACCGTTGGAGAACACTCCAGGTTTAGAATATCTTCAGTTATGGGTTCCTTATTATTTTTGTCTTTTTTCTTCTTCTTCTTAAAATAGTCACCAGAAGGCTTTAATAAGGAAAGTTCTTCTGATCTTCTAATATCTAGAAATAAAATAAAATAACAAGTAACAAAAAGAAAAAAATAAAAGTCAAAAGAAAATTCCTCAAAGGCTGAGCATCATTTTGCGCATTTGAAACCATTTCTCAGGAAATGCCTGAGAAGTAAATGAAACTAAATTGCAACCCTTTTGAAGAAATCAAAGGGGGAGGAGAGACCCCCCCAAAGTGAGTGGGGGAAATAAATAGTGGAGGGAGATATAGTCTAGTAAAATTTCTAGTTTATTTAAAAAAATGTATTACGCAACTGTTTCAAACACAGCTAAAGCAAAGGGAATAGTATAATATTCCTTTCACGCGCTGCCCACTGGGCTTCAACCACTATTAGTACTTTGCTATTCTTCTCACCTGTTTACCATCAACTTTTTCTTATCTCCCTCCCTTCCTTTCATCTTTCCTACTTTCCTTCCTTCTTCTCCCTCCTCTCTCCTTTCCTCTCTTTGTCTTTTCTTTTTTTAGTTTTTTAAACAACCACCAAGGGCTCCTCCCCTTTTTCTTTAAGGACCAGAGATCCTGAAAGTCCTTCTCTCACGCAGTGCCCCGCAGCTCCCCTCATCCTGTGGCAGACGTCCTGACGCCCTGCCCATCTCACCTTGGCCCTCTCCATTTCAGCACATGCTGGCCTGGCTTCCGGTGGCATCTAGAACACGTGTCTCTCTGCCAGAGGCTCTGCCAGCCGGCCGGGGTCTGTGCTGCCCACACACCCACACAGCAGTCCACACATCCAGGGGAATTAATGCTCCCTAAGAGCAGCCCTCAGAGACTGATGAAGGTGGTGTTTATACACCCTTGTCCCGAGACTGTGTCTATACCGTCTCCCAGAGGTCCCCAGCTGCTGAAGTGTGACTTGGTTGGTGACACTCTCTTATTGGTGGCCTTCTCTTCCCAGTCTCATTTCCCCGTCTCCATCAGTGTTTCCTGGCGTCACCTCCCAAATAAACTATTTGTACTTGAATCCTAATCTCAGGGTTTGCCTCTGGAAACCCAAGCTATGATAATCCCCATTAATCAAATATATTTGCAGTTGCTGATCAGAACTGCAGATAAACATAACTGCACTGAGCAGCTATCATCCCAGGAAAAAGCAAAGGCATGTGGGTGTCTCAGGGCCCGGGCAGCTTTGCTGGAGGTAAGTGCACTGATTCCATGAGGCCCTCCTATGGCTTCGTTCACTCACTGCTGAGTGCCGAGACCGAGCCCAGCAGTCGAGCTCGACTCTCTCCCAGTAACTGAAGATATCTGACAGTCAGGTTGCAACACACACCAGTGACCATCCCAAATGCAGGATTTATACACAAAAGCTGGTGGTGAACTAAAAGTTCCAGTGTAAGCACTAAAAACAAAAATAGAACACCTGTATCTCCAAGCCCAAGATTGGTGTCTTTTCTGTGCTTCAAGGGACAAGCCATTATACTGCTAAATTTGATTTCACTTCAGTTGATCAGATATAAAAAGCAATGATTAGAAATGCCAAGTGGAGCCCTCACGACTACCATGAAGATACAATCAGGAAAAGAAAACATCTGACCGCTTTTGTTTATTTCGAAATGTCAGGTTCCTGGCCTCAGCTATGATGTGTGCTTCCAGTCCACTGTGGCATGTGGAATATATGATTTAATTTAATCATTACTTTGTTTTCAAATCCTCACTAGAATATTACTGGAAAAAAGGTGTCCTTGTGCTTGCCCTTTGCCCACCATGCATCAGGGACATAGCTGCAATTTATGCTCCATTCATTTATTCACTCAGCAAACGGTCATTAGCAGATAATGTGGGCCAGGCATTGTGACAGGAGTCAGGGACACAGAGATGCTCAGGACGTGGCTTCTGCTCTCACCCTATTTCACACCCCAGCGCTCCCCTCCACTGCCGAATGCTGCCATTCTCAATCCTGCTGACACATTTTCCCTTTTTCTGTACCACCCACCCCCCTTTAACAGCCTATATTCTTTTCTTATTTATTATATTTATTGTTACTATCTGTCTCTACCTGCTAGAATATAAGCTCCAGGAAGGCAGGGATTTTAGCTATCTTTATTTTTAATGTATCTTTAGCACTCACCACAATGCCTGGCGCATAGTAGATGCTCAATAAATATTTGTTGAATGAGTGAATGAAGCAGTTTATAGTTTTAGGGGGGAAGATACTCACTTCTATATTATCTATTCTGTGTTCAAATGCTTATTTTTGGCTTTGGAACCAAAGAATACACATGTACATTTTCAAAAAATATAAGATGAGAACACCTTCATGAAGAAATGGTTTGGGTAGTGTTGTTCTTGGGACTGTTAAACTATAGGATACCAACCCACAAAGAATTAGGTTTCAATTCACAATTAAATGTACTTTTCTCCTTAAACTAAACTTCGCAAGTGCTTTTTGTAGACAGAGCTATTTACTGGAGCCAGATGTTAATGAAGCAGTTAAGACATTGTGACATCATTATCTCAAAAACAGTAAAGACACCGCTCTATGGTGATGAAGGATTTAATGGAACTCTTTTTTTGTTTATCTTAAATACTGTATAATAATTATGATTTAAGTATAGCTTGGAGACATAAATTTTGGGGGGGTAATCTTAATGCTTTGTCTAGTCCGTTTACACATCTCTTTTGAAATAGTTTTAAGCTTTGTAGAAACGAGTCTGATTTATGCCAATAATGTTCCATTTGGTTTAACTGCACTTACATGGCCGCAGCACCCAGGCCTGGGCTGGAAAGCGTGCGTCCTAACAAGGGAGCATTCTCTAGCCAATTGCCTGAGGTAGGCAGAATTCGCACCTAATTTTCCTGTCTTCCTTTGGGAAGAGTGCAAAGGGCACAGGGGCGTCTTCGGGGTACTCACTCAGGGTTTTGCAGATATCACTGACAGCTTTGAAAACCACAGCCGAGAAGCTGACTCGCAATCTCACCGTCTTCACGTTCGGCAGGCGAAGGCGAAGCATTTTATGCTGAGGGGTGAAGAGAAGCTTTGCATCTGCCTGGACCCCATACTTGTCCAGGGTCCAGTGGGTTTTCAGAAGCCAGCAGTGCTTCTGTTCCCACCAAAGAGCAAAGTCTGACCAGTCCTGGGATATGTCTACAGAAAAGGAAAACGTAGTTAAGTAAAATGAGAGAGAGCCCGGCGTGGAGGGTCCAGGTGTTCCGGGGTTGGTTTCACTGTGTGCAAAAACTGAAACCAACAACTGGTCTCCAGCCCCCCATCTCCTTTTCCAATTCGAGGCTCAACAGTTCTTGGCCTCTCTCCAAAGTCTCCAAGGCGGGGGCAGGAGAAAACAGTGACTGAACCGTACGTACCATCATTTACAAGTAAATACTGTAGAGGAACAGAAACATGGAATTTTTGTTCATGAGGAATGCTAAAGTTCTCATCCTTAAAATCCCTCCATGCCACGGGCCTTTTTGGGAAGGTCAAAAGCATTTGATGTTGTTCAGTCAAGATTATTTCTCTTATAAAAATGGATCTCTACAATGCTGTATCGCAAGGGAGTAACAATAGCTCCTAATCAAAGACCACACAGAGGTGCTATAAAACCAACATTTCACTCTTCTCAGGAATGCACAACTCTTATCAGTTCCACCATATCCCCAAACATTGAAATCAGAATAAATATTTTCCCCCTCTCAATGTTAGCATCAACATTTAATCTTTCCCCTCCTTCAATGTTGGCAGGAAAATAGAATCTTTGCTTTTCATCCACGTTGGAGTCAATATTCAATCTTTTACTTTGCTAAATTAAGAGCCACTGGTGTATTTATTTACTTGTTACTTTTTAAATGGTTTCTCTCTCTTTAAATTAGACAACGTTTTGCTTAATGATGTTAGTAGAAGTATAAATTGGTACAACTGTTTGGGAAAACCCTATGAATTAGCATTTCCTTTCTGAGCTATACATGCAATAGAAATGATCACCAAAAGACATATATTATAGCAGCCCTGTCTGTAAGAGCCTGAAAATGAAGACAACTCAAATGTCCATCAAGAAATAAATGGATAAATATGTTGTGGCATATTCTTATAATGGAATATTATACAGCAATGCAAATAAATGAATGAGAACTATATGCAACAATATGGATAAATCTCACAGAAATAATGTATAGTGCGTGAAAGAAAGTAGATGCGTAAGAATGTGCTATAGTTTGGATATTTGTCCCCTCCAAATCTCACATTGAAATTTGATCCTTAATGTTGGAGACAGGGCCTGGTGGGAGGTGTTGAGGTCATGGGAGTGGATCCCTCATGAATGGCTTGGTGTCATTCCGTTGAAAAGAGCCTTGCACCTCCTCTTCTCTCTCTTGCTTCCTTCCTCTTGCCACGTAATGTTGCTCTCTTTCCCTTTGACCATGACTGGAGGCTTCCTGAAGCCCTAACCAGAAGCAGGTCCTGGGACCATGCTTCTTGGACAGCCTGCAGAACTGTGAGCCAAATAAACCTCTTTTCTTTACAAATGTCCCAGCCTCAGGGAGTTCCTCTATAGCAATACAAACAGACTAAGACAGAGTGTATCCTGTATAAATCCATTTATATCAAGTTCAAAATCAAGCAAATTATTCCTCTGGCGTTAGAAGTAAGGGTACTGGCTACCCTTGGTAGAGTAGCGACTGGACGGGGTCAGGTATGGGATTAGGGTGGGAAATAGGTAATGTTCTATTTCTTGATCTGGGTGGTGGTTACATGGCTTTGTGAGAGTTCATTGAACTGTACCCCCATGATAAGTGCAGTTTGGGTATGTATATTATACTTCAATAAAGACTCACTTAAAAAACCCTTTATCTCGCTAGAGTAAATGAAAAGCCAGCATGCAAGGCCTCAGTAGAAGGTAAAATAAATACAAAGAAAATGGAATGTTATTAAATTCTAGATTTGATAGTGTTAACTCCCGATGTGAGGAATCTGACCCTAAAGACTTCTTTTTCTTTGTTTAAACAGGGAGTGTAGCAAATGGTGGATAAGTGTTAGAAGACACGTTGGCTCCAAGCTGACTTTATCACTGACCAGTTGAGTATTCACAGGGAATTGGCACATAGTCTAATGCCATACCACCTAAAGTCACCTAAAGGTAGTTGTCACCAATGGATGGGTCCCATCCTTGTGCCAGTACAGCATTATATCCGCTGGGGAACTTTAGTTTGCCACCAAAGACTCAAATTTTTACAAGCGTAGCTGGAATTCAGTCTGAAGTTCTTGCCAGGACCCCTATTTCTCTCTCCACCCTAGGAGAGGAGGGGGACTTGCTCTCTGGACCATTACAAGATGCATGATCAGAAAAATCTAGATGATCAGACAACCTAGACCAGCCATTTAGTGGTGAGGCAACAGAAAGAGTTTCAAATACAGAGAAACCATTAAGGAAGAGAAACTTACTGATCTGTTCTACTAACTTGAGCATCACCCCCCCAACGTGCAGGTCTCCGGACACTCTCAGCGTGATGTCCTTCTGCTCCTCTATGTCGGGATGGTCAACGTGGACCACGAGCTCCCAGGAAGCAGATGCAAAGTCACTGGATGACAGCATCGTGCCAAATGCTGATGTCTGCAGAATACAAAGGCAGACATAGATTGGAATGTGAGAAGGAACCAGAAAGTGCCAGTAGACCCTGCAGAGCAAAATTGTTTTTTGTTTTATTTTTCACTTTTAGCCTTCTCTTCAAAAAGCTCTGCAGGATTCCCAGTGCCCAGATATTAAATTCAGCATCTTAATGTCAAAGACAAAAAGTCTTATAAAAATGATCTCAAACCATCTAAATTTACATACATTATTTTTCCATTCACTCATTCCTCCAGGATCACTTGGCTGTGCATTTTCTTTGTCCGCCTGATATGTCAATTCTTCATTTTCCTTCTCTATTGACATTCTCTGAACTATTCTAGCAATAGGCAATCCTATATGATATCTTTTGAAAAACCAACTTTAGTGAGGTATCATTTGCATGCAATAAAATGCATTAAACTGTACATTTAAAATCTGTGCATTTTATCGCATGCAAATGATACCTCAATAAAGCTGATTTTTAAAAAGGATGTCATTAAAACCTTTATATCTAATATCTCAAATACATATATATTATTAATATTACAATTCTCCCACAAATATTGATGGTATCTTTCTGTCTGAAAGCTCAAAATATAAAACAATGCAAAATAATTCCCATTTTGGTCATTGCAATATGCAGTTTTACCTTAAGTGCATATAAACATATAGGTCATTAATAATTGTTGCCACGCATTTGACTTACTTAAGTTATTATTTTGTACCATATAAAAATTGATATATAAATGCATCTATTAAGTTTTTGGATACACCCTCGGCAAAAGATTTTAAAACAGGACTGATAAACATGAAAAGCTCATTCTTCACAGCACAGATGGGGATGTGAACTTCAAACCCATAGTTTTCTCTTCCTTGGAGGAGCTAGAAGGAAAGAAGCCAAGCAGTATCAAAACTGAAATGTTTCAGGGGGTAACAGGAACACCAGAACCCCAAATTGGCAGAACTTAAACAAAACTTGAGGTGTCAGCCCTCTCTTACTGTTAAAGAAAAGGTTCTGCTCTTGGCTGTTTTAAATAGTTAAAATAAAAATCATTTAAATGATTATAACGAATCCTTTTCACTTTACTATGCAAGGACAGCTTCTGAGAAATCCTTGTTTTCATAAGGCCTGTTTTTGAGAAACATCAATGCACTCAGACTCCTACGAAAGGGCTTCTCTAACTGACAGTGCACACAAATCCACCAGAAGCTTATTAAAATGCAGATTTTATTCTGCAGGGCTGGGGTGGGTCCTGCATTTCTAATAAGCTCCAGATGATGCTGGTCCGTGGCTCACACAGCCAAGTGAAAAATTAGCTCCAGGACACAGTTCCTTCCTTTAACCTACCCAAATTGATATTAAGCCAGGGACTATGGTGACATTTGAGGACCACTACTTTTAATAATAAACAATAATTAAATAACCAATGTCATATCTGTTCTGTGTTCATTTGATATTGTGTAAGCATAAGAGAATCTCAAAATACACCACACAGATAAGTTGAATACTGTAAATCCGAACAGATTTAGGACAGATTTTATGTGTTTGAATCAAATTCAAGAGTTCAAAAGTAGCTCCTTATGTTTTCATAGCCAGAAGCATGCACTGATGCAATGCCTCTACTCCCCATGCACAAAGGCCCAGGCAGAGCCCTCTTGCACGAGGAGTGGCATGCAGTGATTGCAAGCATTAGGCCTAACTGCTTCTATCATCATCAGCTTCAGCTATCATTTATTACATAGTCCCTGGATGATGCGCTCTGCGTTAACTCCAGTCTTCTATTATCCCCTTCATCCTCTTAGCAGCCTTATTTAAAAATGCGGACACGTAGGCTCAGAGAGGTTAGGTAACTTGTCTGAAGTCACACAGCAAGTTAGATGATAGAAATCCGGGTCTTTCTAACTTCAAACTCTTTTCCACCACACTGGAAAACTATCTTGATAATGTTGCAAAGCCAATATGAAAGAAAACTAAAACCTCAGGAACTAAACTCGCTGCACCTTCTACTAAGCATTTTTAATTAACACAAATATTTCCCAGCAAAAAGACAATAAAGATATCCCTTTCATAGTCAAACTTATAACGCGGCATTGAACTGTTTGACTTTAAGATTCTCACAATTTCTCAAATGCTATGATTTGAGGTTGTTATTTAAAATGCTTTGTACATAAAGAAAGCAATCTTTCTTTCATGGCGACCCCTTACTGCTTATTTCACTGGGCAATCAGGTAAAAGGTCTTTTCTTTTCCTAACCTGGGCGATGAAAACGCTAGTCCTTTAGGCAATAGATGGTGTTTCCCTTACAACGAAATGGGGGCTAAAATCAGACAATCTGGTTTCCCTGCATTCCTTTCCTATCTTTCTGCACCTTCATTTTTGAGTGAACTTCTCATCTGCAGCAAGCTGTTACTTGTTGGGAAGAGCAGCAAACTTCAGCCGGGAAAACGCATCTAGGGAGACCAAAACAAGAAGCAAAGCGCACAGGCACACGTGAAGCGCAGCGGCCCTTCATAGAAAATGAAAGAACAGAAAGAAAAAGAAAAAAGGAAGAAAAGGAAGGAAGGAAGAAGGGAAGGAAGGAAAAGGTGGGGGAAACCGTCCTTGACGCTTGCCCGGGAAGATTCGAGAGTGCTCGGTGTCCGAAGGCCACTCGGCCTGTCTTTTGCCAGCTCTGCAGGGTCCCGGGTCGGACGGTGGGTGGACAGAAACCTGTCCCTTACCCCTATTACAGGCAGCACTTGCGGCTGAACTGAAAGTATTTCGCGCGGCCAGATGCACAGGGCTGGAGAGGGTGGTCACACCCGGACGAAATTATGTTCAATTCAACAGCCATTTAAGTGCAAGGGGCTGCAGAAAGAAGGCGGGCAGGGACGCTCAGGAGTCACTGGTCCCCAACACAGCCTCCAGCTCCCCTGCCCTAGACCTTATCACCCACCTCCTTTCCTGGAGCCTGTTGCGTCCAGCCTCGCGGACGTGCAGAACTGCGCCCCTAGAGACCACCCCAGGCCGAGCCGGGGAGCGGGCGCTGGCCAAGTGGGGCCCCCAGTCGCGGGGGCTGCTCCGCTAGGCTGCGGCAGGCGAGGGCTGGAGCGAGGGCGCGCGGGCGAAGCTGCCCCTGGACCTCGCGCTCAGGCTCGGCGCCCGCCCCCAGCCGCGCGCTGCGCCGGGTGCACCGTCCCCGCCCTGCGTGGCCCCCAGCGGCCCGGCCGGCCAGGGCCAGCGCGCGGCGGGGCAGGCGAGGGCACGCCCAGCCCTGGGCCTGCTAGGTCTCGCTCCGGCGGAGAAGAGTCGCAGTCCGCAGCAGATTTTTTTTTTTCAGAGATGGGGTCTGGCCCTGTCACCCAGGCTGGAGTGCAGCGGTGTCACCCAAGCTCCTGCAGCCTGGGACCGCTGCGCTCAAGCGATCCTCCCGCTTCAGTCTCCCCAGTCGCTGGGACTACAGGGGCGCGTCTCCGCGGGGCGCAGATTTTTTAAGGGCAAAGGGTGGCGGAAGGGCTGCTCTGCGCCGGGATGGCCAGGAGAACCCGGGACGCACGCTCACCCGCCGCGGCCTCTCTGGCGACCTCTCATCCCGCCTCTCTGGGGCCGCCTGCAGTTTTCCCGGTTCCCGACGCCCGCCGGGGACTAGCCCAGATGATGAAAGCCGCGCCACTTCCCCTGCCCTCCAGGTACACCCATCACTCACACCCCCGCGTGCGTCCAGGCCCGGAGACTCCCGCCCCCGGGCGAAAACAACTGTCTCTCTCGTAAGGAGTCCTGGAGCACCTGTGATCAGCGAGGGGGAAGAAACAAAAGCGATTCATCCCTGAGTAAGAGGGTGATTGTAAATCCCCGCGAAGGGTGAGGCATCCGACATAGAAGACTGGGGGAGGTGGGGGCGACACAAGGCCAGGCCCCATGGCGAAGTCCGGGCCACACCTGCTGTGTCTCACCTCGGGATCACCACCCAGTTCCACCGGTCACCTTCCTGTGGGATTTACTATCAAAGAGAGCTGGGCCACCCAGGAAGGGTGGGTGACCTCAGGCAATTTACTCAACCCTTCCAAGCCTCCTTTGATCATATGACACGCATTTGTTGAGTGCTTACTACACGCCAGCGTGGGGCTGGGCTCTGAGGATGCAGTGGTTACTAAAGCAGACATGGAATTTATAATTTCCTCATCTGTGAAATGGGTACAGGGATGGAATGCCCGCCATACCATGGTGGAATTTCATGCAGAACAATACAGGGGTTAGCGATTTGCATCAAGCACACAAAGCTTGAGATAACTTAAATTTTAATACAAAAAGTTATAAAATTTAGAAGTTGAATCTGTGTTTTTGCTTGAACGTTGCCATATTCAGGAATTCTAACCTTCTGAAAGATACTTTAAATTTTAAAAGGTCAGTTGAATATTGTCAGCAAATATAGGATTCTGTAATTAAAATAATGAAAGACTTGAAATGGAATTTCCAAATTTGGTAGTTTGTCAACTATAGGAATGAGGTCAACAGTCATCTGGTCCCACTTCCCTACATGCCAACACCAACTGAGCAAATATGCTCTTGTCTTGGGCAGAAGGTGTTTAAAGTTTGCTTTCCCGAGACTGCTCATCGCCACTTAGAACTTAGGCTGTGTTCAAGATCTTCTGTGTGACCTTGAAGTATTAACGGCTCTGTTTATACCAGTATGATTTTTCATTTCGGCTGAAAATATCTGCGTTATGTTGAAGAATTCAGCTGGTTTTAATCTTTCTTCTTGGCCTAAGATATTTTTTAAGCTTTTAATTGAAATTATACATGTATGTATATACACAGTATATACAGACAAGAGCACAAATCATGAATATATAGCTGATGAATTTGTAGAAACTGAACACACCTGTGTATAAAGAGTGCCCACATCAAGAAACAGGACATGATCAGTCCCCAGAAGCCCCTTGGTGACTTCTTTTACATATTACCACCACCCACCACCACCACCGAGGTTAAACCATTGTCTTGACTTCTACTCCTTCGATGGATTTGTACTTTATATAAGTAGAATCAGACCATATGCATTATTTGTGTCTGGCTTCTTTTGTTCAACATTATGTTTGTGAGTTTCAGGTATATTATGTGTCCTAGGTTTTTAATTTAATTTAATTTTTTACTTATTATCTGTTTACTGTCATTCTCATGACACAGGTCTGACCCATCCCCAAAGGTCCTGGATTAGAAGTGGATTACAAAGTGTATTCTGGTCTTCACAATTTTAACTACAAAGAAACAACGCTCACCCTTACTTCCCTTAAAAAAAACAAGCAGAATCAATGCCCTGCATCTGTTATTTAATTAATTCAGACATATTCATCAGCAATGAATGAGTTAGCTTATTTACTCACTCAGCCACTGCATTACTATAAGCTAGACATTATATATATTGAAATTACTCAGATTGACTAGGCACAGACTTTATCTTCAAATGGTAAGTATGGTGCTAAGGAATGGAGAAGAGGGTGTCTACTTCTGCCAGGTGTTTGAGTGGTGGGGAGTATAAGAAAAGGCTTCATATAGGAGGTGATTTTTGAGATGGAATTTGAAACACTGGATAAGAGCTTGATAGTTGTTCATAATAACCTGCAGTTTCTAGAGAACTGTTTTAAGGTATTTTTTTAGTTAGCAGATAGTTATTGTGCTTCAAGTAGCAGAAGGGTGGAGATTAAAAAGAAGCTATATCCCTCTTACACTTTCCTGGATTAAACTTAAGCCCATTATCCAAAGTGGGGCACCACAAGAGCAGCAGAACGGGACCCATTTGTACTCACCATCAAATTGGTATTAACTAATCAACACATAAATGCACATATCAGAACAACATCCATTGGATGCTGGGGAAGGGGGAGGGCGATGGGAGGAGTGGGGAGGAGGGAGGAGGGGAGGGGTATTTGTATACACAAGGAGGGCAATGCGCACTACCCGAAGGATGGACATATTTGAAACACGGACTTCGGTCGGGGAGGAACCAAGGGCAACACACGTAACCGAAACATCTGTACACCCATAATTTGCTGAAGTAAAAAATAAATAAATAAATAAATAAATAAATAAAAAAGAAGCTATATCTCCCGAGCTTAAAATCTTACATGTTCATGGCGCAAATGTTGAAATAATATCTGTTATTAATTACCTGTACACGAATAGACTGACCTGTGAATTAGTACCTTCAAAAAGATAAGTCATGTCTGTGTTATCCAACTGGGTATGAGTAGATTGGGCTGGATGAGAGATGTGGCCATATTCCATATTCACTGAACACAAAAGGGAAATGTCCGAGTGGAGGACCTTTGAAACTCTCAGCTACTTTAACTTTTTTTTTTTGAGACAAGGGTCTCACTCTGTCACCCGGGCTAGGGTGCAGTGGCATCATCATAGCTCCCTGCAACCTCAAACTCCTGGGCTCAAGTGATCCTCCTGCCTCAGCCTCCTGAGTAGCTGGGACTACAGGTGCATGTCACCATGCCTGGGTAAGTTTTCTATCTTTTTGTAGAGACGGAGTCTTGCTCTGCCTCAGGCTGGTCTCTAACTCCTGGCCTCAAGCCATCCTCCTGCCTCTGCCTTCCAGAGTGCTAGGATTACAGGCATGAGCCACCTCATGTCCAGCTAACTCTAACTTTTTAAACACAAGTGACCTTCTTCCTCTATCACCTTCCCATTTCCACTAGATGAGCCCTCAAAGTTTAAAAAATGTTATATAATTAATTTAGATAGAATGAGAAAGCTGCTTGAAGGAGAAAAGAGGTGGATTTTTTTTTTTTTAGTTGATGATTTTATTTGACAAAACAAATAGGGTGTTACCCAATATCAATTTCTTTATTAAGTCTTCAGCTTATAAACCTAAAAATCTGGCAACTAAGAAGTGACAATGGACACCTAAAATGTATTTTTTATTTGCATTGAGTCGTTGGGATACACAAAATGGGAGCTGTGTTCGTGTGCGTGGAGAACGTGTTTTGCTCAGTGCAAAGAAGCAGAATGTGCCTATTACAGCTGCACCCTCCTTTCCAGCTCGATGGATAACAAGCACTTTCTATGCCCAGGCAAGTTCTGAAATTTCCTCCTTGCCAGGGAGGAGAGGGCGTGTCCCACTGTATCTACAGCTGGATGAAGAAGGATGAGGAAGGGCAAAGAACAGTAAAAAGGCCTTCCATGGGGCCACTCTGGAGCCCACCTTTGAGAATGGAAGGAGCAAGAAACATGACACCTCCTTTCCTCCTACCCTCTCTTCCCCCTTCCCTCTTTCTCCATCCTTACATTGCATCCATCTCCACCAAAGGGTACAGGGAAGTATACAGTGATAATTAAATCTTCTTCCCACCCCTGATTACTGAGTTCCCTTCCCCAGAGATAATAGTTACTCATTTCCTGCAGAACCTTCCAGAGATAGTCTATGCATGTAGACTGTTTCTACTCCTTATGCAAGTGGGAGTATTCTATGCATATCGTTCTGCATCTTGTTTTCCTTACTTTAAAATACTTTGGTGATTGTAGTGGACGTCAGTCGTATTCGTGGCTGTCTACCATCCTTAGAAAGTCTTTTTTAATATTTGTGGAAATCTCTGTTTTATCCCAGAACTCGACTTCCCAACCTCCCTTGCAGCTGGGCCACAGGCCTATGACTTAGGCTCTGTCCTTCAGGTACGCTCAGGCGTGACTTTCATTTGGAAATGAGTGAGGTGCAGAGACAGGATGTACTTGGACTGTCCATCTTCCCTGACGTGGGTGGTGGCAGGGGTGACGATGGTGGTGGTAGTAGGTGGCGATGGTTTCCTGGAGGCTGCAAGGTTAACCTTCTGATGCAGAAGTGATGTCAGTGCTGGCTGGTGGCAGTAACTAGTGCAGTCAGGTTCAGATGCCGTAATGGTGATTCCCTCACCGTGTTAGTTCCACAGCATCACTTCTGACACTGTTCTTGGTGCTTAGCTCCAAGTCTCTTTCTCTTGCTGTCCCAAAGATTCTGTCATTATTATTATTTGCTTCATTATTTTTTCTGCTTAAGCTAGCCACAGTGGATTCTGTTATTTGGACCTGAAAACCCCGACTGACACAGAGCTGGGTACCTGGAAGTAGGGCGGTGCACGTGACAGCACTACCAGTGGAATTGGCTGAATGCCATGTGCAGGGCTTTGGACGAGGAGGTGACAAACACTGCAGGTGGGAAAGCTGGTGACTCCTGTCCTGCAGTGGCAAAATGTTGGCTCCAGCTACCATATGCAATACTTTAAGACATAGATTGCACTCTGGATGAGGCTGTAGTATTAGGGGAAATAGTAAGGAATATTTAGAATGTTGGTTTATATCGATGCCCTCTTGCTCTTTTAGCAGCCTTGATAGAGTGGCTGTGCCCAGGCCAGAGGTAACTGGCTGACAAGAGAGATGGAAGAAATATTGCTTGGCCAGGGGAGGCTCTCTCTGCTGCAACTGGAGGTCCAGGTTGACTGAGAGTCTCCTAATTTGGGCTGAAAAAACAAACTACCACCTCATTCAAACTAAAACTGGTATAGCAGCTGTTGAAGGGAAAGGAACAGTAGAACTCTTATAATAGCACTATTATGGGAGTAATGGAAAGCACCCTTGCATGTACGTATGTGTTCAAAACACTATATAATTTATATTAATAAATTATTATAATTATTACGCATTTCTGCTGGTGTCTCTATTCCTGACTGCCAGGTTTAGAATATGGATACAGTTGCCAGCATTGTTGATCTGAGGGGGAGGCTCAGGTTCATTCTTCCTGTGGCCCAGGAGAGTTTAAAATGCTTTAAAGAAGGCCTTGAAGTAAGGGGAGTGTAGGAGCTCGGATCATTGTTCCCCAATTCCTCATGCCCTCTCTAAATTGGGTGCACATTCACACCCTTTGCCATGGGACTTTGAAGTTCCTCCCACCAGAGGTGGACTTCCCTGCATCTTGATTTTAGGCTTGGTCATGTCATTTGCTTTGGCCAATGAACAGGTGTGATACAAGCAGAGGCTTGAAGCGGACCTGTGTGGGGGTTGTTTGCTCTCTGATACTTAGCCATTCACCATGAGGACAGCATGCCCTGCCTTGAAGAGATGGTTGACTCTAGAGCTGGGGCAGAAAAATTCAACACGAACCTGGAACAGCTTGTGATGCCAGACAGTGAAGAAGCCCTTGAGAACCGATGGGGGCAAAAGGACACAGGAGGCATTGGAAGGAGTTTATGAGGGCCAGTTTGGAACGATGGGAGTAACAGAATAAATAGTGGCAATAATGGATTATAGCCCATAGAATAAAATTGGTCATAGGTAAATTCTATTTTTTTTTTTTTTAGAGACAGAGTTTTGCTCTGTTGCCTGGGCTGGAGTGCAGTGGTGGGACCATAGCTCACCGTAGCCTCAAACTCCTGGGACTCAAAGGACCCCCCTGCCTCAGCTTCATGAGCAGCTGGCAATATAGGTGGGTGCCACCATGCCTGGGTAATTTTTTTTTATTTTTTTGTTTTTTAAAGGTAGAGTCTTGCTATGTTGCCCAGGCTGATCTAGAATCCCTGGCATCAAGGGATCTTCAACCTCAGCCTCCCAAAGGGCTGGGATTACAGGAGTGAGCTATCGTGCCTGGCCTCTATTTTTAAAATTTTTCCAAGGTTTAGAATTGTCAAGTAATTGGCCCGAGGCCATCCCACTATTAGGTGCCAGAGTTGGGATTCAAACCCTGTCCTAGTGGCTCCCCAGCCAGAGCTTCTTGCACTGAACTGCTCCATAGCCTCCAGCCTCTGGTCATCTCTGTGCAAGAGCAAAAACAAGAAGGCAGAGTGTTGCCTTGCTCCACCTCAGCTGGGCAAAAGCACATTGGAGGAGACTCACTTTTTTTTACAAAAGAGCCATGAGTATTGATTTTGGAGTTTCAAATATGTTTTAGGCGAATTCACAAATTTGATATTTGTGAATAATAAGAATGGACTACATAGAGATATGGATTTAACGTGGAGAAGAAAAAGCTAAAGAATTTGAAATGGTTGCTTGGGGGCCAGGTGCGGTGGCTCACACCTGTAATCCTAGCAGATTAGGATTCCAGAGGCCGAAGTGGGAGGATTGCTTGAGGCCCCAGGAGTTCAAGATCAGCCTGAGCAACATAGTGAGACCCTGTCACTACTAAAAAAAAAAAAAAAAAAAAAGAAAAAAAAGGAAAAATTAGCCAGGCACAGTGGTTCGCCCCTGTAGTCCCAGCTACTTGGGAGGCTGAGGCAGAAGGATCGCTTGAGCCCAGGAGTTTGAGGTTGCAGTGAGCTGTGATGACACCACTGCTCTCTACCCAGGGCAACAGAGTGAGACTGTCTCAACAACAACAACAACAAAAGAAATAGTTGCTTGGGGAACAGGAGGCTGGATGGGAAGGAGAAGGGTATGAGGCTATTGCTTTTAATCAAGTACAATTTCTAATTTGTCAAAACATTAAAATGAACAATTTTTCAAAACTATTTTATATCACTCCCTCTCCCTCGTCCCCCTGGGCTGGTGAGATGTAATCTGTCATTACTGGGTCTGGCTTTCCCGACCTCCAACATCTCCTGAAGATCCAAATTTTATTTTAGAGAAGTCAGAGCTTTCTGAAAGGGCTCTCTGGCTCTAGTTGCCACTGGTCTGCGAAAGTCCATCTTCCCCAAGCACTTACTTGAAGGAAGTGTCTTTTTCCTTCTGAGCCCAGTTTGGGTCTGGCTCTTGCCCTGTGGCTCCCAAGGCCACAGTGAGCACCTCCATGGCATCTTTGTTCTGGGAAGGGGTTGGTATCTGGGGTGGGGCAGGGGTGAGGAGGGGGGCAACTGCAACTGCACAGTAAGAATTCCAGGTGGCACCGTTGCTTCCAATTCTTGACTGCTGGGGCATGAGCCCAAGCCTGCTGTTTCCTGGGTCACCCAGGCAGTCTTTAGCAGTTACCATTTGTGAGCACTTTCTACGTCCTAGGCACAGTGCCTAGTTCTCTGCATGCATTATCTCATTTAATGCTCATAACCTAGGAGAACATCATTTCACAGATGAGGAAACTGAAGCTTAGGGAGCTTAAGCAATTTGCCCAAGGTCACCCAGCTACTAAATGGTATATTTAGGATCTGAACTTACCCATGTTTAACTTCCCAACCAATGCTCTCAACAGCTCACAAGACTGTCCACACACACATGCAATGTCCCTTTTGCAAATTTCCAATTCTATCTAGTTTTGATAGGCTGAGTTTCTGACAGCCTCTGAAACTTTATTGCCATTATGAGGGCTCTATCCCTGCCAGGAAGCTTTACTTAGCATGCACTAAGGGCAATATACTCCCTGTTGCCTCCCTGCCTTTGTTAAGACTGTTCCTTCCATCTGGACTGCCCTCTACCCTCCTTTTTCCATGTATAATTCCTGCCCATCCTTGAAGAGCTAACACTGCAGGTGGTGAGACTGTGGCAACAACAATTGAAGGAAGAAGAAATTTTAACTTTGAATGGAGATTGACATTTTGATTATTACATTGAACTGGACTATCTTATTACCATCACTGAGATTTTTTTTTTAAATGACCAGCAGCGTCTGGAGCACTTTTCATGATCTAAGAGGGCCCAGATGTCTCATGAAAGCTGCCCTGGTTTTCATTGAAGGGGAGGAAAATAAATACCCTTCCTCCTGTCTTAAACAGCAGAAGGCAAAACAAGGAAAACAGTTTTTTTTTTTTTTTTTTGTAATTGTACTGCATGAGTCCTGCTTGGCCAACATACTGGTGATAAACATAATACTTCTATAATACTTCTGCAATACTTCCATACTTTCTATAATAGTTGCTGTGATCATGGAGCTTTGTCTTGTTTGGATATACATACTTTATTTTAATCCATTGAATCTACTGTTTTGAATTATCTCCATTTGTTCCCCCTTGATATAAGGCTATGCTAAATCTTTGTGCATGTGCTTAACTTCTTCCTTAAGACAAATTCCTACAAGTGGGATCACTTGATCAAAGATTATGTGTAGTTAAAGGGTTTGGGTATGATTGCCAAATTTCTTGCCAAGGAGATTAATATTCTCTCCAGCAATATGTCTTGTATTAAACATTTGGACTGAGTCAAGTGCTCTACCAGGCCCTTGGAATATTGCTTTTGACACATAGGTGAAGTTGGGTGGGACATATAACAAACAACTGAGAATAAAATAGATCATGTATATGCTTATTGCTTTATGGTTTATAAAACATTTTCATGTTCCTTAGTTCAAGGCTTTTCAAACTATAATATGCATAGGAAGTACTGACGGACGTTGTTAAAATTCAGTGGGTCTGATTCTGATTCAGTGGGTCTGGGTTGGGGCCTGAGACTCTGCATTCTAGCACATTCCCTGGTGTTGCAGGTGCTGCTGGTCCTCAGACTACATTTTGAATAACTAGTAAAAACCAAGTAGGTTTTATTATCCCTATTTTAATGACGAGGGGCTTCAAACTCAGCAGTGCAGAGCCTGTCTGTAGTGCTAACAGTGCAGTTGATTTGGAGCTTGTGATTTCATTCATTTGTTTCCTTCACTGATTTATTCCTTCAGACACTGTGGATACAGAGGGGAATGAAATCAAGTCCTTACCTTTGTGGATCTTGCCTTCTAGTGGAGAAAACCGACAATAGGGGAGTAAATAAATAAATACAAATAAAACATAATTTCAGGTAATAGAAATGTTTACAAAGGAAAATAAGCCAGGGCAAGGGGTTGAATATGAACTGAAGGGGTTGGGCAAGAGCAGTGCCTCATGCCTGTAATCCCAACACTTTGGGAGGCCAAGGTGGGAGGATTGCCTGAGGCCAGGAATTCAAGACCAGCCTGGGCAGCAAGTGAGACCCCATCTCTACGAAATATGAAAAAATTAGCTGCTGTGGTGGTGCATACCTGTAGTTCCAGCCACTTGGGAGGCTGAGGCAGGAGAATTGCTTGAGCCCAGGAGTTCGAAGTTGCAGTGAGCTTTGAGCGTCCCATTGCACTCCAGCCTGGGCAACAAGGTGAGAACTTGTTTCTAACAAATAGATAAATAAATAAGTAAGATAACTAAACTGAAGGAATCTTCTGAATCTCAAGTTTATGGCTTGATCCTCCTCAAAGCTGTATAGCCATCACTCTTGCACAGCACTTTGTAGGTCATGTTTTCCTGTCAAATCCCTTTCCCCCTATTTAATTCTTTCAATAACCCTGTGATAAGTTTAGGGCAAGGATTCAACATAGTCCAACAGGTGAACCATGAAAGCTTCTTGAACTAAAATACAGAGGGAAAGAGGCACCCTCATTAAACAAAAGGAAACGGGGAAAGGCCTTTGGTTTTTATCTAAATTGACAAAGGAACCCCTTTGGCCTCTTCTTGCCAAGCTCACCTTCAAGGTTGATGGGGAAAGGGGATGGGAGAGATGACTGGTGGTGATGGGGGGATGTGTCCAGCAACACGTTTGACCCCTTTGTCTCAGAAGCTTGGGTCTAACTGTTGGGATCCTTGGGTTGTTGGCAACATAGACAGAGTTGGTTTATGTTGCCTACTCTGTCTTAAAAGGGTACAAAAAAATTAAAAGGAGTTTATGGCAAGGATGTGGGGATATAGTTCACAACATCAAGGACAATCTCCTGAGTAGACTTTGGAGCACAGGAGCCAAGGCAAATTGGGAATCCAGGGAGTCCCCTGGGGATCCCCCCTTGGGATGAACGGGCTCCACCTGGTTTCAAGCTTCACGTCTGCTGTAGGTTGAATTGTGTCCCATAAAAAGATACGTTGAAGTCCTAACTCCTGGTACCTGTGAATGTGACCTTAACAAATGTGAGCTCTGGCTTTGAGAAGGTCACCTTGGTCCATTTCCGGGTGAGGTGATTACTGGGACCCTGACAGCCCTCAGGTAGTGGCGGGGAGGGAGGGAAAAGAATCTGCTAGCTATCAAGTCTTTGGAAGCCTCTTAATTACGTTCCCAGACATGTAAAAACAAGTCATCCATTGCTCATTACCCAGAAATGATAACCTTGTTAATATTTTGCTATAAATTTTTTTCAGTCATTTTTTCCTATCTGTAGGTAAATTATATATATAGAAAAATATTTTTGACAATAACAGGGTTTCACATATATGCTGTTTTGTAAACTACTCTTATTATTTATAAGATTAATGTAAGCATTTTTCTATCTCATTAATTATTATTAGTCAGTGGGCATTTGCTTACTATCTGGAGCTACCATCCTACTTGCCGAGGGATTTTAAAGACGTGTTAATCAGAGTTCCTGGTGTCAAGGAGACTACAATTTAGTTAGTGAGAGCAGATATACATTAAAATTGGTGTAGCAATAAAGTAACAAAATAATACAAGATAGCATTATAAGAATCTATAGGTTATGGCTTGGGGAGGATTGTTGCTAGGGACATAGAATCAGAAGACTTGAAATTATCCCAGCGATGTTGTTCCCTAAATGAATTTGTCATACGATCATTTTCAATCTCTTCATCTACACAATGGGAATGAGGATACGAATAATAAAAATGACTTTGAGGGTTTATTTTGGGGATAAAATAATAGTAACATTAGTGATTGTCATAGTAATAGCAGGCACTTATCTAGCTCTTGCCATGTGTTGGGCACACTCTTCTAAGAATGCAACATGTATTAACTAACCTAACTAACATCATGGCAGCCTCATGAGTAAGGACCTATAATTGTCCCCATTTTATAGACAAGGCAATGGAAGCACAGAGAAGCTAAGTAACTGGCCCAACATTGTACAGCTAAAAATGGGCAAAGGTGAGGTTAATACCTGGGCAGTTTAGTTCTTGTTTTGACTATGTATCTGAAAAAGGTTTTGAACCTGGAACATGCTATATAAATGGGGTTTTAGTTTGTCATTGCTGCAAATGAAAAGTTCCAAATGAGAGGACCAAGCAATGAGAGTGACTGGCTTCAATGCAGGAGGGTCACTGTTGACGCAAGGGGTTGGGGGAGGCTCTGGGGAGGGAAGGATGTCTGAAAGGGGCGGCAACAAGCTTCTCCAATTGGAAATCAGCTGCTGTCCTCCTCTTTCATTAGCATCAAGAGTGAAATCAGGAAGAATATTTATTGCAAGTGAAAAGACTCATTTCAAGCTAGCTCAGAGAGAAGAGGAGTTTGTTGGTCATTGCTGGGAAGTCTGGAGGCATGGCCGGATCCAGGGCTTCACCCAAGACCCACATTTTTCTTGCCATTTATTGGCTCTGTTTTCCTCTGCAATGGCGTCACTTCCAGGCTGATCCAACATGGTGGAAAGGATGACCTTCTGCAGCTCCAGACCAGTATGACCACGCAGTTGGAGACATTGGTCCTGACAACGTCCTGGAAAGTCTTTTTGCAAGCCTGGCCTAAAGCACGTGCACGCTCTTGGGAGTCTGGAACCAGTCTCGAGTGAACCACATGGACTGAGCAGCCTTCCTGTGGAATGGGAGTGGGGTGGGTTCTCTAAAAAAATGGATGCTGGGCAGAAAAAAATTATGTCTACTGCAGCCTTGCTACTGAAAGCATGGTCCTCAGAACAGCAGCAGCATCTGGGCAGCTGTTAGAAATGCAGGTTCTTGGCCAGGCACGGTGCCTCATGTCTGTAATCCTAGCACTCTGGGAGGCTGAGGCGGGTGGATCGCTCGAGGTCAGGAGTTCGAGACCAGCCTGAGCAAGAGCGAGATCCCATCTCTATTAAAAATAGAAAGAAATTAGCTGGACAACTAAAAATATATAGAAAAAAATTAGCTGGGCATGGTGGCGCATGCCCGTAGTCCCAGCTACTTGGGAGGCTGAGGCAGAAGGATTGCTTGAGCCCAAGAGTTTGAAGTTGCTGTGAGCTAGGCTGATGCCACGGCACTCACTCTAGCCCGGGCAACAGAGTGAGACTCTGTCTCAAAAAAAAAAAAAAAAAAAGAAATGCAGGTTCTTGCGCCCCACCCGAGACCCACTGAGCCAGAATCTGCCTTCTAACAAGATCCCGGTTGATTCCAGTGGGCGATGAAGTCTGAGAGGTGCTGGATGAAAGAAGGCTTTGAGAAAGAGACATGTGGCTTGTCTGTCTCTCTCGTTCCTCTTCCACACAGACTACGTGAATGTTTAAACAGTTGCTCCTCTGCGGAAATGGTCCCATCCAGGAAATGTGCAGAAAGGAAAGACAGGTTAAGAGCAGTACTACTCTTAGATCTTCACGAAAGCCCGCACTTTAGAGGGCCCCTGCCATGGCCTTCCTCTGGCCACGTCCATCCCACTGGCTGAGGAGTCCATGGAGCAGAGGGGAGTGTCCACCTGGAGTCTATCTCTGCCCTTCTAGACCTCATTCTGGGTACCTGGGACTCAAAAATTCCTGCACAAATGGCCCCAAGCATGTTTCCAGGAAGTGCGCGGGACACTTCGCAGCCATTGGACTCTGACCAACCAGATTCAACCTGCCCTGAGGAGTAGGACACAAATGTGTGTGCCTCTGAGCCCAACAGATGTCCAAAGGACCTCACTTTCCTTCAAACACTGTCCGTACCCCTTCCTCCTCTTCTCCCTTTCTCTTGCTGCCCTTGCACATTGTAAGGCACACTGGATTTCTTGGAGGAAGGGAAGAGGAAGGATGAAAGAGAAAGAGAACGCGGAAGCAGTTTGTGGAGAACTGAACGACCCTACCCTAGGTCTTCAATATCACAACCTACTTCAGTCCACACGTTTTTCTTTGTTCCCATGGACAAATATCCCTTGCCTAGTTTTGGTCATTTTATATCTGCACAAAATCTCCAATCAGTCCGTCTTAGAAAGAGAAACACAGCCAGAATCATTTTCTTTACCAACTTTGTATCTGAAACCTGGCTGAGGTGCATGTGCATGAGGTCACGCAGATGTGGGATGGAGCCCGAGGAGAGAAGAACACGGGTGGGCTGCCAGCCAGGGCCTGAGGTGATGTTTATCTGTAATGGGTGCTCAGTAAATATTTAATGAACACGGCTGTCTGTGCAGCTCTCTGCAGAAAAGCACTTGAAGTGCTTTACCAATGATTACCACTAGATGTCACTGTTGTCATGTCTGCAAATCCTATATCCTCCTTGCCTCCCAACCCTCCCCCACCTTGGTTTGATTTCATTAGATTTAGAACACAAATATATCCATTTTTAAGTTAGAGGGCAAATTTTCCTTCATAAATTCTTGGAATCCTTATTTTATTTCCATGTTGTCACTGACTTCAAATTACTTTTGTTGTTTTTCTTGCCCAATAGGACACACGAAGGTCTCTGTACACAATAGGTGTTTAATAAAATGTGAACCGAATTGAAAAGGGGCGTTTCTAGGGATTTGAGGAGTATAGTGTCCTTCTATGTTAACTTGCTGCAGTATTATTTATTTTTAAAAAATTAAGTAAATGCCTTGATCACATCAGGGCTCTTAACCAAGTCTTTTTTCTTTCTTTTTTTTTTCCCTAAGATTATGAATGGTACATTTTTAAAGGGTTTTTTTCCCCATGTATTTCTGATATTTTACCAGTATCAGGGCTTTCTGAAACAGCAACAAAAACAATTAGATGTGGCAGAGAGGACGAAAACCTCTGGGTGGATTTGGATTTGAATCTTGCCTCTGTTACTGCTCGTGACGGATGGCCCCTAATCGAGTTACTTCTCCTTCCTCACCTCAGTTTCCTCATCTATAAAATGGGAATGATGATACATGGAGGGAATGTTGTGAAGATTAAACAACTTCATGTATATAAAGCACCTTGGACAATTTTTGACACATTAGCCAAGTGGGGGTAGCTGTGATCGTTGTGAAACTCAGGGTTTTGTGAGGTAACCTGACCCAGAACAAGGTATTAATACTTCCTATACAATGTGGTAAGGGCAGGGCCCCCATCCGGGCCTGGGGATAATTAATAAGGCCTCTTGCAGAGGCGACGTGAGCTCAGTCTTGAAGAATGGATGAGATTGGAGGAATGGGTGCAATAGGAAGAAGGTGTCCAGGAAGGGGGAGCTGCATGGCATAGGTGTGATGGTGTGAAACTTCTGGCAGCTTCGGGGAATGGCACACAGCTTAGTGGTGTGAGGCTGTGATTTTCCTCTAATTTGGGTGAGCTCTCTCTCTGGAGAGTGGCTATAAACTCTAGCCCTGCCCTGGAGGGGCGCCAGGGAGGTGGTCTTGGATGTTTACGGTGCGGTGGGTGGCCTAATGCTTAAGTACCCCTCTGCGACCAGGTGTCCCTCTTGCAGGAAACTTGTTTATACTGGCAGATACTTTGTGGCTCTTGTCTCACCTGTGTCTAGTTTATTCCTACCAAGATAGCCACTCTCTAGGAGAGCTGCAACGGGGAGGAGAGTTAGGTTTGGGTGCGTTGATCAGGTGAGGCACGGGGAAGGCAGCACAGCAAAACACATGAAGTAACGCAAGCAGCTTTTATTACTTACAGATCCCGGAGAGAAGAGGGCAGCACAGCTCGCAGGGCCAGCAGGCAGTGGGGGAGCCGCTGGAGATGTGCATGCTCACCAGAGTGGGGAGCAACAGAGAGAGAGGGGGGACCCTGAGGGCCGAAGCCTTTACTGGGATCCAGGGCAGGTTTTCCATGGGGAGTTCTCACGGGTGGGTTTGGAACAAACAGGTGCGAGTTCCATGGGGTTTCCCTGTGACTGACAGGGGGTCACTGTGGTCATCTGCACAGTCCATGTGGGGCATGGCGGTCTTTGGGGGGAGTCAAGTAGGTTGTATCCAGCTGTCCCATAGGAAGGTGGTACCAGGAGGCGGTCGCGTAAGGCAGATATCTGGATCGACCACGTTGAGGAGCCGAGAACTGAGTTGGAGAACTGGAAACTGTGTCGAAGGTGACGGCCCTGCTTCTGGGATGAGAAAGTCCAGCCTATACTCAAAATGGACGCCGAGGCAACACAGGACGATCAGAATTCTCTGCAGACGTGGTGAGTGGCCAGGGGCTGGGTCAGGGAGGCCCGCAGGCAGGTCTGTACCCCCTGCCGTGGGCGATAGGGAGCCACCCGCCGAGGTTTCAGCAGGGGAATGACTCGGGTCAGATTAGGGTCTTGTAGGAATGGATTCGATGGGGAAGCAAGTCAGAGCTCGGCCCTCTGGTGTGGAGGTTTTTGTACATAACAGGTGAAAAACGATGAGGTCTGAGTATTGGTGGTGAGAGGGGACGTATTTAGTGGGTGAAATTAGCCAGACCTGGTGGAATGCAGGAAGCAGCGGAGAGGGAGGCTGTGCTAGTTTCCTAGGGTCGCCATAACAAATTACCACAAACTCGGTGGCTTAAAACAACAGAAATTTATTCTCTCTCAGTTCTGGAGGCCAGAGGTATAAAATCAAGGTGTCAGCAGGGCCGTGCTCCCTCTGAAGGCTCTAGGGAAGAATTCCTATTTGACTTTTCTGGCTTCAGGTGGCCTCTGTGCTCCTTGGCTTGGAGCAGCATAACTCCAACCTCCGCCTCCGTTTTCACGTGGCTTCTTCACCGTGTCTCTGTGTCCTTTCCTCTTCTTATAACTATCCTAGTTATGGGCTCTAGGGCCCACCTTGAATCCAGGATGATTTTATCTCGAGATCGTAACTAATTACATATGCAAAGTCCTTATTTCCAAATAAGGTCATATTTAGGTGAGGTTCTGGGTGGAAATGAATATTTTTGGGGGGAGGGGACACTCTTCAACCCACTACAGAGGTATTTAGGATGATCATCTATAAGAAGCCAAAAAAGAAAATTGTAACAGAATCATCCATAAGATTCCAGTGAAGAGCGAATGATGTGGAGACAGAAGCTAACGTGGCAGTAACTGCACAGCTGTTTCCTAAACCAACTCCTTTCCTAGGCACGCGGCTAGACTACATTTCCCAGCCTCCCTTGCAGTTGGGTGTGGCCATGTGACTGCGTTTCGGCCAATGGAAGGGGATAGAAGTATGTGTGCCACTTCCAGGCCTGTAGCACGGCCTGTGTATCACCTGCTCTTTTCCCTTCTAAAATGCTGGAATGGAGAACATCACAAAGTACTTTTAGAGGCATGATGTTGAAGGTGGCAGAGAGTGAAGCAGCCTGACCCCTCCACTCCCACCCCTGAATCATGGCTTGGGGGTGACGCCTAGCAATGGGGAAGATTTGTCTTGAAATTTATATGAATGCAAATAAACTTATATTGCACTGCTATTTGGAGGCTACGTGTCATGGCCATTAGCTTACTCTGAAAAACACAGCCTCTGTAGATTGATAATATGGCGAGGAAGAGGCTCACACACAAGTGGATTTTAGGTCTTAAATTTCTGACCTAAGTTTGCAAAACCCTAGGAGACAACTTTGCCCTGTCTACTATGAGAGTCCATAAGGCAGGTTGCAGTAGCTGCTATATAACAGATCACAGCAGGACTAATCTAAACCATTTCAACAGTGTAGAAGTAGAGAAAAATGAAATGCAGAGACTTTATGTTGAAGCCTAATATAGTTCATCAAACAAGGGTGAGACTTTAATTATGTTTTCTTTCTTGGAAAGAAATTAAGTTATAGAAAAAATCTACTTTCTCACAATAGCATAAATAAACTTGAGAAAGACCACATAAAGAGATAAACAAAAGATTTTTATCAGACCAAAAGTGCCATCTTAATGCTTAATTTTGCATTAAAAGCAGAGAGAGACAGTCTTATCAAGTTTTCATCTGAAATCTTTTAAGAAAGCTTACTTGATTATTTTCCATTTTAATTTTTCTTTCTAAAGGTAAGGAGACATTTCATTTGTATTTAGAAATGTATTAGATTAACTTAACACTTGATGTCCTAGTTTTAATCTCCCCTTCTTTAAATAAAAATAATTTTTTTCTATCGCACTTTATCAATCCTATGTCCTTTCTGTGTGATGAGGAATCTTGCTGAAACCTGTCACTTCCTGTTTACAGACTTTTCAAAGCAGGAAACAAATTCCTTGACAAAACACACCATGAAACCTACAAAGAATATATATTAACTTTTTATTTTATGTAATGGATCTTTTAGAATAACATATCTAAAAATCTGTGAATGGCATGAAATTATTATAGGACAAAACTCTTTTTAAAATATTGCTGTTTATAAGCTGCTCTACATTATCAAAATCTTTCCCATGCAATTAAAAGTTTTAGTCTCTAATCTTATTGTATAATTTTCTATTTCCCTTCTGAAAATTAATCTTGCTAAGAAGGATTTCAACTAAGCATTCCCTTGAAAAATACTTGGGCAAAATGTTTATATTTTTTAACATTCTAAATTGTAGTAATTTACAGTAATATGCTACAGGAAAACCTTGGAAAATGAAATAATTGGGGAAAGTGGTGTTCCTGGTCATTTTCTGATGGACCAAAGTTTAACCAGCAAACTCTTCTTTCCAGGGCAATCTGTGTGCCTATTATGCCCTTCACTTTTTTTGAAAAATATCTCTAAATAAGGATTATAGATAATTTATCGATAGGAGTATAATACATGGTCTTTATGAAGACCAATTGAGATGAGGTATATAAGGTGATTAGCATAGTTTTTAATTATATAGAAGGTGACCCAACTATTGTGTCTTTTAAATTCGTTGGTTGGTTTTTAAAATCATGGTTATTATCCTCACTTTGGTCGGGGTAGTCCCTGATTAACGTCATTCACCATATTTTTGGATGGTGAGGTAGTGTTCAAATAGAGAGTAATTTCAGTTCGTGGCATCATTCCAAAAACACTTATTGATCTGTAGAGTTTGACGCTGTAGATCAGTAAGTGATCCTCTCTTAGGAAGACACTGAACACATCAACACATCCCTGTAGGTTCCAGGATCTCCGTGTACCCAGCCTTCCCCACACAGCTATTGTATGGAGATGTGCAACTGTGAACAAGGAATGAATTTGACCATAGAAGCGATGTCTGAAATGGTGGTTAGGTGTAGGTGAAAGATAGTGCTTCAGGCGCAGCTTGTAGGGAAGTGGATCTTCCACTAAAGAGGCTTTTGTACAACAGCCTGGAAACCTATGGGCTGAACTTGTGGAACTCAATCTACTCCTAAATCAAGGATGCCACTATTTGACTAGGAAACCCTGACAGCTCTACCTTCAAAACAGATGCAGAATCCACTACCTCACACCATCTCCATTGCTCCCACCCTGGTCTGAGCCACATGGTCTCTTACCTGCAATATTTCTATAGACTCCTCGTTGGCCTATTTCTCTGTTTCCATCTTTGTCCCCTGCAGGGTGTCCTTTACACTGCAGCTAGAGGGATCTTCTTAAAACATTAGATCCTGTCACCACTCTCCTTAAAACTCCACATTAGCTTCCCATCTCAGGAGAAAAACCAACTCCCAGACAGTGGTATATAAGGTCCCATGGCAGCTACTCTGCACCCTCTTCACCTCTGATCTTATCTTTCTCCATTCCCACCTTACTCACTTTGGCTACATGCTCCTCCTTGCTCATCAAATATCCCAGGCACTTGCTGCCCCAGGGCCTTTGCATTTGCTGTTCCTTCTGCCTGAAACACTTTTGTACCATATATGCAGGTCTCAAGTGTTACTGGGTCAGAATGGCATTCTTTGAATATTTTGTATAAAATAGCATCTCTTCCTCCTACCACATAATACTCCCTGTCTCCCATATTTTAATTTATTATAGTCACAGGACTTATCTGGCACATTATGTCATCTGATATACTACACATTTACTTGTTTATTGTCTGTCAGCTCCCACTACAATGTAAGCTACAAGGAGTCATGGGCTTTATGTCTCTTTTTCAGTGTTGTATCTCCAGGGCCCAAAATAGTGACAAGCACAGAGAAGCTCTCATAAATATTTGTTGAATTAATGAAGGAGTTAATGAGAACCAGCACTGCATTCTCATCTGTATTAGTTCCTATTGCTGTTACAACAAATTACCAACAAAATTTCCCTGTAAGCATTGGGTTAGTGCATCCCACAAAGTTTAATAAGTTGTAGTTTAATTTTCATTCAATTAATATTTTAAATACTTCTTTTGAGAATTCTTTTTTGACCTGTGACCAATTTAAGTATGTATTGCATAATTTTCAAACATTTGAGGACTTTCCATCTATGTTTCTATAATTGATTTCTAGTTTAATTCCATTGTGGTATGACAATATACTTTGTATGACTTGCATTCTTTTGCCTTTGTTGAGGTATATTTTATGGCCTAGAATGTTCCATGTGAGCTTGAGAAGAATGTGTGTTTTGCTGTTGTTGGATGGAGTAGTCTATAATATCAATTAGATCAAGCTGATTGATAGTAATGTTCAGGTCATCTATATTCCTATTGATTTTCTGCCTGCTTGATCTATCAATTGTTGACAGAGGTATGTTGAATTTTCTGACTATAATACTGAATTTGTGTATTTCTCCTTGCAGTACTAGCAGTTTTTGCCTCATGTATTTTGATGAACTATCATTAAGTGCATGCGCATTTGGAATTGTTATATCTTCTTGGAGAATTGACCTCTTTATCATTGTGTAATAGCCCTCTTTATTCCTAGTAGTCTTCCTTGTACCAAAGTCTGCATTGTCTGAAATCAATAAAGCAACTCAGCATCCTTTTGATTAGTGATAGCATGGTATGTCTTTCTTTATTCGTTTACTTTTAATCTGAGTCTTTATATTTAATGTGGGTTTCTTGTAGAAAACATACACTTGGGTTGTGTTTTTGTTTCTATTCTGACCATTTCTGTCTTCTTATTGGTTCCTTAAACTATTCATGTTTAAAGCAATTCTTGATATAGTTGGATTAATATCCATAATCTTTATAACTTTTTTCTATTAAATGCATCTGTTTTTTGTTTCTTTTGTCCCTATTTTTCTGCCTTCTCATGTTTTAGTGGAGCATTTTATATGATACCACTTTATCTCCTACCATAGCAGATAACTTATACTTCTTTTAAAACTTTTTTGGTGGTGACACTGTAGTTTACAATATACACTTTTAAATTGTCTAAGTACATCTTCAAATGACTCTATACTGCTTCACATGTATTCGGGTACCTTATAACAGAGTGTCCCCAGTTCCTTTCCTCCATTCTTGGTGACATTGCTACCATTCATTTCACTTATGCATATGCTATAATCACGTAATACTTTGTTACTAGTATTTGCCTTAAATAAAGTGATGCAGTTATATATTAGATCAATTAAGAATGAAAAAAGTAAAACATTTTATTTTACTTTATTTATTCTTTCTCCAGTGCTCTTCCTTTCTTTATACAGATTCAAGTTATTGACTTATATAATTTTTCCATTGGCTAAAGAATTTCTTTTAACATTTCTTGGAAGGCAGGTCCACTGACAATAAATTTCCTCAGGATTTTTTTTTTTTTTTTTTTTGGTCTGAGAAAGCCTTCCTTTAATTTTACTTTGGAAGAATAATTTCACTGGATATAGCATTCCAGACTGGAGATTTTCTTTTTCAAAATTTTAAAGATTATATTATACTCTTTTCTTGATTAAATGATTTCTGGTGAGAAGTTCATGGTAATTCTCGTCCATATTTCTCTATTCATTAGGTTTTTCTTTTTTCTTTCTGTCTTCCTCCAAAATTTTCTCTGTCTTTGGTTTTTTGCAGTTTGAATATTATATACATATAAAATATACATCATTTAATTATTTAATAACATTATTAAATAATATTAAATATTATTTTATTTAATACTAAATATTTCTTAAATAATATTATTAAATACTATTATTATTTATTTAATTATATACTCTTTAATTATTATTTAATAATATACAGTTTACAGATGTTCCCTGACTTATGATGGTTTGACTTACAATTTTTTTGACTTTAAAATGGTGGGAGAGTGCTATGCATTCATTAGAAAAAATACTTTAAGTAGCCACACAACCATATTGTTTTTCACTTTCAGTATAATATTCAGTAAATTACATGAGATATTCAACACTTTATTATAAAATAGGCTTTGTGTTAGCTGATTTTGCCCAACTGTAGGCTAATGTAAGTGTTCTGAGCACGTTTAAGGTGGGCTAGGCTAAGCTATGATGTTTGGTAGGTTAGGTGTACTAAATGCATTTTTGACTTACAATATTTTCAACTTATGATGGGTTTATTGGCACAAAACCCTATAGTAAGTTAAGGAGCACCTGTGTGTGTATGTGTGTGTATGTATGTATGCATATATATGTGTGTGTACACATATATGTATATATGTAATTTATGCTATGTGGTGTTCTCTGAGCTTCTTAGATTTGTGGTTTGGTGTCTGACATTAATTTTGGAAAGTTCTTAGCAATTATTAGAGTTTCTCCCACTCAATTCTTTCTTTTTCTTCTGGTATTCCAATTGCATATATATTATACTTTTTGAAATTGCCTCATAGTCCTTGGATATTCTGTTCTTTTATTATTATTATTATTAATTTTTTTGTTTTTGTACTTTAGTTTTAAGAAGTTTCTATTGACCTCTCTTCTAGTTCACTGATTTTTTCTTTGGCCTTGTCGAATCTGCTGATGATACTATCAAAGGCATTCTTCATTTCTGTTACTATGCTTTTGATTTTTTAGCCTTTCCGTTTGACTTTTACTTAAGAGCCTCCATTATCCATCTTGCATGTTATTTGCTTCTTCCATTAGATTCCTTAACATATTAATCATAGTTATTTAAAATTTCCTGTCCGATAATTCCAATATCTGTGTTTTACCTGAGTGTCATTCTCATGATGGCTTTGTCTCTTTAGACTGTGTTTTTCCTTGCCTTTTGCATGCATTGTAATTTTTTGTTGAAAGCTGGACATGTTGTACTTGGTAACAGGAACTGAACTAAATAGCCTTTACTGTGAGGTTATATGTTCATCTGGTTAGCAGCTGAGCTGTGTTTAATGTTCGTTGTCACTATAGGTACCAGAGACTTCAAGTTCTTCTAGAGTCTGTTTTTCCTTCCTCTTTTGGCTTTAGAGCTTCTCTGTTTATTCTTTGTAACCCATTGTTTTTATACCGGAGCCTTGTGGTGGTAGGCGGTAGAGAGGTAAAGTTTTCTATAATTGTGTGATTGAGTCTCTTTTAGCGCATCTGTGTCATGGGGCTGTGACCTGTGCAAGTGTTTCTGTCTCTCCTCCAGTGGTATAGCTCCCCCACCTACCCGTCCTCTACCACCTTCCATGGCTGCTGCATTCCCAATCTGTCTCCTTGAAGCCCTGTCCCCTTTTGACCATGTTTTTCCCCCTTAGGTGAGACAGGAGCTGGAGTGGGAGGAATTCCCTCCTCTCAGCTGGGATAGGCTCTGGCAAAGTTGCTTTCCCCTGGAGAGCAGGCCCTTGCCATGGAGAAGGCTCTGAGTGTATTTCACCATCATTACTCTTCTCCTCCCCTGAACCAGGCCCACAAGGAGATCTTTCTCCGACCATTAGTATAAAAACCTGGTGGGATTCCTAGAGGGGAAGCTCATGAAAGTGTGGGGACCCCCATGACTGCAGCCACAGAAGCTTCTCACTCTCAGGCACGTCCATGCTCAGTCTCCTGCAATTTATCAAAATTGCCATTGAAATGTTCCTACCAGTTTTTGCCTCCGGTGGCTCCTGCTTCAGGTAAACAGATCTCAGTTGCTGGATTTCTCTGGGTGTATCTGTCTCTTCATTTTTTGAAGTGGTGTTTTGCTCTGTGACCTTGGTTTTCTGATGGGTTCAAGAAAAGGGTTTGTTTTCAGTTTGTCCAGCTTTGTCTTACAAGGACAGAAGTGATGTATTCCAAGTTTTTTACACGTAGGGGCTGAAATTGGAGCCACATTCAGGTTCGCAAAGCACACGAGGCTACATGTTTAGGTCCCGGATGAGGGTGGTCTAAGGGATTGCTTGGGCATGATGTCAGAAGACTTGGGTCTGGCTTGAGGGAGCTCTCACTGCCTCAGGGGACATCCCTTTCCTTATATGTTAAGTGGGAGCTATTGCATCCCACTCAGAGTGTTGTAAGAGAACAGATGGGACTGTGACAAGTGTTATAAGGTCTTTCTGTCATTGTGAAGCCAGCCTGGAACCGGTGCCTCTGGTATGGCAGAAAGGAGACTTCAGCTTTCTGTGGCATTTACTTTCTCTGATGTCCTTCTGTGTCTCTTCTGACTTGCCCTCTTGTCATGTAGTCAGCCCTACATTTATAAAAACAGTAGCTTGGTACCTGGTTTCTCTCAGGCTGTTTCTCTCTCTCTCTCTGTCACATACACACATCCTGTCCAGCACTGACTGGCCTCTGGCCACCAGAAACATGCATTCTGTCAGTTTAAAGGGGAGTTGACAGTAATAATCGGGAAAACTCACTCACTCTGGAATCTGTGCTCATGGAATCTGCTTCTGCTGGACATTCCCGGGACCCAGAGTGATGCCAACATGAGGCAAGGCCACAAGCTGTCCCACTTTGCCTGACCTTTCCTTGCTCTCCGCCTGCGGGCCTTGGGGAGCAGCTGCAGAGGACAGGCTGACCTCCAAAGTCAGCTCCTTAAGCCTGTTGCCAGGGAACTCTCTTGAATGGGGGCGGTAGTGGGGGAATCCAAGGGATGGACACATTTCCTGGTCCTGAAGCAGAGAAATTAGCAGAAAGAGGCATGGAAAGATATTTTGCTCAAAAGAAGTCCCTTTTTTCTCCCCTGGCAGTTGAACAAAAGTTCTCTTTAATTTGGGCATATGTTATTTTTAAAAATTTAATTTAGTAGTTTTTTAAAATGAAGTAGAATAGTTCAGAAATTTGTAAAAAAAAAAAAAAAAAAAAAAAAAAACCCAGAAAAAACAACAAAAAAACTCACTGCAAGTTTTCCTTCTCCTGCAGGTCCCTCCTGCTGAGGCTGTTCCTTGAAGTTTCTCATAACTCTGCTTGGACCACCTTTCCAAATGCATTTAGAGAACATGGGATCGCTCCTTCATGTGGTTTCAGAATAGATGTGGCCTCCGTTTCGACTTTTGGGGGACCCTTGCTCAGTTTCTTGGGAGGAGTTGGGGTAAGAACAGATCCTATGGATGCTGATATCCATCTACAATTATGGGTCTTACCAGCTTGCTGCCTGTCCCCAGAGAAAGCATCACATGGAAGGAAATGTGGTTCTCTTTCTCTCTCTGCTTTACACACATGTTCTGAAAACTCCCACTGGCATCTTCCTCCTTTTCAGTCACTTTGCCTCTCATGGAGATGAGTGATGAGTTGTCTTTCTTTCTTTCCTTTTCTTCTTTTTTTTTTTTTTGGTGGTGTCTTGCTCTGTCACCCTGGCTAGAATGCAGTGGCATCATCAGAGCTCACAGCAACCTCAAACTCCTGGGCTCAAGGCATCCTCCTGCCTCAGCCTCCTGAGTAGCTGGGACGACAGGTGCATACCAACATACCCAGCTAATTTTTGTAATTTTTGCAGAGATGGGGTCTTGCTCTTTCTTGCTCAGGCTGGTCTTGAACTCCTGGCCTCAAGCAATCCTCCTGCCTTGGACTCCCAAAGTGCTAGGATTACAGGTGTGAGCCACTGTGCCCAGCCTATGTATTTCTTAATATATTTCTTTATGTGTTTATTTGTTTAGAGCTTGTGTCTCTCTTGTGTGAGGCTCCAACAAGGACCTCAGTCACTTATCAATACTGCATTCTCAGGGCCTAGTACAGCACCTGGCACATAGTAAACTGTTGAATATCTTGGTGGCATTATTTTAACTTAATTCTCATGTAATTTAATAGAGCCTATGGATAAATTCTATTACTATCTCCATTTTAGAGATGAATGAATTAAAACTTTAAACAACTCACTTAAGTCCTCCAACTGGAAATCTTGATCTAAGTGTTTGGTTCTTAAGCCCATGCTTTCAATTGACACACTAGAAATCCTTCTGCTAGGTGAGGGGGTGAGAAAGACAATGAACACGCCATAGGATTTCATGAAAACTTAACATGGAGAGAAAGACGAAATGTGCTCGAGGGATCTGTAATAAGGAGGGTATAAAAAATATGCTTCAGGCCAGGCACGGTGGCTCACACCTGTAATCCTAGCACTCTGGGAGGCGGAGGCAGGAGGATTGCCTGAGCTTAGGAGTTTGAGACCAGCCTGAGCAAGAACGAGACCCTGTCTCCACTAAAAAAAAAAAAAAAAAAGAAAAATTAGCCAGGTGTCGTGGTGTGCATCTGTAGTCCCAGCTACTGGGGAGGCTGAGGCAGGAGGATCTCTTGAGCCCAAGAGTTTGAGGTTTCTGTGAGCTAGGCTGACGCCACAGCGTTCTACTCAGGGCAACGGAGTGAGACTCTGTCTCAGAAAAAAAAAAATATGCTTCAGGAGAGCACTCTCCCGAAGACCATTTCAAATGGCAAGCGCTGGCTCTGAAAGGCTTTTGCTCAGACTGGTCATGTTAATATTTGTTTTGTTTACTCAGGCAGTTGTTGGAATTTTGAAAAAAAATTTTATAGATCTAAAGATTTGATAGTTGATTTTAATAAATGATTTTTGTTTGGTTAAAAACGTGGGTTGACAATGTATTTCAAATTTATGTGACATGGCAATTGTTAAAATGATACTTCATCAGCTAGAATTTAATTTTTTATCTGGGGCAAGGGTGGGCACCATCATTTTTTGAGCATGCATTATATGCTAGGTCCTTCATGTTGAACCACGTAACATCTTCGAAGACAGATTCCATCTCTCCCCTTGTTTAACTTTCTCCTACAGTGCTCAATAAGTGGCTGGGATTCGGAGGTCAGGATCTATTCTGGCTTCTGCCTTTGCCAATCCTGGGCAAACCCTGTGATCTTCCCAGGGCACCCTTTTCTTCTGAGTTAAATGAAGGGGGATGGGGTAGACGATCTTTAAGCATTCTTCTGGGTTAAAAGTTCAGAGAGTCCAGGACTCCAGATGGGTTTTCTGGTCTCTCTTTTATAGCCCTTTTTAGGAATAATGGAAGGGCCAGAGAGGCGAAGCCAGTGTTCAGCTGACACCTGCACAGCCTGGCTGACAGGTGGGCCCTGAGAATGAACAGCCTCTGTGTGTGTTGGCCAAGTGCTGAGGCTGCAGCCTGCAGCCTGCAGCCTGCAGCTGGCCTCTCTGGCTTCTGTCGACCCCTTGGCCGTCTCGTCAGTCTTTGGCTTCTTTGAGTCTCCAGCAACGGTTCAAACCATTTGCTTTTTCTCCTCCGAAGAGACAGTCAAGGGTGCTGGGGGGCTTGTTACTTTGGGAAGTCTGCCACATTTACATGCCTTGTGACCCCTCTTGAGTGACAGATTTATTTGACATATTTTGATAAGTGGGTTGTTTGTGACTCGCTGACAGAGGGAATTATTTGTAATTCCAACCTCAAAGGCTGACCATCTGAGAGCCATGACCAAGGGAGCGCATGGATTAAAAGGTCATTCATAGTTGCTTAACATCTTGTCATATATCATCTTCTGATCTCGCTGTTTTTATTGTTTTGATCTCAAAAAGAAACTTTTTAAAATGTGAGAGCTGGAAATTGGGAAATGACAGAACTATTTATGGTCTCTGTAAGCAGCCGACCTACTTCAGTGACAAACGTTATAAACATGTTGTGTTAAAATCCCAATCCTTTGCTCTCGATTCTAATGACTTGGAATTCATTGAACTGGAGGCACCCTAGATTCTGTTTCCTGCTGAGATTTGGTAATGGTGACATTCTGACTTGGCAGAGCGAGAGCCACTCTGCTGAGTCACGGTTCTCTTAAGTTGGTCCAGGTCTCCACAAATCTAAGAGCTAGAATTTGGTCACTTTGCAGGTGTCTGGAACTGTTCCCAATGCCTATTACTAAATAAAGAGACCGACCATAAACTTTTGCTCTAAGGAAATGCAAAGCACTTTCTTTTCTTCTACCAAGATCCCACCGCTGATAATTTAGGTGTTTAATGTCCGGTACTATTAAAGATCAGTTCTGAGGCTGGTTGATCAGTTGAGCTCTAAGCACTTCACATGAATTTTTTTCATTTAACCCCCACAATGCCCTCTGTAGGTAATTGCCTTTACTGGTCCTATTTTCAGGTGAAGGCTGCTTAGCTAACGTGGCTGAAGCCATTCAGCTAGTAAGTGGAACAGCCAATATAGGAACCCTGGGAGGTCTGATGCCAGGGCTTGTTATTATTATCCATGACTCATTCCAAGTTAAAGTGACTCTAGTTCTTGGCGACTTGCATCAGAAAGCCACCTGGGAGATGTGTAAAACTGGTCCTGGTTACAGAGAGGGAAGGTGTGGCAGAGACCACCAGATGGGGGGAAGGGAGCTACCCAGAGCAAATTCTTTCAAGTTATTGAAACACAAACAAAGCTAAAAGGTCAGGGTGAACTCACCAGTATATAGCAGAATTTTTGAAGACAAAATATAATACACTGGGGTTCAAAGACCCCCCAAATAATATGAATACCTTGTTCCTAAGGAAAAAATGGACAAAGGGAAAGAATAAGATTTCAGAGGGAGAAGCCAGACCATGATCAGAGAACAAACCTATGAGGGGCCATTGACATCAATGGCCAATTTCTTTTTTCCTAAAAGATACAAATTTCTATTGAAATATATTTTCAAAGACCTGAATCAAACAGTAGCTGAGGAGGGAACAATGGAAAGGTAATGATGAAAAATAAATTAGCACATCAATTCATGGATTTATCAAAGGCAGCTAAAGTGTAAGGTTTTGCATGTATACTTGCTTAAAATGTCAAATATTTAAAAACACAATCAGAGCAGAAAAAAATAATGATAGAAATTTTATCAGATAGAATTCTTTTATGTGCTGTCATAAGGAATAATGCTTTTCATAATTAAACCAGGCTCTTCGGTGGTCACAGATTCTGCAATTTCTTTCTTTCTTTCTTTCTTTCTTTTCTTTCTTCACTGTGATGTCTTGAAATTCTGTTCATGTTAGTACATACAGATCAAGCTGGTTCTTCTTAACTGCTGTTTAATATTCTACATTGTGGTTATACAGTTATTTTGTTACCTCTTTATCAGGGGACTATTGAGATTGTTTACTTCTTTGCTGGTACAAATAATGTTGCAAAGAACATTCTTTGTGCATGCCTCCAGGGTTGGCCATCTCCCTTCAAGAGATCTTGCTATGGCAGTAGAGATGATTGACAATTCCAGCTGCCATACTTCTGGCTCTATCACAGCCAGACCAATTCCACTAGGCTGCTCTCAGTCTTTTTATTGGTATTGGTATATATATATACCAGTGCACATGTCATAAATAAGCAGCTGAAAAAATTTCACAAACTGAGCATACCCATGAAGCTAATACCTAGATTACGAAAGAGAACATGCCCCCTTCCCACCTCCCCAAGGCTAACCATTATCTGACTTTTAACACAATAGATTAGTTTTTCTTGCTGATGAACAAATCATATAATCAGACAATGTGTATTGAAATCATACAAGATGTATTCTTTAGTGCTGGCTTCTTTTTCTCAACATTATGTTTGTGAGATTAATTCAGTTCATTTATTATCATTGCAGTAATATTCCATTGTGTAACTAAACAACAGTTTATTCATCCATTTTTACTATTACTGTAATTTCCAGTTTTTGGCTACAAAAAATGGTGCTGAAATGAACAATCTTTTATAAATCTTGGTGAACACATACATGTCTGCATTTCTGTTGAGTGTGTGCTTAGAACTGGTATTGCGCAGTTGCTTCTTCACAGAGACAAGCTTTTTACATCAAAGCCTTTCCTGCTCAGTCTTTAGTGTTAAATACTTGAAAACAAACCCAAACTACTTGTGTCAATCAGAGTCCACCCAGGGGACAAAAAGCACAAAGTCCTTTGAACCTGGAAAGTTTCATATGGAGAATTATTAACTATAACAGGGGATTGAAGTAATGGGGGATTGTCTAGTAAAAGGCAAAGAGAACTCCAAAGAATTCAAGAATAGCAGATGTGAGGAGTAGCTGCTGCTCCTGGGGCTGAGATAGTGTCCTCAAGAAAGTGTCCTTCCTTCCCTCAGGGAGGATCTGATTTCTTGGGAAGACAAGGCTGTGGCTTTCTGGATGGTGCGTAAGTTGGCTGAAGTGCTGTGCCAGTGGGACTTACTGGAAATCTGTCCTCTGGGATGCTCAGTATCCATAGAGAGGTGCCTAGGCAGTGTCTAGGAAGCTGCTGGCTGCTGGCTGCTGCATATTGAAGAAACCATTCTGAAGCCAGACACTGGAGCATCCTCAGGCTGCAGGAGCTGGGTGAGAGCAGCACATCAGACATGGAAGAGAAAACGCCTTTTTTTTTTGGGGTTCCCCCTTTCCCCCCCTTTTGTTTTTTCCGGCCAAATTTTTTCCGGTTCCCAAGGGGGAATTTTTTCCGGGTTCCGGTTCCTTTTTTTGCAAAGCAGACAATAAAGGATAAATTTGGAGCTGAGAGTTTTCAAACTGCTGACACACTATTATCTATTAACAGATATACAGTAGTACGGTATTTCCCATTTCTGTTAAATCAAATGTTGTCAATAAAGACACTACAGTGTGTTTTAAGAAGTAGCTTCCTAATCCTCTGAAAGTATTTATGTTATTGTATGTGGCCCTGGTGTGGGATTTGGGACATCGACAAATGGTTATCACTACTTATTTTCAAAGGTCTCTTTGCTCATTTGCTTCATTAACTTTGAATTTCTTGGCAAGTCTTAATGGAAATTCATCTATGTAATGGTCCTGCATCTTATAATATTACACAAACTCAGATGTGCAGGACATGCATGTTATGTTATTTTTCACGAATCAATTTAGATCTGTATCTGAGTCCATCCGTCTGAGCTTCTGGGAAATTAAATCTCAGTTGTTATTGGAGTTCTCCCCCTCCCCCAATATCCCAAGTCAGGTATAGGTTCTGGAGACTTTACATAGAGCAGAAATTTGCAGAGCTTCCCATGGCAACCATGAAGGAGCTCCTGGTTTAAATCTACATTATCCCTCAAGAGTGGACATCCTTTCTGTGGGAATGAGAGTCTTTGCAGAGCCCTCGTTCTCTGGTCCAGTTGTCCTGGGGCACCACATAGCCATTTCTCTTGAAATCCTGCTTCAGCCTCAGACATGGCAAAGGAACACTGTGTTAGTCGATTTGTGTTGTTATAAAGGAATACCTGAGGCTGGGTACTTTAAAAAGAAAAGAAGTTTATTTGGCTTACAGTTTTGCGGACTGTACAAGAAGCATTGTGCCAGCGCCTGCTTCTGGTGAGGGCTTCAGGGAGCTTCCAACAAGGCGAAAGGAGAAGGGGGAGCAGGCATGTCACGTGGTGAGATCTGGAGCAAAGAGAGGGGGGAGGCGGTGCCAGGCTCTTTTAAACAACCAACTCTCATGTGAACTCAAAAAGCAAGAACTCACTCAGTATTGCATAGAGAGCTCCAAGCCATTTATGAGGGATTCATCCCCATGACCTAAACACCTCTGACCACGCCCCACCTCCAACACTGGGGATCAAATTTCCACATGAGATTTGGAGGGGCCAAACATCCAAAACATATCAAACACCAGTTACTTCCTCCTTTCTAGGCTTGGAAAACCTCACTCCTGTTCTCCTCTGCCTCACTGCAACAAAGGCATTTTTTTCCTCCCTCATTTCCTCAGTGAGTTCAGGCTTTTATAAACGGAGGCTAAACAGGGAAGTGTCTGTGTATACCTTCTGTGTTGAGGCTAAGAAATACATTCTATCTGATTCTTCTACAAACAAAACACAATAGCTACATAATTTTTCTGACCTCACTTATTTCTATGTTGAGTCCCACTTACAGGATAGCAGATTCTATACGTGTAACCCTTACTTCTTTAAGCTTCAGCAACCTATCAAGGATGAGGAAGACGTGTGGAGAACCATCATACCAGGCAGGGTTCTTAGTTGCTGTAGCAGTTCGCTGAGTTGCTGTGTAACAATCCCTCCCAAACTTAGTGGCTTTGCATGACAATCATTTATTATTGCTCGAAGTCTTTTGGACAGCTGGGAAGTTATGCTAGTTTTGACTGGGATCACTCTCACATTAGAAGTCAGTTACATTTCTGATGGGCGCCTCTTTTGATTTTGGCTGGACTTTACATGTGTGGGGTCAGCTAACTGTAGGCTGGTGTAGGTTGATCTTGGTTGAGCCAACAGTCTCTCTTCCATATGGTCTCTGATCCCCAAGCGGGATAACTTTGGCTGGTTCTCGTGGTAGAGAAGCATGGATCCAAAAATGACAGTAGAAGTCAGAATGGCCTCTTGAGGCCTGGGCTTGGAGCTAGCACCCTCTCTCTTTCACCACATTCTACTGGCCAAAGCACACCACAAGGCCAAAGAAAACAGATTCCCCCTCTTGAGGGGAAGAGCTCCAATGTTATATTGCAAAGGGTATGATATAAGGATGCCATTAATTGGGGCCACCAGTGCAATCAGTGTATTGTAGTTGCCAACGACAGAATTCATTCTGCCTGGTTCAAGCAGAAAAGGATTTATTAAAAGATATTAGGTATTTTGCAGAATCAGGAGAGATTAAGGTGTTTGCCTCCACATTTGTAAATATCATGTATATCTATCTCCATTTATTTTTTCAGTTTTAGATATTATCTACTCATTTCCTGCTGTGGAATATGCTGATTTAAGTTGTCAAATTCTCTCTCACTCCACGCACACTCTTATATACACACGCACATACATTTTCCTCTTATCCTCCTTGAATACCTATAACATAATTTTTTGGTTAGCTCAATAGTATTTATGTTATTGACATCCAAGTGATATGAGTTGAATTGTGTCTCCCCAAAATTCATGTGTCGAAGTCCTAACCCCCAGTACTCAGAGCGTAACCTTCTTTGGAGATAGAGTCTTAACAGAGGTAATGAAGTTAAAAGGAGGTCATTAGAGTGGACTCTAATCCAATATGACCAATGTCCTTATGAAAAGGGGAGATTCAGAGACAGACACCCACAGGGAGAATGTTATGTGAAGATCAAGGCAAAGATTGAGGTGATGCATCTACAAGCCGAGGAACACCAACTATTGTCAGCAAACCATCAAAAGCCAGGAGAGAGGAATGGAACAGATTCTCCCTCATAGCTCTCAGAAGGGATCAACCCCACTGACACCTTGATTTTAGACTTTTAGTTTCCAGGCCTGTGAGACAATACATTTCTGTTTGTTAAGCCACTCAATCTGTGGAACTTTTTTATGGCAGTCCTAGCAAACTAATACATCAAGCCATATAGTGTATGCTATTATTATGTTTCCTTTCTTAAACTACCTTTTTTATTTGTTTTATTCTTTTCTGGGCATTAATTATTCTTTCCCTATCTGTCTCTTCCCCTACTTTTCTATATATCTATTACTAATGAACCCCAAACTCTCACCAGAAGTGTACATTGCCTTATAATTTATTTAAAAAAGATGATATCACCACTCTATGTCATCTTTTTTCCTTGGAGATGTCCCTCCTGGAGTTCTTTATCTTTGTGCTCCAACCTGAACTTGGTGCTTTCTAGAACTGCCATTCAGCTGATGTTCTGGAATCTCCTCCCTACTTTTTTTTTTTTTTTTTTAAATAATCATCCTAGGGGATTCCTGCTTCCCCTCTCTTGGGTTGGTTCCCTTGTTTTCCTGATTCCACGTGTTTGTTTTCTTGTTTCTAAGAAAAAGTAGAGCAGGGGAGGTAAATTCTTTGAGACTTTGAATGTTTGAAATTGTCTTTATTTTAACCACACACTGGGTTAATAGTTGGGTTTTTGCGTCAGTTATTATTGCATAATAAATTACCCTAAAACTTAGTGGCTTAAAATAACAAACATGTATTATTTTATTTTATAATTTCTGTGATCGGGGATCTGGCTGTGGCCTCTGGCTTAGGGTGTCTCACAGACTGCACTCAACATGGCAGCAAGGGCTTCAGTCATCTCAGGACTCAATTGGTGGAGGATCTGTTTCCAGGTTCACTCATGGGACAGTTTTCAGGATTCAGTTCTTTTTGGATTGTTGGACTGAAGTTCTCAGTTTCTCACTGGCTGTAAGTTGGAGGCCTTTCTCAGTTCTTTGCCACATGAACCTCTCCATGGGGCAGCTATTGACATGGCAGCTAGCTTCCATCAGAGTGAGCAAATGAGAGAGAAACAGTGCATGAGCAAGAGGAAGCCAGAACCTAATCTCAGAAGTGACAGTCCAACACTTTTACTCTCTTCAACTCAGAAGTGAGTCACTCCATGTCATAGTCAGCCTGGGCTGCCGTAACAAAACACCATATATGGGGAAGCTTAAACAACAGGGATTTATTTTCTTGAATTTCTGGAGGCTGCAAGTCTGAGATCAAGGTGCCAACATGGTTGAGCTCCAGTGAGGGCTCTCTTCCTGGCTTGCAGCCTGCCACCTTCTTGCCATGTCCTTACATGGTAAAGAGAGAGAGAGAGTGAATTCTCTAGTGTCTCTTCTTTTTTTTTCATTTTTTATTTAAGTGGATTTAGGGGGTACAAGTGGTTTTTTGTTACATGGATGAATTGCATAGTGGAGAAGTCTAGGATGTTAATTTACTCATCACCTGAATAGTATACATTGTACCCAATAACTAATTTTTCATCCTGCACCCCCTATACCCTCCGTGATGTCTCTTCTTATAAGGACATTAATTCTATCAGATCAGGGCCCCATTCTTATGACCTCATTTAACCTTAATTATTTCTTGCTCCAAATATAGCCACACTGGGGGGTAGGGCTTTAATATGTGAGTTTTGTGGAGACACATTTCAGTCCAGAGCACCAGGGTTCTGCCTGTATTTCAAGGGGAAGAACGTTACACATGGTCTTAAATGCCCAGGGCAGAGATCAGTGGGGGCCATTTTGGAGGGTGCCTACCTCCAGTTGGGTATAAAATTCTAGATAGAAAAACACTAAATGGTTTTCAGATTTCATTGTTGCTATTGATAAGTCTAATGCCATTCTGACTTTAATATTTCACATATAGCCATTTGTTTTTCTCCTCTGGAAATTTCTCTTTGTCTTCAAAGTTCTGAAAATTTGTGGTGACGCACCTTGGTGTGGGTCTATTTTCTTCTACTGCACTGGACACTTTTCCATCTGGAAACTCATGTCTCTAGGTTCTGAGAAATTTCCT
>NW_012138191.1:3560300-3585171 GCF_000956105.1 Propithecus coquereli | reverse complement strand
GCCTCCCAGAGTGCTAGGATTACAGGTGTGAGCCACCACGCCCGGCCTATTTTAATCTCATTTTCACATTGGAAGTTTCCCTCAAATGCCTGGTGACTCTTGGTTGTATTGAGGGTGAAGCTGGGCGTGCTAAGGACTGTTGACTGGAGACCTTCACTGTGGGGTGACCTGATTAGGCTATTTCACCAGAGAATCCCCATGTCTCTGTATCTCTAGGTTTCTTTTTCCTCTTTAGCTGGTTTATTTTCTAAAAATTGTGTTGATTTTTTTAGTAGTCCAATGCGCTAATCACTGTGCAACAGAGCTGTGTTGATTTTTTTAAATCAATAAATTTAAATCTGGTTTCTCCAGTAAAAAAAAAAAAAAAAAAAATCTCAATTCTCCTGTCCAAGAGGGCATAAACAGGCCTGTGTGTACCCTTGTTGCTGAGAAGGGGAGGAGAGGCAGGACTCTTACTCTTTTCTGTACAGACTTGGACCCACCAACCCTGTTTCAGCATGACATCTTACCTTTGGCTGTGCCTGGGCTCTCCCAGTTTCATCTTTTCTAGAAATTAAACTGCTAATTATCTGTTGTAATCTCTTCTGCGTTCTTTGTCCTTGTAGGTTTAGGCCTTAAAAATCCCATTGCTATTGTTTTAGGGAGTTTCAGGCCTGCAGCCTCAACACCTCTCTCATTTTTCCTGCTAGGAAGGGCCTTGACCTCACGCAGCTAGCTCTTCTGGGAACCTACTTTGGTTGCCCAGAATTCTTGAGCTGGGATTCCCATTTCTGTATCCTTTGGAGAAATTCTTTACATTGACGTCTAGCAAAACTGTACCTCATTCTCTCTGCCTCTTGCTAAATTAATGACAAAACAAGGACAAAAGTGGTTTTGGCGTTTTTCAGAATTGACTAGAGCTAACTCTCGGGCCGATTGAAACCCACTGCAACCAACCATCCATTTGTTTAAACAAATAGATGATAACCGTTCTTAGCAAGGTGGTCTTTAAATCATAAACTACTCAGAAACTAAGACTCTCAGGACACAAAGTTGGTGTTTTCCAAATTTTGTCTATCTTCAGTTTCTTTTCTTGTAAACAGTCTGCCTTGCTTTGTGAATAGCTATGTCTATTAATGTCACTGAGCCAGTAAGCTCTACATATTCCCAAATGCCCCCATTCGGCATCTAAACACATAAGAGTCTGTAGAGCCCAGTTGTGAGGTATTGACTGCTTCTCTTCAGGGCCTTGCTCTGGAACAGCATGAGAATGAAAAGTCCAGTTTTTAGCCTTGCAGCTGTTCATCACCCCTGTCCCTGTAAACATATATGAAAATGTTTGTCAGATCATTATGGTGGCTAATCAAATACCCCCTGCCCCAGAATTTAATGATTTTCTGTATATATGTTGTATTTTTTGTACATTGAAAAATGCTTTGTAAGGCCGGGCGCGGTGGCTCACGCCTGTAATCCTAGTACTCTGGGAGGCCGAGGCAGGCGGATTGTTTGAGCTCCGGAGTTCGAGACCAGCCTGAGCAAGAGCGAGACCCTGTCTCTACTAAAAATAGAAAGAAATTAATTGGAAAACTAAAAATATATAGAAAAAATTAGCCGGGCATGGTGGCGCAGGCCTTGTAGTCCCAGCTACTCGGGAGGCTGAGGCAGGAGGATCGCTTGAGCCCAGGAGTTTGAGGTTGCTGTGAGCTAGGATGATGCCACGGCACTCTAGCCCGGGCAACGAGTGAGACTCTGTCTCAAAAAAAAAAAAAAAAAAAGAAAAATGCTTTGTTCATGTCGATTTTATGGGTAATGTATCCTCCTTGGAGACATTAAAACAATATATAAAGTAAAGTTTTCTGAGGTCTCACCCACCCCCTGTAGATGATCACCTGTGGAACTTGGTAAACTCAGGAAGGTCAGTCCTCTCCTGTTCCAGCCAACTGGTCCTTCTGTGTGCTTTGTCAGCTCTCCAGCAGATTCTGATGCATACTGGCGTGTAAGAACCGCAGTTCTAGCCCACTGACTTGAAGTATTCTGGTTCTGTTTGCAAGACCCTTCCTTCAGCAAGGACACAGTAGGTGCCAAATACAGTGGATTCCTCTAAGTCCCCTTGTTCTGATTTCACCCTCAGGAGACAGCTTTCTGCGCACGAGTCAGCTCCCCACCTATGTCCAGATAGGTAAAGAATGCAATGGTACCATGAACTCATGCCTTTTCGTTCCAGTGACAATGACTTATTGTCAATTGAGAAGATGCCCTTGGGTTTGATTAATGTGAGTCTATCTCTGGGACAGTGGTCCTCAACCTTGGCCGCCAATTAGAATCACCTGGGGGACCTTCTAAACATCCTAATGGAAGGCCATACCTCATACCAATTAAGTCAGAATCTCTGATAGTGTGATTCGGATGTCATAATTTTTGCAGCTCCCCAAGCGATTCCCAGGTGGATCCACTCCCAGTGTTCTGAGGAAGGCCAGTATTGAGCCTGAAGGGACTGAGGGTCAGGATCTAGCTTATAGTATTCACAGAGGTGAAGAATGTGTCCCTGTGAGACTTCTGGGTGGGCAGCCAGCAGGCCTTTTCTGGGGATAGACAATAGGCCACAGATAATCCTATTGAGCAGTCCCCAGAAAGGCTCTGTACAATTTTATGCAACAGTAACTTAAACCATCTTAGCTAAACCACAAATCTGAACTCCTTCTCTGTGAGATGTGGAAGCAACTCTAGGCTTCACTTTCCCACAGAGTTGGACTGAAGTGTGGAGTCAGAGCATCGGCAGGACGGGGGTTCCAGGGGACAGCAGAGGGGAGGGATAGAAGAGAGGGCACACACTTGAGCCCTTACACAGAGACCCTCTTTTTTTTCTTAGAAGAAGGGTGCTCCTCGGGTGCTACTCCCATCCTGAGGACCAGCTGACTATTCTTCAGTTATTTCCTCCAATCCAAATTGCAAAGGTGGACATGAGAGTTTTGCTGAACCTCAGAACCTCTTTCTAAGTAAGAAATTGTCCATTCCAGCCACCTCTGACATTTCCAAAACATGCCCCTCCCCAGCACTTTTTGTGGCTCCAGCACTCTCCCACCGCCCCCTCTCTCAAGGTTTGATAGAAGGAAAGAATTTCTGAGCCGTGCTGCAGAGCAGTGAAAGATGAACAGCTTCCTCAAAGGAGGCCTCCTAGAAACATTCACTTATGAGACAATAAAACATTCAACTAGAATAAGGAGATGGAGAAGAAGGGTGGGGAAAAGAGGGAGAATAAAGAATGAAGGGGCTATCTAGACTTTAAACCCAATGATCAGTCTTCTAGCATTACTAAGGTCAGTTTGGACCAGGAAGTCAGCAATGTCCTTTTCAGTTGAAATGTAAGGAAAAATATCAGGATATAACTTATGTAGATGAAATTCAACCAAGAGACTGGATTTAGTGATTCTGACCCTAAACAAATCCTGCAAACATCAGGCAGTCTCAGAAGATAGCGTGGATAGGATAAACTTAGGTGTGTAGAAAATGTTCTCTGAGTGGCTAGGACCTGAACACCATTCATTCCAAAATTTATCTTTCAAGATTTCTTTCCCTGTGTGCTTTGGTTTGAAATGATCCTACCTAAAATGAGAACGATGGCATTCTAGGATTGCTCCTCAGTGTTTACAAGCCTTTCAACGCCTTAGGGTCTCTCCTTTGGTGAGAAATGTGAATGGTGAGTCCATAAAGCAAGAGTTTGTGTTTCCCAGCAGAGGGCATCCTTACGTAATGAATTTCTCTTAACCCTCAGAATTATTTGCAGATATTGAAGCGCATTAGGGAATGGAGTTTGCTTCTAAAGGCTTTGCAGTTTAGCTTGTTTTTGGCAAGTCATTTATACATAAGGTGCTAAAGTGTTAAGAGGACTTGTTCCAATATTTTTTTTTTTAGTTGGGTAAGTGATAAGTTGTACTGTTAATGATGGTGGTAGCAGATCATAAAATGGTTTAACTAAATTTCTGCTGATTTTATTTACTCATAAATTCAACAAATACCCATTGAGTGCTTTCCGTTTGCAAGGTCTAGGGGTGGGAGTGGCTATGCAAGGGTGAGCCTGGATCAAACCTTCCTGGCAAAGAGATTACAATATATAAAGCGGATAAGACATAAATGCAGGAAATGAAAACACAAGACAAAATATATGTATTCTTGCCTCAAATGCTTGCTTATGAGAAGCATGACTTCTCTAATATTAATTGTTGGTAGGCTTCAGAATTTTTTTCCATTTCCTGTTAAGTGGCAGCCAGAATATTCAAGTTGTTTTCAAATGTTTTAGCTTCTGCCAAAATTGATTTGTTCGGGCTTCCTTTCTTCCCACTTTCAAAATCCAGCTATATTTTAAGAGGAAATGAATCTGTACATTGCAATCCCACCCATAATTTTTAAAATGGATTATTTGGAAAGATTTGTTCATTGTCTTGGTATCCTCTAAAATCTTTCCATTTCTAGTGAAAAAAAAAAAAAAGGAATTATTGTAACTCAGCTCTCCTCAACCCGGAGGAAATCTGGAGTGAAATTTGAAAAATGGCAGAGTTGCTTAACCTTTTCTGATCTGAGTGGTGGTCGTGGAAGGTTTGTTGAAAGTGTGTGGTTGAATGATACTCTGTAGGCCTGAGACTGGGCCATAGGCTCTGGGAGATTCATCTTGACTTCACTTTAGCCCGATATCATCAGATGAAAGCAAATGACTCTCCAAGTTCAGTTGCTTCTTCCACCTTAAGGATGAGACCACTCAGACCCACAAAGAGAACCAGAACCAGCCATTTTGGAAGCTTGTTAGCTTGAGAGTGTGGCTTGCAGCACCTTCCAACAGGTGGGCAGATGGGGGCAGCAGGGCAGGTATGAATATGGGATGCTTTCTATCTTAGGTTCTGTGTCCTATAAAAGCTCTAGAATCAATAGCTGAAACTCAGGCTGCACCATGGGGAGCTAAGTGCTGAACTTTGGAATGTACTAGTAGGTTTGGGCTCCTTCAGGGGAAACACAGGTGTTTGTGCAGTGGCCTGGGGCAACCACACTTTCTGTAGTTGTCTTGCTATAGGAGAGACCAGCAAAGTGCAGGGTGCCAGGCACCTTGGAGAGAGTACCACTCTGGCAGTTGGTTAAGTTTATCAGTTCTCAAGTCTATTTCCAGTGACAGCATCAATGGTGGATGTTGTTAGTGCCCTACCCAGCTCCTCTTTACCGGCCTCGTGCACACGTCCCCAGATGTCAAGAGTGTTGGCTGCTGAGGACTCATAGCTGCTCCTTTCTCTAGACAATTGTCCTCCCACTGAAGGGAGTCACTCGCCTCAGAGTTTATACCCTATCTAGCAATTCACAGACAATGACGTATTGAAAATGAGATACAAAAGGTCAGCCCCTGTGCCTCAAGGTAGGAACCAATTTTGTGGATGACTCACACGCCGGGCTCCCCATGGAATCAGGCTGAAGGTAAAGTCCAGCTGAGACCACCTCCTTCTTGCTTAATATCTTTCCCTGCCCCAGCCTTCTTTCCCCACTCTCCTTCTCCTGAGGGCCCTCCTGCAATAAATCATGTCTCATGCTCTGCTTCTAGAAACCTTACCTGAGACATCATCTCTTTTGACCTGGTAGGACAAATAATCTTTACGTAATGTGTTGGTTGCCTACCAGCAGTCACTGCTTCCTCACCCTTTTAAGAGAACACACTTTATTCATGTATCATATATAGGCTTCAGTCCATTCTGGTCCCCAGGGGTGAATCTTGTTAAACTCAAGCTGATTATGGTGGTTTTATTCTCCTTACCAGTGAGTTATTTCAGCATGGAATGTGACCCAATTCTTGTCAGTGGCACTGAAGGGAAGTTGGATGAAGGGTATCTGGACATGTTTTCTTTGATCTTAAAAGGAGAGCAGAGGAAACGATATGCTTGTGTTCCTATCTTTGGACATTGTCAAGTGCGAATGTGTTAGCAGAGTTTCAGCAGCCATTTTGTGACTATGAGGGAAGATAATCTCACACTCCGAGGTTATGATGTCATTGAATCTTGAATTGACCAATCCTGAAGCTGCCCCACTTTTAGTTACATAAAATAATGAAAGTTTGTATTTATTTAAGCATTCTTTATTGGAGTCTGCTGCTATTTGTGAATGAGAGCATACTAGATACTTACAAAGCTAGCTTTAAAAAAGTTACTTTCTAACGATCAAGTGATACTGAGAATATAGAATGGAAAAAAATTGATATTGTCCATTCTATTTTTCTATTACAGAAAGAAGAATGGGCTGGTAAAAATTTGTGCAACATTTTTTTTTGGCTTATATAGCTGATTTATTGAATGGGCCTAACTTGATGGAAGCAAAAACAGGAAATGGGTTTATTTTCCTTCCATTACTGACTTCAAAATTCTCTGTTGAATTTCTCTGGCCTCTCTTTCCCCTAATGACAGCTTTTTGTTCACTTTCAGCTATAAGAACAGTCTCATTTCTGTATTATAAAATATAGTCCAAGCTAAGTCAACCCTATTAATCTTGCATTCAGTTAAAAATATGTTCTTCTCCTGCAGCTTACGCCTGAAGACTCATGGCTCAGGACCTGGAAAAAAGGAAGGAGTGATGGTTTATTTTTTCACCATCCCTTTCCTGTAACCCATTTCCTGTTTGTTTATTTTTATTTTTATTTTTTTAATTTTTTAACTTAGTGCTCAGTGTACCTCTCTTGGCTGACACCTGTTGGCCACCATTTCCTCTGTGATAGCTGGTGATAGATGGCTCTTTTGTGGGATACATTTATGCATTTCTTAAATACCATCACTGGGGAACTCTTGTACTTTCCATATCTCGAGCTGTTGATGATTCTTTGCTTGACTTTCTGGGACCCCTCCTCAGCTCCTGCCCTCCCTATCCTAGCTGTGTACCCCACACAGCCTCTCCCTCTTCCCTAAAAGCAGCCTTCTTCTGGGGTACCATCAGATACCTTAAGCCTGGCTATCTTCCAGGCTTATCTCCTTGGTCAATCTACTCAGGCATCCTCACCCCACTAAAAGATGACCTAAAACTTGTTCTACCCTCATGACCTAATCACTCCCCAGAGGCTGTACCTCTCAATACCATCACCTTGGGGACTAAGATTTCAACATATGACATCTGCTTCCTCTTTGCCTTACTCATGGCAGATAGCTTTAGCTAGTCACTCACCCCCTACATTTGGATATCTCCTGGCAGGAAGCAGACGTCGTTCTCCATATTTGTTTATACCCCAAACTCTGGTGACATACATCAGGTTCCAACAGCTCTTTCACGTGCTCTACCCTAGTGGCCACACCAAATGGGCTTTCACGTTTATGCTTTCTGCCAGGGAGTGAGAAGCCAGTCTCCCTATCTCATTGGCACACTTTCTCCATGAGGAATTCTACTGGAGGTCCCTTTTCACTTGGTCTGGGGCAGGATACAGGAAGAAAAGCCAAAAAACTTTCTACTCCAATAAATTACTATCAACACTCACTTTTCAAGCTTCTAATTTTCTCTGATTTATGCTGGAGGTGGGTGATGGAGATTGATAGTCAAACAAGCAGCCTGACCACTTCTTAAAAGGTCCTGAAGGATGGCTGTCTTATTAGTTTCCTTTGTGTCTTAGTCCACTCAGGCTGCTATAACAAAATATCATAGACTGGGCAATTTATAAACAACATGTATTTATTCCTCACAGTTCTGGAGGTTGGGAAGTCCAAGACTAAAGTGCCAGCAGATTCGATGTCTGGTGAGGGTCTGCTTCCCCACATACATGCTTCTCACTCTAACCTCACATGGTGGAAGGAGTGAGGGATCTCTCTGGAGCCTCTTTTGTAAGGGCAATAATCTGACTCCTAGTCACCTCCCAAAGGCCCCACCTCCTAATATCATCGCCTTGAGGGCTAGGATTTCAACATATGAATTTTGGGGGAATATAAACATTCAGTCTATTGCACTATGGCTGCCGTAACAAATGATCACAAACTTGGTGGCTTACAACAACACAGATTTATCTTAAAATTTGGAGGTCGGGAATCCAAATTTTGTCTCTGTGGGCTAAAAATCAATGTGTCAGCAGTTCCTACTGGAAGCTCCAGGGAAGAATCTATTGTTTTTGCCATTTTACCTTCTTGTGGCACCTGCATGCTTTGGCTAGTGGCCTCTTCCTCATCTTCAAAGACAGAAGCATTGTATCTTCGAATCTCCCTCTCTGCTTCCATTGTCTTTGACTCTGACCTTCTTGCCCTTTTTATAAGGAACTTTGTGCTGACATTGGGTCCACCCAGATAATTCAGGATAATCTCCCTATCATAAGATTCTTAATTCAATGACATCTGCAAAGTCTTTTCTGCATGTAAGGCAACATAGTCGTAGGTTCTGGGGGTTAAGACATGCAAATCTTTGGGGGGCTGTTCTTCAGTTATATTAACAATATCACAGCTGTGTTAATATAACATTCTCCAAATTGTGGTTCATTTCCACTGTGAGACACATGGATGATTAAAATTCCCTGTTGCCCTTGAGTTAGGTGTGGCAATGTGACTGGTTCTGGCCAATGAAATGTGAGTAATAAACATGCATTTCACTACTGGATGGAGGCATTTAATTGCCAGTGCTTGACTCCTCAGTGTTTTTTTTTTTTTTTTTCATTCATGGCAAACGGTGAAGACTTGCTTTTGAGATATTGGAGCTGTAAGATAATGTAAGCTTCTGTCAGCTTGGGTCTCTGAGTGACAAAATGGAGCAGAGCCTTCCACAAACCTGCCTTAGACATGTAGTGTAAGCAAAAAACCAAATCTTTCTTTTAAAGCACTGAGATTTTGAGGGTGTTTGTTACTGCAGATTTACCCTGCCTATCCTTACTGATAACAGTTCTCCACTTTTGGCCTTTCACTGAAATTCTGAGACAAGAGAAAAGGTCCTATTCAACATGCTGTCACCTCTATAACTGAAGATTTTTTTCTTAGGCATATTTCTATACACTTCCTGGGAGTACCTATGTCTTAATCCCATAATGCTAAAATAACTTTAATAAATGAATTTCTTTGTAGCTGTTCCACAAAGAAATCCCATGAGAAAACCTTTGAGGATTTTATGGGAAAGATCAGCATCATAAAAATTTGCTCTCATCTGGTCTATCTGTTCAGGCTTGACTGTCCCTCTCTACAACCGGGAACCTCCAGGCCAGGAAAGACTCTGAAGCCACTTGTTCAGTTTTGCCTCTGAAAATTTACCCTAACATTTATCCATCATTCTTGGAGTTTCTTCTCTTTTCTTTTGGTCTTATCTCCTCCATGAATATAAGTCATCTAACCAAATACTGATATTTATTGAGCATTGTCTTAGATTGAATTCCTCCAGATAGACTCTAAGACAAGGATTCCAAACAGGTATTTATTTGAGAGGTGATTCTGGGAAACACCAACAGAGAAATACGGAAGTGAGAAGGAGATGGGAAGAAACCAATATAGGGCACATTAATGAATAAGTTATTGCTCAAAACAACTGGGCTCAAACTTGTTGGGAAACTCTCAGAGACTGTGCAGAACACGCATCTCAGAGTTGTTCTACCTAAGGGGAAGGGAGCTTTGGAAAATAATATACCAATCCATGACCATAATTGGTCGAAGGCTGTTCTCAGGGGCATTCATTCCATAGTTCTTATTTTTCCTCTGCATTGGCAAGCACAATCCAGTCACAAGAGAAAATCTCTGAGGTAGAAACACAAGTGCTTACAGAAAGAAGTCTGGACCTGAAGGAGAATGGAGAGCTCAGAGAGTCCTGTAGCATCTACTACTGTCAGGTCCTGTGTTCAGAGTACTGGTACCATGCCTCAAGTAATTTAGGATTGAGGCACAGGGAAAAGAAAGCGAGAATGTCAGGCAGACACCAGTTCAAGTACTATGAGGTAGGGTGTTGTATGTTAACAGAATGACTAAAAAGAAGCAGTATGAGCATGGAGGAAGGAAAAATTAATTTTCCATTGGAAAGAAGAGAAAATGGATTTTGAACTAGGTTTTAAAAGGTGAAAAGGATTCAGTAAGAAGAGGAGTCTGCCTCAAGTCAAGTTACTAGTGTTAGTACAGGCATGGCTGCTGCAGTATCCATTATGTTTCAGGAAAATTGCAAGCAGTGGGACTGACTGGACAAAAAGTGGTTAAGATAAAGTAGGAAACAGAGGTGGAAGAGCATGGGGCCAGTTGATGGAGGGCCAAGAGTTCAATTTGTGATATTTTCATGATAGCAAGAGAGTACTATGTTTGTAGTACCTTTTGCAGGTGGACTTAAACTCTTGCCTATGGATCCTTTAGGAAATTCCAGATCCCTCCATTTACCAGCCTCCTCCTCCTCTTCTTTGAACTTTGGGTTTGCCTTTTCTGGTTTGTCTGTCTGAATATTTATTTCTAAATTCTTTCAGCTGATTCTGCTTTAGCTCATTCTAGGTCCAGAGTTCCAGATGTTGCGCTTTTGCTGGCTGCTTCTCCCAGCATGCACAGCAGTGACGGCCATCTTGGATCCAGTCTGCCATGGTGTTGGATCATCTCTGCTCCTGCATTGTGTTCTACTTCCTGCTCCAAAATGCTATGATCAGACGTTCTCACTTCCTTTTCCTGGCAGGAAATTCTTCTTTTATGCCATAGCATGGATTATTAAACAATTGTTTAAAAATTGCAGTGTACAAGTGTGTTTTGTAAAGGACAATATGTCTTTTGATTCTGTTATAACTATAGACTTGTGGCAAAATTTCCTTATGCATTCTGGAATATGTTCTAAGTCACAGAAAATCATGTTATTCTTTCATTTGATGGATCATTGTTTCATATGTAGCATTTGTGAACAAGACTGATAATTATATTTACAATAAAATAACTGAATAAATAAGTAAATAAAATGAGGGTTTTTTTTTTTGCTCTGATGAGAAAGCATACATGTTTAGTAAAGCTAGTATAAAAATAAATTTTTGTCTTCAACATGCATTGATACTAACAGCTGACACTGAGAGAGCTTTTATAATTTGCTAAGAATGGTTCTTGCCATTTAGCTGAATTAACATTTTTAATCATTCTGACAATCCTAAGAGATATCGCTGTTATCGTCCCCATTTTACAAATAAAGAAATGGAGACAAATAGAGGTTAAGTGACTTGCTAAGGTCACACATTTTGGAAGAAGCAGAGTTGGGATTTGCGCCATGACACTGGCTAGGAGTTCTAGCTCCTTAACACTAGGCTGTAGTGTACTCACCATATTATATTGCAGTGGCTCTCAACCTGGGACCCTGGGACCAGCAGCATCTGCATCACCTGGAGACATATTAAGAAAGGCAAATTCTCTGGCTACAGCCCAACTTACTAAGTCAGAAATTCTGGGGATGGCATCCAGCAATCTGTGTTGAAACCAAGCCCTCCAGGGGATCCGATGTACACTAAAATGTTTTACAACCACTGCTGGACTGCTATCTATGTTGAAAATGCTGTTGGATTTACCCTTTAAGTTATATCTTCTTTTGGGGAAGTAGCAGAGACTTCTGCTATCTAAGCAGCCACATGGGGCGTGGGTTCTAGTGTCCTGTTTTGAGGCAGGAGGATGATACCAATTGTCTCCCTAGACCTTCATTTTCTCATCTATAGACTAATATGGCACTGTTTTCCCACCTTCCTAGAAGCTTTGTGGACAATGAAGGAAATGCTGCACGTGATCGGATTTTTAAATAACAGATGGCTTTGATAAAATTTAAAGTCCATGGGTATGTCATAAAGCCGCTATCCATAACTGAGGATTAGTTATAATTATACTACTGATAACTGAATAGGGCAAAAGTAAGAAGTTTTGTTTCTTTCCTTTTAAGTTGTTAACTTTTACTGGCATGTTATTTACTATAAACAGATAAGGCTAGAATAAAGCAGTTTTTCACATTCCTTTCATGAAAACTCCAAAGCCATACAGTGAGTATAGAGTTACCCCTGGCCTCAAACCGATGAGAGGCAATTTTGCTGTCTTGTTTGATTTTTGTCTTTTCAGCCAGGCTTTCTCTGACACCCTAATTTTTACTTATCACTCCCTGGAGTTCTTTATTTCTCTTTGACACAGAGAGAAGTTATTTGTTCTCTTCTGCTTTTCCCACCTGTCTTCCCAAGTTTTCTTTTATCCTGTGTTTCTGGTATTTTGAAGAACCACTTTATAAAACGCTAAGCTTAGCTTTTCTCTATGCACCCAATTTCAGTACCTGCAGAGAATTCCAGGTGTGCCAACTCGTTTTGATGTTCAGCTGCTGCCCATTACCCAGTGTGTTCTGGGGCAGGGATTACAGCAGTGCTTCTTGATCTTTAATGTTGTACAAGGCACTGGGAAATCTTGCTGAAATACAAAATCTGCTTCTAACGAGTTCCCGGACCCACACTTGGAGTAGCAAAGCTTTACCTTTGGTTCTTTCCCCTGGCTGCACATTGGAATCACATGGAAGATGGGGGTTGCCTAAAGACCATCAATACCTTATAGATTGTGCCTCAGTTCATCTTGGGTGGGGCACGGGCATTGGTAAAAGTTTCCTAGGTGACCCTAATGTGCACCAGAATAAGAGGAAGTCATCTCTCCCTCAGTGGCTTCCTGAAGCTATCTGTCATGCAGCCCCAGACATGTGTTCTAACTGCTCTGAGATACAGCAGTGTAGTGGTTGAGAGCAACACCCTGGATCCTGACCTTCTGGATTTGAATCTCCACTCACGTGATTATTAATTGTGTGACCACAGACAATTTAATTAGCCTTTCTGCATCCTGGTTTCCCCATCCAAAATGGGGATGAGATGCTTGGTAGGAAGGTAGGTAGGCTGGAGGTTCTTAACATGGCAAACCCTACCTTAATAGATTAAAGGGTTATTACGAGTTAAAAAATACCAAGTGCTTAGAACAGGATATTAGTTATCTAGTGCTATGTAACTAATTATTTAGAAACTTAACGGCTTAAGACAGTAAGCATTTACTATCTTACTTTTTCTGTGGGTCAGGAATTTGGGAGTAACTTTGTCTCAGAGTCTCTAATGAAGTGGCAATCAAGATGTCAGCTGGGTACACACTGACCTTAACAGGGACTGGAGGATTATCTGCTTCAGAACAGCTCAATCATGTGGCTGCTGGCTGGCTCCTCAGTTTGCTACCACATAGGCACCTTCATAGGGCTGCTTAAATGTCTTTACAACATGGCAGCTGGCTTCTCTTGGAGTGAGTGATCAGAGGGAGAGAGAAAGCAAGGAGAAATCGCAATGGCTTTTTGTGACCAGGATTCAGAAGGTCACACTTTTGTCACCTTTTATTCATTAGAAGACAGGCTCTACCTCTTAAAGGGAAGCATATCAAAGAATTTGTGGACATATTTTAAAAGCACTACAAACACTTTTGGCTCATGGTAAGCCATGTGTTAAATATTAGCTATTTTCACTAGCTAGTGTCATATCCCTCACGGAAAATGCTTGATGGTGCCATTGTTGTCTTCTACAATCAGCCTGGGCCAATGGAACTTTTTGTGATGATGGAAATGTTCTATTTGTGCACTGTCTAATATGGTAACCACTGGCCTCATGTGGCTATTGAGCATTTGAAGCTTGTTTAGTGCAACTGAGGAATTAGGTTTTTACTTTTATTTAATTTTAAATAATTCTAATTTAATTTAACTAGCACAGGTGGGTAGTGGTTACTATATTGGGTAGCTCAGTTCTAGAACTTTGTTTTCCAAAGTATGCTGCTGAGACCAGCAGCACCTGTGTCATCTGGGAGCTTGTTAGAAATGCAGAATCTCTGGCCGTACCCTACAACTTCTGAATCCAAATCTTAACAAGATTCCCTAGTGATTCTAATGCACAGGAAAGTTTTAGAACTACTGGGTTATAGTCTAAAATTTTTGACTTGCAGGACCCTTAAGAACCTGGGGCTTCCCTCATTCCAAGTCCCCTTTCAGCACCGTTCCACATACCTTCCGCTTAATTAATGTCACCTGAAATAAAGACTTTGAGCAGTTTCCTGTGGCTGGAGGGTCTCAATGTGGCAAACCCTACTCACTCTCTAACACCTGGCTCAAATGCCACCTCTTCCATGACTTTTCCCTTCATCTCACTCAAGAAGTCATTGCCTTCTCATCCATATTTCTAGAGAGCTTTATATGCCTTCCATGACAAGATTTCTATATTATAATATAGTTATGTGTGTATGTAAGTTATTTGAGGCCTGGGACCTCTTGATTTACTTTTCTGTTGTTTGCACCTAGCATAATGCCTTATAATCCCTTCATTATTGGAAACCTTTGGATTTTAGAAAGTGTTTATGGTAAATGCATTGCATAGTTCCTAACACATTGTTTTCTTTCCAATTGCCCTAGGTAGCCTGTCCACATCTTTTTTTTTTTTTTTTGCCCTGGGAACCTCTGATAGTCAGGGAAACACATAGTCCTATGACCTTGTCTATGTGTAGAATAAAGAACAGGGATTTACAGTTTGGCCTAATCCCTTTTATCAACAAATGGCTTTAGCTTTCTAGTTTCCTCTAGGGTGTTTCTAAGGCTCTGCGGGACACAGACATAATGTAGCCAGGCTGCGGCAGTTTGCCTGTACAGATGCTGCTTGAAGTCCTTCAAAGAGCAGTTGACCTGGTCTCTTCTTAGCTTGTTGACAACTGGACTCCACCATACAACTGTATCGTATGCTCAGACCTGCTGCGGGCTGAGGATCAGGAACAGTTTAAGCATCAGTCCTCAGTTCTTCAGAATCTGTAGAAGTGAATCACTTTAGAAACAGATTGGAATTTTCCAGGTCAGGGACAAGCTACATTTCATTACTCACCAGATGAATGGCAACATCTGATTCCTTTTTTTTTTTTTTTTTTTGCTGATCCCTGCATGCAGGAAACCCGCATTAGCAATGCTTGTGCAACAGGGACAGAAATTGGAAAACTGGGGAGCCCTGAACTGCCAGCCAAAAAACTGGGACTTTACCCAGGGTTGACATTATTCCTGTTGAATAAAGTTGTTTTTTTTTTCTTTTTTTAATGAAATCCTGAATCTTCTCCTTTTTAGGAGGCTGGTGGTTGAGATCGTATAATACTTTTGTTTTCAGTTGACCCTAAAAGGGGAAAACTGACATAGGTAGTTCAAAGGGGAGGTTTATCTCCAAGGTTTAGAAACCAGGCAAAAGATACCAAAGTTGTGCAATGCTTTTGAAAGGAATGTCCTCTGTTGGTCCCAATGTCCACATGAATAACATACATTCTAATATTATTATTTTTATTAGCTCTAAAATACCACCTTATTATCTTCTGTTCTTCAAGCACTGTTCCTACCTACCTATGATGCTAGAATTTTCTGAAAATTTCATATTGGCCCTACTCAGTCCTAAAATTGAGTAATTATCTCCAGAATCTTCATTTAAAAAAATCAATTTCTGCTTGAATTTCTTAATTGTATATCACGAGAGTGATTAAGCATGTCCCATTCACTAAATCTTAATTTTTTTTTTATTTCATTAGATTTAGGGGATAAAAGTGTACCAGCAGAGTTTGTTACATGGATATATCATATAGTGGTGAAGTCTTTAGCATATGCATCATCTGAATAGCGTACATTGTACCCAATAGGTAATTTTTCATCCCTCACCTGCGTCCTACCTTCCACCCTTTTGAGCCTTCAATATCTGTTATACTACAGATATACTTCAGTATCTGTATGACCGTATGTAGCCATAGCTTAGCTCATACTTATAAGTGAGAACGTGATATTTGGTTTTCCATTCCTGAGTTACTTCACTAAAGTTAGTGGCTTCCAGTTCCATTCCAGGTGCTGCAAAAGATATTATTTTGTTCCTTTTTAGAGTTGTGTAGTATTCCATGGTGTGTGTGTGCATACACACCATATTTTATTTATCCACTCATTAGTTGATGAACACTTAGGTCCTGTACCTTTGTGATTGTGAATTGTGCTGCTATAAACATGCAAGTGGAGGTATTTTTTGATGTAATGATTTTTTTCCTCTGGGTAGATACCCAGTAGTGGGATTGTAGTTCCTCTTACAGTTGATTTCTAGTTTTATTCCACTGTGATTTGAGAAGACATTTGTTATGATTTCATTTTTTTAAAAACTTATTGAGACTTGTTTTGTGGCCTAACATATGGTCTATCTTGGAGAATGTTCCATGGGCTGATGAGAATGAGGTATATTTTGTGGTTGTTGGATTGAATGTTCTATAAATGTCTGTTAGATCCATTTAGTCTAATGTCCAATTTAAGTCCCATGTTTCTTTGTTGATTTTTTGTTTGAATGATTTGTCTAGTGCTGTGAGTGGGATGTTGAAGACTCCCACTATTGTTGAGCTTTCGTCTCTCTCTTTTCTTAGCTCTAGTAGTATTTGTTTTAGGCATCTGGGTGCCTTGGTGTTGGGTGCATGTATATTTAGGATTATTACCTTCTTGTTGAATTGAACACTTTATCATTATGTAATGACCTTATTTGTCTTCTTTTACTGTTGTTGGTTTAAAGTCTGTTTTATCTGATGAAAGTATAGCAACTCCTGCTTGCTTTTGGTTTCCATTTGTGTGGAATATCTTTTGCCACCCCTTTATCTTCAGTCTGTAAATATCTATAAGTAAGGTGATTTTCTTATAAACAGCATATAGTTTGATGGTGTGTTTTTAACCATTCCATCAATCTATCTCTTATGTGTAGCATTTAATCCATTTACATTCAAGGTTAATAATGATACGTGAGGTTTTGTTCTTGCCATGATGTTAATCGCTATCTAGTTGCTGTGTAGCCTCATTTGTGTAATTGTTTTATAAGACTTGTGAGCTTTATATTTTCATGTATTTTTATGATGGCAGGCATTGACTGTTCATTTTCATGGTTAGAGCTTCCTTGAATATTTCTTGTAGGGCGGGTCTAGTCACCACTAGACACATTCCCTCAGCATTTGGTTGTCTGGGAAACTTTATTTCTTCTTCACTTATGAAGCTTATTCTAGCAGGATACAAAATTCAAGGTTGACAATTCCTTTCTTTAAGAATTCTGAAAAGAGGACCCCAATCTCTTCTGGCTTATAAGGTTTCTGTTGAGAAGTCCACTTTTAGTGTGATGGGAATTTTTTTATAGGTGACTAGACACATTTCTTTTGCTGATTTTAGGATTTTTTCCTTCATGTTGACCTTAGATAGTCTGATGACTGCATGTCTGAATGAAGTCCTTCTTGCAGTATATTTCCCTGGAGTTCTCTCAGCTTTTTTTTTTTTTTTTAGACAGATCTCACTCTATCGCCCAGGCTGCTAGAGTGCTGTGGCATCATCATAGCTCACAATAATCTCAAACTCCTGGCTCAAGTGATCCTTCTGCCTCAGCCTCCCCATTAGCTGGGACTACAGGGGTGCACCCCTGCATCCAGCTAATTTTTTATTTTTTTTTAGTAGAGACAGGTCTGGCTCTTGCTCAGGATGGTCTCGAACTCCTGACTTCAAGAGATCTTCCTGCCTTGGCCTCCCAGAGTGCTAGGATTACAGGCATGAGCCACCACACCCAGCCGAGAATTTTGATTTTTTATTAGGAATCATTGCTAGAGAACTAGTGTGATCCTTTCGGGTGTCATTACACCCTGTATTTTCATACTGCCAGAATTGTTATGCTGGTTGCTTCTCATCAGAAGAAACTATCTTTTCTTAGTTTTGAATTTACTTTTGTTTGGATGGGATTTGTGATTTTTTTCCCTTGAGGATGTGACTATATGTTGCATATGATCCTTTGGCTCTGCTTCTGGGTGCTTTCAGTGGCAAACACTCTTTGGCTGTAGGTTGCTTTAGTATGGTAGCTTTCTCAAATGCTGGTTGTAGTAGCAATGTATTCAGCATGTGAGCAGGCTCATGGCCTTCTGAGGAGCCATCAGGAGTCTCAAGAAGCCCATCTTGCTCTTAAGCGCTGCGTGCTTTGTCAGCAGATTTTGTATTGGGTTGTGCAGTGTGACTTCCAGGCCAGTAGATGGCACTTGCGGAGCCGTCTGAGACTGTAGCAATCAGGTTCATGCTTGATCTTTGTTTACCAGGAAGAGCTCTCAGTTGTTGCAGGCATTGGGCTGAAACTGTGGAATAACCTGTGGTCTGAGCACCCTCCTCAGTTCTGGCTGGGGTGGGGGCGATAAAGCTAGGTGGAGCTGTACTGTGCAAGGCTGTCCTTGGGTGCCCCAGTGGCGAGCATAAGCCTTTGATGGTGGTGGAGGAGCTCCTGGTTGAATGTGCTGTCTCCGCACGTTCAGTACCCAGAGGCAAGGTACTGCCCCAGTTCCACAGCCTGGGCAGGTAGGAACATGATCCATTTTTCTGTCACCCCCCATTCCTATGCTCAGAAAGCTCAGTTCAGTCAGACACTGCTTTCTATCTCCAGGCCGCAATGCAGCGGAGAGTCATAAAAGACTCCTGCCCTATGACTCACTGCCAAAATGGCTGCAGAGCAACGCCTCCTCCCTCAGCCCCAAACCCACAGTTCCCCGGCTCTCCTGCTCTCCTCTGTAGAGACACTGCCACTCCACGCAGAGGGAGAGAGGGGCCCTGCCTTTTGGGCAATCCTCGGCTGGGTGGCTGCGCTGCCAATGGGGATGCTGTTGCCCCCATCAAACCCAGAACGGTGGTTCTCTGGTGCGCCTGCGATAACTTCCAGTGGCAGCAGCCTCTGCTGTGTCTGCAGCAGTGGGCGGAGGGGGAGAGAAAGCCCCCCTCTCCTTGCCTGGGCCAGAGCACCGAAGCAGCTTGGCCAATGGGATGGATTTACACTCCGCCCTGCACAGCCAAGCACAGCCTCTGTGTCTCTGCTGCAAGTGGTGTTCCCGCTCCCCACGCACGAGTGGGGAACTCTCAGACTCAGGAAAGCGGGTGCTCTGGTTTCCTTTCGCCCAAGGGTTGGCGCCCTCGGTGTGCCGCACTTTCCCTTTCCTTAGGGGCAGCGCTCCCTGGGGGCTAGGCCACTGGGAACCCTGTAGCTCCCCTGGGTCCAACCAGCCCTGTGTGGCTGCTGCCCTCTGAGCAGACACCAGGGATGTCAGCAGAGGCTCCTGTGATGTGGCGACACAGGGCTGAGGTTCCCTGGGCAGGACACAGTCCCCTGACGGCTGTGGCCCGAATAGGGTGCCCTGCTGCTGCTGCTTGAGTCCAGGGAGAGGGCGAGCAACCTGGTGCGAGTTAGCAGTTTGATACGATGCCCTCGAGAATTCCCCACGTCGCTGCCCACAGCAATGTTTGGTTTTATGAGGGCAGAGGAGCTCTCTGACACTTTGGGGTGCTGGCTGTTCCCTGCAGGGGCGGCGGGAACCAACACATCCCGTCTACCCTTTCCACACAGTGCCAAGTTGCCAGGGTTCCTCGCTGATCTCTGCCAGCCTCTTGCTTCCTTTTTCTGTGCCGCAGATTCTTCCCACGAGTTCTCCACTATGCTCTAACTCTCTCCCCTCGATATTCCATTTGAGTTATGACCATTCACTTGTAACTTTGTCGTTTCATTCTGAGGACAACTCGTGTCCAGCGTCTCTAGTCAGCCATCTTGAACCCTTGAGTCTCTTTTTTGGTAGAAATACTGCATATATTCTGGGTACTAATATGTATGGAAAATAACTTTCCCAGAGTGTGCCTTGTCATTTCTCTTCTTTATGCTGACTTTCACTGGAGATGAATTTAAAGAATTAATGTGGTAACATTTTCGATCTTTTATTATCTGTACTGTGCTTTTGCATGTCATGTTTAAAGAGATCCTTTCCTAACTCTAGGGTGTGAGGACATTTCTCCTACATTTCATTCCGATATTCAAAAATTTTGAATATTTTATTTAAGTCTTTGATTCAGCTGGAATTCATTTCTGTATGAGGTGGAAATCTAATCTGCTTAAAAATGTGCACAACTATTAATAATTATCCCAGAAATTATTGAATAATCTAACATTTCCCTATAGGTCTTCAATGCCATTTCTGTCAAATATTAAGTATCTATACATGTCTGGGTCCATTTTTAGGCTCTCTGTTTTGAACATTGGTCAATTTATCTATCTTTGTAGCAAACACACCCTTTCTAGATTTCTATAGATTTCAAATTAGTCTGAGTTTCTTTATTTTACCTATCTTCAAATATTTCTTGATTATTTTTTGGCCTTTTCTTTTTTAATTCTTTTATCATTATTATTTTTTTAGAGACAGGGTCTCACTCTGTCACCCAGCCTGGAGTGCTGTGGTGTGATCATAGTTCATTGCAACCTTGAACTACTGGGTTCAAGTGATCCTTTTGCCTCGGCTTCCTTAGTAGCTGGGACTACAGGTGCATGTCACTACACCTGGCTAAGTTTTAAAACATTTTTTGTGGAAACGGAGTCTTTCTATGTTGCTCAGGCTGGTCTTGACCTCCCGGCCTTAAGCAATCCTTCCACCTCAGCCTCCCAGAGTGCTGGGATTAGGCACTTTGCCCATCCTTTTTTGGACTTTCCTGTGAAATTTTAGAATGAATGTATCATGTGTGATAAAAATTTATAGGTTAATTTGGGGACTACTGATTTTTTAAAAATTGAGTCTTCCTATCAGTTAATATTGTATCTTATTAAAAATTCACATTTTCTAGTTCTTACTGCGGCATAAAAATAGAGTTGATTTTTGTATATTGATTCTGTTTTTGTCAACCTTGCCAAACTTTCTTATTATAACAAATTGTATTTATGTTCTTTTTGATTCTCTACTTCAATAGTTGTACTGATTTAAAAGATGTCCACAAATTCTTTGATACTTCTCCCTTCAAGAGGTGGAGGCTAATCACTCTCCCTGAGGGTGGGCTAGACTTAGGGACTCAATTGTAACAAACAGGATAACGTGGAAGTGATGGTGTGTCACGTCTGAGATTTGGTTGTCAAAGACACTGGAGCTTCTGTTTTGCCCTCTCTCTGTCTCTCTAATGACTTGCTCTGCAGCGAGCCAGCTGCCATGTCATGAGGGCACTCAGGCAGCCCTGTGGAAAGGCTCATGTGGTGGGGAACTGAGGCCTTCTGCCAACACTGGAAGTGAGGCATCCTGCCAATAGCCATGGGAGTGAGCCATCTTGGAAACGGATCCTCCAGTCCCAGTCAACCTTTCAGAGGACTGCAGCCTCAGCAGACATTTTGACTACAGTCTCCTGAGAGACCCAGAGCCTGTAAGCGGCTTCTAGATTCCTGACCCTCAGAAACTGTTTGAAGTAACAAAGATCTTTTTTAGGGCAGGAAAAATTCAACATACATTTTATTATAACTATATGAATATTATTTGCGGCCAAGTCACATAGTGTACTAAGAAGAAATTGACTTTATGTACCTTTTTGCTTTTCCTAGAGTTAATAATTGTTTCCTCTCTTTTCTTTTTTATTTGCTTGTTTTCTTTGAACCTCTTAGCAATTCTTTCATCTTTAATGTCCCAATTACTCTCCATCCTCAGGCCAGGACTCAGATTTTCAAAAGCAATAATAATTCTCAATTTTCTTTCAACTTTTGGAATCTCAGTTTTTACCCAGTGAGATACAATTCTTGAAGAAAATTATTGGCTAATGATTTTTTCCCCCTCATTCTTAAATTTGTTTATTTGTTTTCTCCCTCTCTCAACACCTTTGTTTGAATATTACTGACATAAAAATTGTATATATTTACATTGTGCAATTTGATATATTGATATATATATATATATTGTGAAATGATCACCACATTCCAGCTAATTAATATTAATATATCTGTCACCTCTAAACAGTTAACAATTTTCTGTTTGTGTGAGTTGAAAAGATTTAAGATTTATCTGTTTAGCAGATTTCAAGTATGCAATACAATATTGTTAACTCTTGTCACCATGATGAGCATTAGCTCTCCAGAACTTATTCATCTTACATAAGTGAGACTTTGTACCCTTTGACCAACGTCACCCCACTCTGCCTCTCCCCAGCCCCTGGCAACCACTGTCCTTCTCCTAGCTTCTATGAGTTCAACTATTTTAGATTGCACATATAAGTGAGATCATCTAGTATTTATGTTTCAGTATCTAACTTATTTCACTTACCATAATGTCCTCCAGCTTCATCTATTTGCTGCAAATAGCAGGATTTCCTTTTTTTAAAAGTCAGAATAACATTTAATTGTATATATAAACCACATTTTCTTTATCTGTTCATTAGTCAAAGGACATTTTTGTTGTTTCCCTAGTATCGTTATTATGAATAATGCTGCAGTTAACATGGGAATGCAGATATCCCTTTGACATACTGATTTCATTTCCTCTGGATATATACCCAGAAGGGGGATTGCTGGATCATGTGGTAATTCTATTTTTAATTTGTTGAGGAATCTATACCATCTTTCATAATGGCTATATTCATGGTCTCATCAACAGTGTACAAGTGTTCCTTTTTCTCCATATCCTCACTAAGACTTGTTATCTTTATGTCCTTTTGGTAATAGACATCCTACCAGAAGTTACAGGTGTTACATGATACCTCATTGTGGTTCGATTTGTATTTCCATGATAATTAGAGATGTTCAGCACCTTTTCATATATACCTATCGGCAATTTTAATTTCTTCTTTTGAGATGTGTCTTTTTAGGTCCCTTGCCCATTGTTTTCTCAGGTTATTTTATTTTATTTTTTGTGCTGTTGAGTTTTTAAAAATATATTTTGGATATTAATGTTGGGTTTGGTTTTGTGTTGGAGAGAGATATCCTGGTTCTTTGGCTCCTGGCTTGGAAGAATCACAAGCAGGGCTGGTGTGACGGAGTAATGACAGATGCGAACCACTTCCACACAAGCAGCTTTTATTGCAAAGTGGAGGGTACAAAGCAAAAGTATGTTTTGGAATGAGGAACGGGTCTGTCTCCATGAGTGGAGAAGACCCTGAATGAAATAAGTTTTCTTCCTTTTATGGTGGTTTTCTAAATTTATGCTAAGCCGGGGGTGGAATATTCATGATTGTTCTGAGGAAAGGGTGGAGAATTCTTGGAATTGGGGTTCCTCCTCTTTTTCTACCTCATAGGATAACTTCTGAGGGTTGCCATGGTATTTGTAAACTGTCATGACACTAAAGGGTGTGATTTTTACTATGCTAATGAGGGAAAGTAGGTAAAGAGTTCACCTTAGGTCATAATCTCTACTTTCTGCACATGCTCTTGGTCAGGAAAAGTCCCTACCCTTAAGTTCCTGCTGTTGTGATTTCTTTCCTCTGTTGTTATTGGTCCTGACCCTCAGCCCTTGCCCACATCCCCCTATTGCTTGCCTTGCCACCTGCATGTCTAACCTCCTGCCCTGCCACCTGCATGCCCTTAGCCCTACCTAACAATTAACCCATTATCAGATATATAATTTGCAAATATTTTCTCTCATTCTGTAGATTTCCTTTTCACTCTTGTTGATTGTTTTCTTTGCTATGCAGGATCTTTTTAGTTTGATGTAGTCTCATTTGTCTATTTTTGCTTTTGTTGCCTGTGATTTTTGTGTCATTTTTAATAAATTATTGCCAAGACCAATGTCAAGGTTTTTCTCCATTTTTAAAGGAGTTTTATGATTTTACTCTTAAGGTTTTAATCCATTGAGTTGATTAGGTGTATAGTATAAGATAAGGGTCCAATTTCATTCTTTTGCATATGGATATCCAGATTTTCCAACACCATTTGTTGAAGAGACTATTTTTTTCTCATTGTGTTTTCTTGGCACTCTTGTTGAAGATCATTTGACCATAAATGTGTAGGCTTATTTCTGTGTTCTCTATTCTACTCCATTGGTATATATGTCTATTTTTATGCCAGTACCATACTATTTTGATTCCTATAGCTTTGTATTATAATTTGAAGTCAGGAAGTATGATGCCTCCAGCTTTGCTTTTCTTGCTCAAGATTTCTTTGGCTATTTGGGGGTCTTTGGTGGCCCATATGAAATTTAGGATTGTGTTTTCTATTTCTGTAAAAAAAGGGAATTATTTTGAATTCTTCATCACATAATTAATGGATCTCCCTTTCTTTGGGATTGGGTACTGGAAGTTTATTACATTCCTTTGGTGGTGTTATGTTTCCTTGTTTTTTTCTTGTTCCTTGTTACTTGCATCAGTGTCTGTGCATTTGAAGGAGCAGTTACCTATTCTAGACTTTATGGACTGGCTTTGATAAGGAAAGATTTTCACTTGCAAGGGAGACAGGGCATGGAGTTGCTGACTGGAGAGGAATGCTGGAGTGTGCTGTAGCACACCAGATCTAGTGGTGCATGAGGCACCAATTGTGGACCTGTTCAGCAGCTCCGTGTCCAAGGGGCCTTGGCGATTGGTGTCTCTGGCAGCTGGGGTCTGTGATGTTGGAAACTTTGTGGCCCTTGGCATCAAAAACTGCAAGGGTGTTGCCAGTGGCTGCAAGGGCCGTTGGAGTCCTCAGTTGTGCCTCTTGTTCCAGTGGCAATTACGCCTTTATAGGTGGGCGTCAGGGTAGGTGGTAACAGGGGCCAGTGTTGGTGGTGTGATCATTCCCAGCTTTGGTGGCTCTGGGGCCAATAGCATGTGTGTGCTCAGCTGTGGAGGCTGTTTGTAAACACACGGGTGGTTGTATCGACTGTCAGTGGGGATTGAGGTTGGCTGCATATGTGTATATGGTGGTTGTATTGTGTACTGGAACTAGGTGTCTATTGCTGCACTGGCTGGGATCGCTTCAGTGGTGGGAGGTGGAGAGCTGAAGCTTAGGCAGCCGTGGTCTCCAACAGCAAAAAGTGCAGGGCCATTAGTGGCAAAAACTCTCAGGTGACTGTGTCGGCTGTGATGGCAGTTGGTTTGTTCAGCAGCAAAAACAATTGGTGTTCTCTTGAGAACAGGACTTTGAGGACTGCAGGGTCCTATGTGTGGGTGATACTGATAATTCTGCCCTTCT
>NW_012138191.1:3557346-3558815 GCF_000956105.1 Propithecus coquereli | reverse complement strand
GGAGACCAAAAGGAAAAAGAGACTTGAGGGTTGAAGATTGTGAAAACATACAAGGATGGTGAATATGTTCGAAAATCAACAAATTCAAGGTCCAGCAGGTTTAATGGATTGTTCTAGTTGGGGGTACTAGAAAGAGTGAGCTGGAAAGCTAGGAGGTGGTGGATGAAAGTGGAATGCTTAAAAGTGAGATTAATTAAAATCCAGATCCAGATGTTTTTCCTTTCACTGTGCTAATATGGATGATTTTAATTATTCTAGTTGTTTAATAACTCTGAGTAACTTTTATGGTGAGTTCCTTTCTTTTTCTTCTTCTTCAAATTGTCTAGGCTATTCTTGTCTTTTGATCTTCTGAAATGAATTTTAGGATCAGCTTGCCATGCTCCTTGAAAAACAGAGATTTTGATTGGAATTATAGATTAATTTAGATAAGAACTGTTTTTTGATATAGTTTTCCCATCCAAGGTAGTCCCTATAATTTAGGTCATCTTCTCCAGCCTTTGATTACATTTATTAATTTTCCCCATAAAGGTCTTTCATGTTTTTTGTTAGATTTTTCTATTGATAGATATATAGGTAGTTTTTATTGCTACTGTGCTTTGTATTTTTTTTTTTCAACTAAATGTTCTAAGGAATTTTTTTCTGATGTTAAGTAGGCTGTTGATTTTTGCATATTGGCTTTTGTCCAGCAATTTTGCTGAATTTAAAAGCTTTTAATAGTTTGGGCGTTTTCTTGTGTTTTCTGTGTAGACAATTTTATGTGAGATGATTTTACTTTTTATTTAGATCTCTTATTTTATTTTATTTTTTTGTCATGTTATTGTACTACTCGGAAGTCTAGGCCAATGTTGAACTGAAGCAGTAAGTGTAAAGCTTTACTTTTCTCCTGACTATTAAAGGTAATACTTCTGATCTATCTCAATTAAGAATGATTCTTACTGTAGATTATTTGGTAAATAACCAATTACTAAAGTATTTATCTGCCACCCACATCTAAGTGTCTGTATGTTTTCTTTGGGACTATTCAATTTCCCCAGGGTGGGACATTTACTCTTCTACCTGCAGGTTAGGCCTGATAGTCAAATGTTCTCAGTGCCAAGACAAGAAGGGCACTTGTAATCTCATCATGAAATGATTTCTCTGTTTGGTTCCTCATCCCTGCCCTTCACTGTGCCTGTTCTCCCAGGTTTGAGCCTTTCTGGTACAATCCTTCCAGGGTGTAGATCTGTCTTTTGCTAGGGTTGAGTGGCCCTGTGTGAGAGGGGACCCATTTCTTAGGTGGAATTTCAACCAAATCTTCTCTTTTCAATACTCTCCCTCATTGGGCTTTCAGAGGTACTTGATGCCTCCATTTCGGGCATTTCTGGGCTTCTGCTATGTAAGTTAGGTACTTCCTATTGCCTTCCTAACCCCTTCAAACTGGCTGGCAGGTTTCAGCTTTTTCTGCTCTGCTGAGTTAGTTATCATTTATT
>NW_012138191.1:3538649-3556083 GCF_000956105.1 Propithecus coquereli | reverse complement strand
TGTTTTTTATTTTTTTGGGCCTCCAGTTTTATGTAAGTTATAAAATCTTCTCATTCTGCCCTCTATTTCCACACCTCTTATTTTTATTTGTTTGTCTTGGAATAATTCTATCTTCTATAATACTAATTCTTTTACAAATTTAACTAATCTTTATTTTAACTCAGCTATTGAGATTTAATTTCAATGTCATTGGTTCTTTCTCCAAATTTTTCAGCTATTTTTCCCCCAGAGCATTCTGTTTTTTCACTATAGCTTCTATTTTTTTCTTAGCTCTTTATTAAAAAAAGATAATAATCTTTCTCAGATTATTATCCCTGTTATCTCAAATTCTTAGTATGATACATATTCCGGTTTGCTGTATCTGCTGACTTTCTCTGATGGTGAATTGTCTCCTCATGTGGTGTATAATTTTTGAATGTGAGTTTATTTTCATCATTAGAAATTTTTTACATGTGTGTGTATGTGTTGTATGCAGCCTGCGTAAGAGTTTTGTTTTGCCTCTGCCTAATGCCCTTGGGATTTTTAGGTTGTCCAATCAGCCTGGAATTCTGACATCATTTGAATAGTATAAACTGTAGAATTGCTCAGGCTTGACATTTAATTTCTTATGGGACAATTCTATTTTATTTTACCTAACATTTTGGGAAAGGACATGTCTCCTTGACACTTCTCTAGGCCAAAAGCTGATTATATATTTTAAGTGGCAGTTGCTATTAATGGTGTAAGTGAAAAATTTATTAGAGAGGCTGCTTAGCCCAGTCGCACAGGGGTAGGGAACTTGTGGCCTTGGGGCCACATGTGGCCTTCTGGATTCTTGAGTGCGGCCTTTTGACTTCATCCAAATATTATGGAACAAATTCTTTTAATAAAGGGATTTGTTCTGTGAAGTTTGGATTTGGTTGAGGGGCCACACTTTGGGATCTGGAGGGCCACATGTGGCCTTGAGGCCACAGGTTCCTGTGTCAAAAGAGGTGGTAAAGTGTAACTAGAGAGAGAAGCAGAGCAAGTGCATCTTCGGGGTCATTTAGGGGGTAATGGCTTTTTTGCCTTATTCTTTGGTGGTTCCAAGACTAAATTGTCTTTTTTAGGTCATTCCATTTCTGGAAGTTAGTAGTTACTGTGATTCCCCTGAGTTTTCTGGTTTATATTCTCCTCCCCTTGAAATTGTTCTTTCTCCAAAGATGCCATGTCTGTGCTGTATATGACCAAGTCCATTTTTAGCATGAGTTTTCACTTTTTTGTTCCTTGTTTTTTTGGTAATCATCAGTGGATGTATTATCCCCACTGACCAGTCTCTATGTGTGCTATTAATACATTATCTAATCTACATTTCTCTAAATATTATTTTAAGTCTCAAGACCCTTCCAAGTTATACCACTTTCTCCCATTTCTGGTCTTCATTGTTCTTAGAGTTAGTAAAATGTCACTTAGAAGTTTATCATTTCCTACTTGTATTGCTCAAGTGAGATGGTGATCAACTTGAAAGTTGGGGCCATATCTTGGAGAAACTTTGTAGTTCACATAAATCTAATTCATGCTATTGTTAGTCACAGAGATGTCTCTTTCTGAGACACATTTCTCAGGTTTCTAAGCATATACATTATTAGTTTATATCAATTGTCTAAGTGTATAATATAGGTATTTTGAAAATAAACGGTGGAGGACTATGAATATTTCTCCCCTCCATTAGGACTAGAAGAAATACAATTTATTGAATTTACTGTCTTCTATTTTTTTCTCTACTTATTTGTTCTTTACTAAGTGAAATGTATTTTTGGTAGTATGTAAGTGATAAATGCAAACAAAGTAGTGGTTTTAAGTTAAAAGGCTCATTTATCTCATTCCTCATGCCAGAGGAATGAGAGAGAGATAATTAGCCTACATTAATGAAAAAGAATCACTAGCTTTTACTTTTAAAATTTCTACTTTAGAATTTATTGAGATTATCTCAGGCAGCATTAAATATGAGGTTTCCAATGATGGCTTTTGAAATTTATTTTATTCTGGTCTTTTCTAATAGACCTATTAGAGAACTGACACATTTCTATTTCTCTTCCTGAATAAAGGACAATAGAATTACTCGAGTGTTAACAGGTATTTATAGAGATGCATGCATATTTATCTAGTTCACTTTCTTTTTTTTTTTTTATTAGACACAGCTGGTATTTGAAGAGAAACAAATATAGACCTTATAGTCAAACAATTAACGTGAGAGCAGAATATATCAGTTTTTCTTTAAAAAGTCAGAATTTCTTCCATATTCCCCAAGTGTGTTATTAATTCTCTTGGCATGTTATACAGCAAAATGAAAGTATTTATGAATGTGGCTACTTCTTTTAACAAGTTCCAATAACTGCTTCCTAAACCTCGTGTTTTTATATCAATTACATACAGTAAGCACTGAAATCGACCAAAGAGAACTGCAGAGGCTTTACTTGAGATATTCATGTTAAATGAGGACTGCTGCCTGCCAAAAGTAAAATGTGGATATAATTTTATAACACCATTTTATAATTAAAGTCATAAGTGAGGTTTCCTGCCATTGTTTAAAAATGTGTCATGATAAATTTAAATCAAAGATATGGGCAAAGAAAGGTCTGCAAAGTAACGGATGAAGGCAACTAAGATGGTGCAGGAACAAGGCCCAGTGCAGAAAAGAAACACATGCAAACAATTTTAGTGAAATAATTACATTTATTGTAGATGGAGTTCTGTTTTAGAAACTATAACCACTTAGAAACGGTTTTCATTCATGTCAGATTGAGGTTAACTTATTGGTACTGTCTCTCTATAGAAAGATTTTTATTTTATTTTTTTACCAGCAGGGAAATTTAATACATTGATTCAGTGATAAGACCATGTCTTCTGACCAAACACCCAACAAAAAAAAGTCCCTAAAACTGAAGAATGTTATTTCGGCATATAGAAGTTTGTAGTAGTTAGCACTGCCGGAGTTAGCAAATAAAAATATAGGACACCCATTTAAATGTGAATTTCAGATAAACCACAAATATATTTTTAGTATAAGTGTGTCCCATGTAATATTTGGGACACACTTATATTAAAAATTGTTTATGCGTTCCAGCTCTATCCAGGAGTATACAAGAGGTGCTATATCACCATTGTTTCTTAAAGCTGAATAGTACTCCATGGTATACATATACCACATTTTATTAATCCACTCATGTATTGATGGACACTTGGGTTGTTTCCACATCTTTGCAATTGTGAATTGTGCTGCTATAAACATTCGGGTGCAGGTATCTTTCTTATTCTACTAAGTGAGGTATCCCAAGAATGGAAAGACAAGCACCACATGTACTCACCATCAAACTGGTATTAACTGATCAACACATAAATGCACATATAAGAATAACATCTATTGGATGTTGGGGGGGGGGGGGGGGGAGGAGGGGACGGGTATTTTCATACACAAAGAGTGCAATGCGCACCACCCGAAGGATGGACATATTTGAAACTCGGACTTGGGGGGGAGGGGGGGGCAAGGGCAACATACGTAACCTAAACATCTGTACCCCCATAATATGCTGAAATAAAAAAAAAATTGTTTATGGTTTATCTGAAATTTAAATTTAACTGGGTGTTCTGGATTTTACCTGGCAACCTTAGCATAAGTAAAAATACAAATTTTGGCAAAAAATTTTGTATTTCTTTTTTTTTTAACCTCCAAATACCATCACAAAAAACTTTGCATTTCTAAGCTAAATATTTGAAGGAGAGTAAATTTAAGTGATCGGAGCAGAGAATGAGGTATATGTATTTTTTCACTGTCAGCCCATTAAATTTCTAGTATTTACAGTTATGCCAGTGAATACTAGATGATTTCTGTTCAGTGATGAGGAGGATTTTTGCTTTGCCGGTGGACCTGGTTTGCTAGTGAACACAACTCATTTAAAAGAGCTTCTCCCTGAAGGAGATAATGTCGATTCACATACATGGATAGATTTAATCATTAGGACATTCCTGGCTTTAGTAAGTCATGTTCCTCTAATGTGAAGGCTGTTCCCAATGTATCAATTCATTCATCTTGTCTCTAATACAAGCCATGTGTTCCGTATGGGAGTTGAAAGGACATTAATCAGAATCTCCCCCTTCAACCAGTCCAAGGGGATACGAAGTCTGTGGTTACATCTCAAATGTCAAGATAGGGGGAAATGGATAATAACATTCAAGGCATATCACTTGTAATCCATACTGTTGTTACAATTGCTGTGAAATATGTTGGGGATGGGAAGGCAATGCACCATAAGGCAGTGTCTGTTCAGTGGAAACTGTGGCTGGAAGGGGCTGAAGGGCTGTATCTGTTTTTCTTCAGCAGTCACGACTCCCACCGAATCCATGAGAAGGCAAGAATTGGTATTCAAACTTATGTATAGGTTGATTGTCCTTTAAGAGTAGAGGAAATGTATAGTCATCTATGACTCAATTTCCTTGTTATAGATCAGTGGTTCTTAATCTTGGCTGTATATAGGAACCACCTGGGAATTTTTGGAACTCCCAATGCCCAGACCACACCCCAGATCAAGTAAATTACAACCTTTGGGGCTGGAACCCAGGCATCAGTTGTTATTGAAACTCCCCAGGTATGCCAGTGTGCAGCCAAGTTTGAGAACCATTGGCTCATCATGGGAAATTCTGGTTATAGACATGGGAACACCTGCTGACTTATTGTCATTTATGACATTTGATTTCTTACCAATTTATCATGTTATATTTGGAAACTATATTTACAAAATTTTGCTAGTTTGTTCTCTCTCTCTCTTTTTCTCTCTTAAGATACTTGCCACTGGAACCCAGCCACCATGCTGTCAGGAAGTCCAGGCTGCATGGAATGGCTATGTCTAGGAGTTCTGCTGGGTAACAGCTCCAGCTGAGGTTCCAGCAGAGAGTCAGCATCAACTCCTAGATGTGTAAGTGAAGCCTTCATGCCTAGTTGTACCTAGTCATTCCCCAAACCCTGAGAAATGAGAAAATGATTCTTGTTGTTTTAAGTTACAGCAATAGATACTGAAGCAGCAATAGATAGCTGAAGCAGCATCTTATTTTTATTCTTCTATTTGTTAATACAGGTATTTTTCAAACATTTATGTATATGTAACATCAAGCATTAAACAATATTTATAACCTATCGTCTGAACAAGGCAAGATGTTTAGCAAATTTAAACTTAACCTCCTGTCCCTTTTTGGTTTTCTATAAATAAATTTGAGATTGTTACTGTATCTTACACTACACCCCTACCATTTAAGAAGTGTTTTAATAATTGCTCTAAGAATCATATGCCTTCAATTGTAAGTGGTGTGGGTTTTTTGTTGTGTATCTCACTACTATTCCAGATGTCTCATGTCTTTCTCTTTCTTGGATTCATTTTTTTGTTTCACTGGGATATATTCTTGAATCATTTTTCAAAAATGGTGTGTAAATATTAAGCATTTTTATTTCTTGCTTATTTAAAACTTTAATTTTGTCCTCACTCTATTACCAAGCCCTTCTGTTCAACATCTTATTTTGGAAATCACATTGTAATGTTGAAGAGCCCCTTTTTGTTCTCTGAGTGATTCTTTTTCTTAGTAGCCTATTTTTATTTTATGGGTTCACTATCTTCGCATAATTAGAAAATTTTTAAAAATTCTCATCTATTTCCTATATTATTGATTTTTGCTTATATCATTTGTGCTTTCATATCTTCAACTATCTGGTACAGTGACCACATGTTCACGAAAGGAGAACTAGGTTGGTTACTAAAGGTATCATGCACAGGTACCATCTGGAAGTCTCTTTCCACAGTAGGCACATTTCCTTCTAGCATGCACAAACAAAAAACAGTGAGATGAGACAAATTTGGAGGGACCTGGAGTCTCATTTTCTTTTGAAATTTAGCAAAGAGCTGACTCAGTAGATCTGAGTGAGCTCAATAGGCTGATACCAGGCACTCGTCTCCTTGAGACAACCTCCCCCAATTTCTTCTAACAAGGCCTCTTCATTGACCAGAGAGTCCAAGTAACAAAGTCTAGTAGCTGTTCCCTTTCCCTGACCCCGTAACATTGTAGAACATTATGGGGTCAGAGACCCACTCTATTGGAATGTTGGCCACGTTCACCTGGCCTAAGCTGTCAGCTAATGAGATGTCTGGAGACTGTGTACAGTATATTGCTTCTCTGCTTATAATTTTTTTCACACATAAACTCTTTTGACATCTGCATTACATAGTACTAGGTTGTGGATCTATGACTCATTTGTATGACAAGCAGGGTAAGAAATCCAAAGCTGAGATGGCTTCACTGTAGGCAGTGGAATGATGTTTTTAGTGTCTCTACATTGTTGCCCTTTGCTTTTCTCTTCACGTTTATTTTGGATTTATGGAGTTCTCCCTTTGGTCCTAATTTCTACACTCAAGCTTACACCCACACTTTGTTTAGAAGACATTTATTGTGACTGTCCTGGAGGCAAAAGCAACAGCCAGCAGCACTGCACAGAGGAGTCAGGGCACATGTACATTTAGTGTTTTTGATATCAACTATCAAGAGGTGGGGAGAGAGAGAAGGGGAGAGAAGAGAAGAGAACAGTGTAACACTAAAAGCAGCACAGTAAAGAACCCTCCAGTCTGCTCATTGGACAGGTGTGAGACCAAGTATTGTGAATTTGTAGTTTCTTCAATGTGCTTCGGTTCCCATATGCCACTCGGAGTTGAGCATCTCATCAGGCTGAGTGTGACTATAATGTTTAAAGATATATATTGTTTTCCGTACAATGTGTACTCTCAATGCAAGTGGAGAACTTTATCTTGTACTTACGTGAAAAATTAGGATCTGTTCCAATGCTGGAGAAAAAAGTGTCACAAGAGGCAATATATCTGTAGTCTCACAGTGACTGAAGGTATTTTCAAGGACAATAGATAATTTTTGTTTTGCATAATGACCTTTAAAGCAACTGCCCTGAGGGCCTGACTCACCCACATTGGCCAGCCTTTATTTAAGTTCCCACAGGATTGCTCCATTCCCTGTTTCCATTCTTTGCCTTGTTAACTCAGAGCTTGGAGATTCTTTAGGGCTGTTGGGGAAGAAGTTATTTTACCTGTGTAAACTCCTATGCAAGTTCTATTTTAGGGTGGGATTTTTCTCTGTTCTATTTTCTATATTAATCTAATTCCATCTGCTTACATTAAAAAAGTTCTTGTTTTTGAAATTACCTACTAATCCATTCTCATTGCAAAAATTTCAAACCATAGAAAATTATAAGAAAGGCCTTCTTTAATTGTTCAATCTAGAGTAGACCTAAATCCCTTTCTTTCCCATCATTCTGTTAAATTTCTATTCGAATGTGTTTTTCAGAACTTGATCATTCCTGCCCATACACGTGTGCGCATACTTTTAAAAATGTGTCTTAGCAATCAAATGGTCTGTTTGCTCTATTTACAAACAACCCCAACTCAGTGTTTTAAAATAACTTTCATTTTATTACATCTCATGATTCCATAGGTTGACTGGGGCATAGCAGGTCAGTTCTTCTACTGGTTTTCCTTGGACTCTGTGGACAAAAATGTCCATAACAATATTTCTCATTCTATATGCTCATCAAAAATCTTGGCCAGGCACGGTGCCTCACGCCTGTAATTCTAGCACTCTGGGAGGCTGAGGTGGGAGGATTGTTTGAGCTCAGGAGTTCAAGACCAGCCTGAGCAAGAGCAAGACCCGGTATCTACAGAAAATAGAAAAATTAGCCAGGCATGGTGGTGTGCACCTATAGTTCCAGCTACTCTAGAGGCTGTGGCAGGAGGATCACTTGAGCCTAGGAGTTTGAGGTTGCAGTGAGCTCGCCACTGCACTCTAGCCAGGGCGGCAGAGCAAGACTGTCTCAAAAAAAAAAAAGAATCTTACCATGCCTGGATGAAATGGTGGAATCTATTCCCTTCTCTCGAGCTGAGTGGGCCATTGTGAAGGGCTCACAGCTAATAGAGTATGGCAGAAGACATGCTATGTGAATTTGAGGCTAAGTCATAAAAGATGATGCAGCTTCCCTTGGCTCTCTCCTGGGACACTTGCACTTGGAACCCAGACGCCATGCCCTGAAGCAGCTCAGGCCATATGAAGCCTCAGTCCTGCCTGAGACTCCAGCTGATAGCTAGCACTAACTTGCCACACTGTGAATGAGCCAGCTTGGATGTGAATCCTCTAGCCCTCAGTTAAGTTCGTTCCGGCTGATGTCATGTGCAGCATAACATGGAGATGCTGAGTTCTGCCCAAATTGAAGATGCATGAGCAAAATAAATGTTATTGTTTTGATCCACTGTGTTTTGGAGTGATTATTAAGCAGCAGTAGGATAATTGGAATAGTCTCTCTTACGCAGGTACAGTGAGAAGGTGGTATGGAATTGGATATATGGTACCTTAATATCCTTCTGTATGGCCTCTCTTTCTAGAGTGAGAACCTGAACTCCTTTTGTGGCAGCTCAGGGCTCCAAAAGGGAGGAAGTGGGAACTCCCAGGCCTTTTTAGTATCTGAACTTGGACATACCAGAATGTCACTTCACCCATATTCTATTGGCCAAAACAGTCACAGGCCAAATTCCAGGGGAGCAGATATAAGCTCTACCTTCTGATAGAGAAACAAGGAGTGGCACGTGAATATCATAAGGGAAGGAATTGAAGGTGGCTGTCTTTGGAAATAGCTGCCACACTGTCCTTCATTAAGATACTAGTCCACGAGGGCCATCACCTTGTCTCTTATGTTCATTGTTGGATCTCCGGGACCTATTGCTGTAATTGGCACATACTGTCTCTGAAAATATTTATGGCAAAAACGAATAAGTACAAAAGTGTGTGACTTTCGTTGAGACTATTTCCTTTGACCAGAATACTTTCTCCTCTTTCCCTAAACTATCTCCCATTTCTTGTCAAAACTCTGTTTAAATGCCTTTTCCTTCCTGACCCTGGCAGTTTGTTACTCTCTCCTCTTGGCTCCCTTAGTATTTTGCTCCTGTCTCATTTTTGTGTTGGGCATTGATCGGTTTCTCTTTGGGACTATCTCAGAAGGCAAAAATTCTGTCTTTGTAATGTCTTTGAATGGCTTCCAGCATCTGGCAGGTAGTATGCTCAGAAATATAGCCATGGATTAGCGTAGATGAGCACAAGAATGGAATCAATTCCTTTTAATTCTGGAGTCCACAACTCAATAGAGAAACAAAAAAAATTTTTAAGTACTTTTTAAGGAGTGCTTATGACTAAAAGGCCTTGGGTAAGGTTGAGGGTAGGTGAGAAATGAAAGATCCTTTAGTCCAGAGAAGGGAAGTCATTTCAAAAGAAAAATACTGAAATTATTAAAATGCTGCAAATAATTATGTCAGCTTGCAACAATAGGAATATCCAATCTTTTGGACTTCATCTGTAAAATGGGGGATCATAATACTCCTTATAATCATTTAAGGTTGATGTGAGGAGTAAATGAACTAAAATATACATAGTGCTCAGACCAATGCCTGGAACATAGTGTTCAATAAATGGTAGCTGTAATAATCAACACTCCCACGATACCTGCCACTTATTAACTGACCATTTCTGCCAGAAACTATACTCAATGATAATATGGATACCAAGTAATGGGTGTTTCTTTACTAAAGTAATTCACCATGAAGTAAGAAAGCGGAAGAGGCCTTTCCTGAAATACCAACAAGGTTGTGCCACTTCCAGGAGATCTTTCTTAGTATTTTTCAGTGGCACTTCTCAGTGGTCGGAATCTTCTCCAATGCAAAAGGGAAGAGCAGGCAAGCCTGAGATTTGCCGATTCTGCAATTTGGTGAACAGTTAGAGAAGCCTGCTCAGCTGTCACTTAGAAGAGCAGAGAAACTCACATGTGAAAAATTGCCAGGCCTAAGGTTTCTAGCTCTTGAAAATTGGAAGCTTGTCTTATGTAGCAATTTCTTTCCATCCCTTTATGGAGCTAAAAATTAGACTGTTACATCAAAAACAGCCTTCTGATGAGAGTTACTCTGAATAGAGAGATGGTGTAGAGCCGGCCTAACTACCCTGTAGATGCTGATGAAGGACCACGCAGATGTGTCACAGAGGCGGCCTCATGAAAACTCCACACCAAACCCTCAAGGTTTCTTGGAGAATCCATCTTCATCTGAAATTGCTTTGTTTGGTACCCTAGGCAGCCAGTTCAAGGGCAGACTGCCCAGACAGACCTCTTTGTTAGCTGCCAGCTAATTAATTTACCTCCAAAATGCAAAATAAGGCTTATTGTTCTCACTAGTTTTTTCCTCTTCCTTCTCTCCCATCACTGTTGTTTTTTTTTATTTAAATAAATCATGTTTTTACCTTTGTTTATTGACAACAGTCTTATGGCCATCTCTTTTATATACAAGTAGATTATCTGGCATGCAGATAATTAACTACACGTCTCTGAGTCATTCTTTGATGACACATGACATCATGTCATCTTGTATGCAGTCCCTTAGAATTTAGTGAATGCCCTATTTTGATTTTTTTCAATATAGATTCTATTTTTGGAGGCCAGGTTTATAATACAGAAATGAAGGCAGTTGCCTTGTTGAAGTAGGATGGTTCACTATACAAGTGGCCCTTGGAGACTTTGATCTGGATGTCACATATATTAAAAATACTTGGAGATGTGTCAGCTGAAGATACAGTTAAATATTTTAACCATTATTATCCAGTTAATTCCAGTATATAAGTGATGGAAAGTTAATTATTTTATGAGATCTCTAGGGCATCTGAGATTTCTGAAATCCTCAACTAGGGGGAAATTTTGCCCTCCAAAGGACGTTTGGCAATTGTGGAGATATTTTTTGGTTGTCACAGCTGGGGTCAGGGGCAGTGGAGTGTTACTTTCATCTAGTGGGTAGAGGCCAGGGATGCTGCTAAACGTCCTGTTAATACAATGCACAGCTCCTCATAACGAAGAATTATCTGGCCCACAATGTTAATAGTGTCAAGGTTGACAAACCCAGCTGTAGGGCCATGGTCCTGTTGAAAGTCACCTTGGATTGTACTAATTGGTTTTAATGTACCTTTTATCTCCCTACCCCATTCCTTTAATATGCTACAGTCTTCCACACTTCTCTAAGCTGGTGTCAAACACAAGGTCTAGCATATGTTATTACTCAAATATTCTTCCTTGAACAAATACATGACTTTCGGTGAACATCTGCTGAATGAACGAAGGGGTTACACTTACCAGCTAATTGCAGTTTATGCTACTTAAACATGGTGAGCTTTCTGATGTTCTTACCTTAGTTCTTGAGAGCTTCGCTCCTTCTTCACCAGGACTTAGACTTCTGATTACCAAGGAGATAAATTCTACAGAGATGTGGAAAGAGAGAAATGAAGCTACAGGCAGCAGGGAAGTAATTAATATTTCTCTGCTTGAGTACTGAGATTACCAGGCCCCATTGGCTAACAGTGAATTTATAAGGGATTATGTGTTTAGTGATAACATTTATACCTAAAATACACTAAAAAACTACTAATGTTCCTGTAGCGGATCTTCTATCAGTCTTTGTATCTATAGAATTTATTTAGTGTCTTTTGTGTGCCAAGAACTGGTTATTACCCCAAACTTTGGTGAGACCAAGAGACTTTATATCATTAGCTACTGAGTTGTTCTAAAAGTGTTGGCTTATTCATAATCTTTGGTTCCATCTCTTTAGTGGCCTTTGCCAGATTATATAAAGTGTAGCTTCTTGTTTATTTATAATGGACTTTGAGCTCCTTGGACAAGATGTATTACATATGTGTGAAGGATTAGAGGGCAGTTTTTCATAACAACGGGAATAATACCGCTTTGTACTGCTAAACTGTAGATCTTTTCTTCTAAAGGTTTAAAGCCCATTATAGACATAATTTGATTGTTGCTCTATTGCAACAGTGTTTTTCCTTCTCTCCCCATCTAAGCAGATATTCTTCTTTATTAACGGTGGCATGAATACTTTCTCATGTTATGACCTCTTTAATAAATAGCTCAGGATGTTATAAAAGCAAAGCAGGAGATGTCTTAAATAATTAGTGACAGAGAGCTTGTTGATGCTCGGGTGTTAATGTTGCCAGAAAACTCAGATATTTGTGGGCTGCTCCGTACGTTTTTGTACAGATGTGTGTGAGGTTGAGTTTCAGCCATACGCCTGTAACAGCATCAGGAAACATTTTGTCATGCTACTTCCTTGGGTGATCTTTTATGACCAAAAGAAAAAAAAAAGTCATATTTCTGTCTTGTGAAATTGAGCTCGAATTCTGGGCAGTTTAGCAGTAATCAGTATATGCCTGAATCACAGCTGCAGGGATGGTTTGTATTATATAGCAATGGCAACTACTGTTCTAAATATGGAAATTAAATACTTTAGGTTCAGGCTGATTCAAATCGGTGGGTAGGAAACGTCTGATCTATCCCAAGATAAGTTTAAAAGTGTGTGGAGGTTTCTCTAGGGCTATAAATCCTCTTCCCATCCATATGTATTTCTTTTGTGACAGTCCCTTGAGGTCTTTTGGCAGCCACCTTCTTTAATATGGGAAGAGATTGGGATCCATAAGAATGCAAAAAAAAAAAAAAAAATCAAAACATCCTCAGAAGATTACGAGAGTGTGATTAATCCAGAGAGCCAATCTGACAGTTCTAAGACTCAAAAAGATGAGTATCAATCAATACTTGGCTTCTCTCTCTCCAGGCACAAGACATCCGCATTTACCCAGAGTCAGTTCCTAATTTGGAAGCTTCTTATGTTACTGACATTCTCAGATCTTGTACCAAATTTTTCATCCACTTTCTTAATCAAAAGTAGTTATGTATAGAATTATGGTTGTGGTCTTGATGCTTTTAGTCTCAGTTGATCATTCCTGGCTCTATTTTTTGGAGCCTCTTTGGCCAGGGAACAACATTCTTAATGCATGCAAGATGACTGATGGAGCTCACCTAGTGAACTATGGGGTTTCCTTAATGTGGCCTAATTAGTGTGTATTACAGTTAACTTAAAAATGTGTCAAGGGGTGAAATTAACAGAATATCTCAGAAGTTATTATTATCTTGATAGACAATCTGACCTATGACATCCTAGATACCTGGCAGACTATGCTGTGCCCTGCACTTACCCCCTCCATCTACCTATTGTCTAGCTGAAATTTTGTATCTTTTGACCAATATCTCCTCCACTGCCCCCACGTCCTAGGTCCTGGTGATCATGATTCTACTTCCTGCTTCCGAGAGTTTGACTTTGTTAGATTCTACATATTAATGAGATGATGCGATATTTGTCTTCCTGTGCTTGGCTTATTTCATTTAACATAATGTCCTCCGGGTTTGTTCATAGGGTTGAAAATGTCAGGATTTCCTTCTCTTTTTAAGGCTGAATAGTATTCCACTGTGTGTATATACCTCATCTTCTTTATCCATTCATCCATTGATGGACACTTAGAATAATTCTGTATATTGGCTATCGTAAGTAGAATTGGGTAAATATGGGAGTACAGATACCTCTTTGACATACTGATTTCATTTCCTTTGGATATATATTGAGAATTGGGATTGCTGGTTCATATGGTAGTTGTATTTTTAATTTTTTGAGGAACATCCATACTGTTTTCTGTAATGGCTATACTAATGTACATTCCCGCCAGCAGTGTGCAAGGCTTCCCTTTTCTCCCCATCCTCACCAACACTTGTTATCTTTTGTCTTTTTGATAATAGCTATTCTAACAGGTGATAGATCATTGTGGTTTTGAATTACATTTCCCTGATAATTAGTGGTGTTGACCACTTTTTCATATACCTGTTGGCCATTTGTATGTCTTCTTTTGAGAAATGTCTATTCCGTTCCTTTGCCCATTTTTAAATTAGGTTGTTTTTTTGCTATTAAATTGTTTGAGCAGTACAATTTTAAAGACAATATAAACTTCATTTTCTCTCTGGTACTATTATTTGCTGAGACCCTAGCAGTGGCTTCCTCAATCTCATCCCTGTGCCTTGTATCTATCTCCATGAGTAGCTTTATTCCTGTTTGTTGGTATGTGAATATATAGGTCTTACCACTCAACTGTGAGTTCCTTGAGAGCAGTAACCACATATGATTCCCAGCCCCTGGCTTAGGACCAGGCATGAAATCAATACTTGATTCTCTAAAAACAGTTGGCCATTTAGTTTGTGCTTCAGAAGTTTGCCCTGGAAAATACAGGAGGGCTAAGGCTCTCTATTCTGCTGACACATAGACCTGCATAATAAAGACAGAAAAATTGGTGGTGATGGTTGTACGACCCAGAGTTTTGTTGGGAGAATGTGGTTAAAATAATCACTAGATATTTTATATCTAAAAACTTACTCTCATGCCTATCTGTTAGACCTACTTATTCTGCAATGTTTCATTTCTTTTGAATGATTATACTTCTAAGCGCTTGCTGAACATGTAGGAGGGAAAGGAGGCAAATTTTCAGGAAACCCCATTTCTCTGGGGTATAGATTGCCTCCATCACCAGTTTTGTTTTGTTAAGACCTAGAGTAATTAAGGTCAAGTGAAAGAAAAATTATAAAAGAAAATAAAACAATGTTCATTTCTGTCCAATCTTGGCTTTGAGGATAACTTTGTTCCTGTTGGTTAGTTGTACCTCTATGAGAAATGTGTAGGGACCAGCCAAAATGCCCAGCTCTGTTTCTTATGAGGTAGGACTTGTGGGAAGGACCCTGTTTTCTTAGTGCTATGGCTTGAGTATGGGCTTTCATTCCCTTCCCTATGGAAACTTCACCATTCTGAAAGCCAGATTCCAACCTACTGCCCCAGGGAAAGTGTATGACAGCTATTCATTGCAGTTTACACGTAGTCTAGAATGGGGAGTTGATTCTGGCTCTGTGATGCTACTCTTCATAACTTCAGCATCATTGCCTATAACTTCCTAGTGTCAGGGTAATCTGGTGTCATGGAGAAACATGGCACTTCACGGGTGTCTCTACGGAGACTCCATCGGTGTGTATAAGCGTTAAGAAGGGGCAGACTTCCCAAGCAGGGCTTAAGTCAATTGTGGTCATGACAGCCACCTCCTAGCTGTATTGAAACACACAACCACACTTGTAGTAGCTGGGACACATCTCTAAGCAGGATGGGAAGCTAGGTGTTCCCAGCCTTACAAGGGGCTGGGAACTTCTTTTTAATTGAGTGGAGCCCTGAGGCCTTTGTGATGGGATATAGGCGTACCCTGCTATACAAATAAAGCCACAGGTGTGGGTCTACCCTGAGGAATGGAGACAGGAGACAGTGGCCAAGATCAGACAGAGGAGGCAGGGAAGCCACTGCCTATAAGCAGGGGGCAGGGGTCCAGTTCCCACGCACAGTGAGTAGCCTTGTCTTCTTGCCTGAATTCCCAAAAGAGTAGCCCTCTTTGACTTGGCCTGGGGTTTCTCCATCTGGCATTGGTTTCCTCACTCTTTCCATGGGGAACCTGGTGTGTTGTGTTCTCCCATGCTTTTTCCTCACCCTGCCCAGGCCCATCTGAGCTTGGGAAGTGGTGAGTCTTGAACTCTGCATTCCATCTCTGTTCTCAAATGAGATCTATCATTTAAACACAAAAAGCAATGATAAAAACAATTATTCTGTCAATGATAACAACACATCTGATTATTCCCTCAATTTTGAGAAGTACTGAAGAATCAGATATTTCCATTTCAACAAAAATGATTGTAATAGCTTATATTTAAAAAATGTTTTCCATGTGGCTTGGTTCTACATGAAGCATTTTGTTTCCATCATTTTGTTTCATGTTCATGATACTTCTCTAAGGAAGGTATTACTATTAACTCCATTAAAAACTTTTTTAGACTTAATGTTTATTTATTTATCTATGTATTTTTATTTCAGAATATTATGGGGGTACAACTGTTTGTGTTACATGGATTGCTTTTGTATTGCTTGAGTCAAAATTATAATTATGCCCATCATCCAGATAGTGTACATTGTACCTGTTCATCCATCCCCTCCTCCCCCATCCCACCTGCACAATTTCCGTTGAGTTTTACTTCCATGTGTGCACATGAGTGCTGATCGGTTAGTTGCAATTTAATAGTGAGTGTATATGCTGTTTGTTTTTCCATTCTTTAGGTATTTCATTTAGGAGAATGGTTTCCAGTTCCATCCAGATTGTTCCAAAAGGCATTAATTTATTTTTTTATGGCTGAATAGTACTTCCATGGTATACATATATCATATTTTATTAATCCACTCATGAATTGATGGGCACTTGGGTTGATTCCACGTCTTTGTGATTGTGAATTGTGCTGCAATAAACATTCTAGTACAGGTGTCTTTTTGATAAAATGACTTTTTTTCCTTCGGGTAAATACCCAGTAGTGGGATTGCTGGATCAAATGGTAGGTCTACTTTTAGTTCTTTGAGGAGTATCTATACTATTTTCCATAGAAGTTGCACTAGGTTGTAGTCCCACCAACAGTATGTAAGTGTTCCTATCTCTCCACATCTATGCTAGCTTCTATTGTTTTGGGACTTTTTGGTAAAAGCTATTCTCGTTGGGGTTAGGTGATATCTCATTGTGGTTTTGATTTACATTTTTCTGATTATTAGTGATGTTGAACATTTTTCATATATTTATAGGCCATAAATTTATCTTCTTTTGAAAAGCTTCTGTTCATGTCTTTTGCCCACTTTTTAATGGGGTGTTCGATTTTTTCTTGCTGATTTGCTTGAGTTCTTTGTAGGTTCTGGTTATTAGTCCTTTATCAGATGTATAACATGGGAATATTTTCTCCCATTCTTCAGGTAGTCTATTTGCTCTGTTGATTGTTTCCTGGGCTGTGCAGAAGGGTTTTAATTTAATCAAGTCCCATTTACTTACTTTTGTTTTTGTTGTGATTGCCTTTGGTGTCTTCTTCATAAATTCTTTGCCTAGGCCGATACCCAGAAGAGTTTTTCCAACATTTTCTTCTAGAACTCTTATGGTTTCATGGCTTAGGTTTAAGTCTGTTATGCATCGTGAATTAATTTTTGTGAGTGGTGAGAGACATGGATCCTGTTTCAATATCCGACATGTGGCTATCCAATTTTCCCAGCACCATTTATTGAATAGGGATTCTTTTCCCCAGTGTATGTTTTATTTGCCTTGTCAAAGATCATATGGCAATATGCGGATGGTTTGATAGCTGGGTTCTCTGTTCTGTTCCATTGGTCTAAGTCTCTATTTTTGTGCCATTACCACGCTGTTTTGGTTATTGTAGCCTTGTAGTATAGCTTAAAGTCTGATAAAGTGATGCCTCCAGATTTCTTCCTTTTGCTTAAGGTTGTTTTGGCTCTTCGGGCTCTTTTCTGGTTCCAAATGAAGCATAGAATTATTTATTCTAGATCTGTGAAAAATGGCATTGGTATTTTGATGGGGATTGCATTGAATCTGTAAATCACTTTGGGTAGTATGG
>NW_012138191.1:3532635-3538139 GCF_000956105.1 Propithecus coquereli | reverse complement strand
GGAGAAAAGGGAGAAAGGGAAAAAGGGAGAAAGATTAACAAGAATTATGTTAAGTAAATTAAAGCACATTTCAGAACAGTATGTACAGTAACATCTGATTTGGTAAAAAATAAAATTAGGTAGAAATGTGAGCCTGCATATGAAAATGTCTAAGAGGAAACACAAAACACAGTTAATGGTGGGAATAGGGGCAGAAGGGAGGGGGAGGAGAACTATTATTTTTCACTTAATACACTTTATATCTTTCTATGATGTTTGGATACACACACACACACACACACACACACATTTTTCCATGTTTACTTTTCACATGGTATATCTTTCTCCATCCATTCACTTTTAATCTATAGTGTCTTTATATTTAAAGTGAGCTTCTTGTAGACAACATATAGTTGGGTCTGGTTCTTTGATTCACTCTGACAGTCTTGTCTTTTATTTGGTACATTTAGACCATTGATGTTCAAAGTGATTATTGATACATTTGGATTAAGATCTACTAATTTGTTACTATTTTCTATTTGTTGTCCTTGTTCTTTGTTCCTGTTTTTTTTTGTCCACTCTTTTTCTTCTTTTGTGTTTTTAATTGAGCATTTTGTGTTGTGATTCCCATTTCTGTCCTTTCTTAGCATATCAGTTATACTCCTTTTTTTTTTTTTAGTGGTTGCCCTAGAGTTTGCAATATACATTTACTACTAATCCAAGGACACTTTAAAATAACACTATATCACTTCACAGGTAGTGTGAGTACCTTAAAATAACAAAATATTCCTAATATCTCCCTCTATACCTTGTATCACTGCTGTCATTCATTTTACTTATACATGAGCAGACATAAACACATGGAGTTAACCCTTGAACAACGTGGGTTTGAAATTCATGGGTCCATTTATACTTGGATTTTCTTCTGCTTCTGCCCCTCCTGAGACAGCAAGACCAAGCCCTCCTCTTCCTTCTCCTTCTCAGCCTACTCAACTTGGAGATGATAAGAATGAAGACCTTTATGATGATCCACTTCCACTTAATGAATAATAAATACATTTTCTCTTCCTTGTGATTTCCTTAATAAAATTTTCTTTTTGCTAGCTTAATTTATTGTAAGAATACAGTATGTAACACATAAAACCTACAAATATGTGTTAATTGACTATTATCGGTAAGGCTTCTGGTTAATAGTAGGCTATTAGTAGTTAAGTTTTTGGGAAGTCAAAAGTTATATGTGGATTTTTGACTGCATGAAGGGTCAGTATGCCTAACCCACATGTTGTTTAAAAGTCAACTGTGTGTGTGTGTGTGTGTATCAATATATGTAAACACAACAAGCATACATTATTGAATATTGTATGCTGGTATTATTTTAACATACCTATTAGGTCAATTCATAATAAGAAAAAAAAATTTTTTCTTTTACCTCCACTTATTCCTTCTCTATTGCTCCTCTTCTCTTTATGTAGATCTGAATATCTGACCTATATTTTTTTCCTTCTCTCGAAAGAATTTTTTTTTTTGAGACAGGATCTTGCTCTGTTTCCTGGGCTGGAGTGCAGTGGTGTCATCATAGCTCACTGCAACCTCAAACTGTGGGGCTCAAGCGATCCTCCTGCCTCAGTCTTCTGAGTACCTGGGACCTCTGTTCTGATTGCTTTCCCTATAACAAAGGTATATGTAAAAGGAATCACATAATACATGCTCTTTGTCTGTCTGGATCTTTTTGTTCAACAATATACTTTTTATCCTCATCCTTGTTGCTGTGTGTGTCAGTTTGTTCCTTTTTGTTGCTGAGTAGTATTCCATTGGATGGATATAGCACAATTTTTGTATCCATTCTCCTACTTATGGATATTTGGTTGTTGCTAGGGTTTGGCAATTGTGAATAAGGCTGCTAAGAAATGTCTTGTGTACCCTGTTAGAAGTGTTTATATTAATATTAATAATTAGCAGTAGAAATATTGCCTAGTTAGAAAGCAATAAAGCTGTTCCACAGGGACCCTTAAGTCAAGGGTGATACATCTGCAGACCCAATTATGGTAAGGAGATGAGGCCCAAGTTCAGTAGGCAGCTTGAAGATACCCAGGGGTCAAGAAAGAAGAGTCTGAAGGCTTGCACAGAGTGGGTGTTTATCCTAATGCTCCCCCATATTTTGGTCCTCCAGTCCGTTGAATCTTGCTTTCATGTACTTGATCTCAGTATGGATTGACATAGTGTCAGTGTAGGTAGTCTCACACTACCTACACTGAATAGTTTACCAAAGTTTGAGGCTTCCTCTAGAACTGCATGGGGACTGATGTCCCCACAGTAGAGTCAGGGATTGAAATACATACTCTATCCAACATGAAATATTGATATGGACCTCTGGGGGCAGCCCCCTCTTAAGGGCTTTTTTTTCCAGTGGGGGGAAATTCTCAAAATCCCAGATGAATTTTTATATAGGCTGTACTAAATTCACTTCTTATTTTATAATTCTTTTCGAGCAAGTTTCCCATATTGAGTATCATATGTCTTGACTTACACATGGACTGACTTTACAAAACTCTGTCATTTAACCTAGCTCTTGCCCATGATTTCCTCCGGCCACTTGCTTTGTCTCCTGACCAACCCTGGTTCTTCCCATGTGGCCCTGCATGGTGTGCCATGCCTCCTGTTTCTAGGGATCTGTGAGTATAAAAACTTCTTTTTGATAACAGTCATTTCATATCTGAATGTCTTCCCATATCCAATTAAAACAAATCTCAGATACCCTTAAAACATTATATTGCATCATAGTACATAATATGAAATTCATAGTGACAACCTTAACTCACCAAAAAATGATTAAATCCTGCTCAGTGGAATCTAAATAACAAAGCTCAAAGGTACAAAATCCATTTCATAAACTAACACCAGACACCAAACCACAGATCCAAGTAGCTCAGAGAACACCAAACAGGATAAATGCCAAAAAAGAAAAAATAAAAACCAAAAAACTACACCTAGGCATATTATATTCAAATTATAGAAAATCAAATATTTTTTTAAAATCCTGAAAGAAGCCAAAGGAAAAACAACCTTACCCACAGAGGAGCAAAGATAAGAATTACATCCAACTTCTTCTCAGAAACCATGCAAGCAAGTAGAGAATGGAACAAATATTTAAAGGGCTGTACCCTATGGAATTATACTTTAAAAATGAAAGAGAAATAAAAGATTTTCTCAGACTAAAATTGAAGTAATTTGTTGCCAGTAGACTTGCCTTTCAGGAAATGTTAAAAGAAATCCTTCTGAGGCCAGATATGGTGGCTCACACCTGTAATCCTTCCACTTTGGGAGGCTGAGACAGAAGGATTGCTTGAGGCCAGGAGTTCAAGACTAGCCTGAGCAACAAGACAAGACCCCGTCTATACAAAAAATTTAAAAATTAGCCAGGCATGGTGGCATGTGCCTGTAGTGCCAGGGATGGTTTAACAGAAAGGTGCAGGAAAAGTGCTATGTCTTGATGTGGATGTTTATATGAGTTAAATGGTTAAATCCATTGAGCTGTAGTCTCAAGTTTTGTGCATGCTACTGTATGTAAGTCATACTTCAACAAACTACTGTTAGCATATTAAAAATCTTTCTGATGGGAGAAGTTGTTATGAGGGAGATGAAAAAGACCACTCAAAAATACTTTATCGAATAGGAAACCTTTAATAGTGAGAATTTCTATATAGAGTGTCTTGTTGCATTATTAACTAGGATTTACTTTGGGGGCTGATTACCTAAGGATCCTTGGTTCCTTTCTCATCCTTGTTTGGCTGCTGGTTTCCTGGTCTTACTGCTTATTGGCACCTTAAGCAGAGAATTGGAAGCGAAGTCCAAAGGCCTGAAATTGGCAATTGGAAGACACTGTAGCATTCAGAAAATGACAGTGTTGTAGGTGGGATTCCTAGAAGCAGAGTTGGAATGGGGATTCTTGAGAAAGTGAGTTACTGAGGAAGGGCTCTCAGGGGAACCTGGGGAGGGGGCAGGGAAGCAGGACAGAGCCCAGGAAGAAGCCAGGTAAAGATGTGGACTCAGCTGGAGTTCAGCCTCTGTGTGATCCCACGGAGAGCTCTGGAGCGTGAATGGCACCACAAGGTTGTTTCACCTGGAGGCAAGAGCGTTGGTTTTTAGTACTCCTGTGCCTGTCAGTCACTGGCAGGACTGCCCCTGTGTGTGCACATGCCTGCATGCATGCCCATGCTGGTAACCTGCAGGCATTTCCTGGAGAGGCAGATCCTGTCAGCCCAGGGCACTTTTTCCGAGAAAAGAGCAGTCCGCACCGACAGCAGCTGGGAAGTGGGGACACTTAGCTAGTAAAGGGTGTCTTGGTGGGTCACCAACAGCTCCTGCAGGTAGTCACACCACCGGTGTAGCCAGTGTTGAAGACAAATTGGTGATGCCATTTCTGGTAATCCCAAGGCCAAGGGACCAGGGAACCCACTGAGGAGGTCCACAGAATCTCTGACTACTGTGAGAAGATGGCATGGGTCATGGACTTGCTTTGGAGACATGTCTGATATGGTGGCACCTGTTTGGAATTTCTAAACACAACCTCTAAAGAGGCAGTCAAGTTCTGTATTACAATTATAGACCTTTAAAACACCCTGTACTTTTTCGTCACTGTATTTATCACAATTGCAATTAAATTGTGATTACTTCTGTAGTTATTTAATATCATCTCCTCTGTAATACTCTACAAGCACCTCTGTATCTCCAATGCCTAGAACATAGTAGGTGTTCAGTAAATATTGGTGAATGAATGCGTGAATGTGTTTGGGAAAATGGGAGGAAGGTGCTCATAGAGGCGACATCTTATTTTGATTGTTTTACTTGTCTGAAGTCTTCTCTGTGCTATCTACACCAATCCTGGTCCATTCTTTGGTGTCCCACTCATCACCCATTTCTCCCGGACACTCCTTCCCTAATTTATCATGCATAATGCCATTCTACACCAAGGAATCTGTGAAATTTGTAAACCTTGCATTTCCAACTGATTTTATGTATTTATCTGTAATCTAACTCATTACAGAAAGGGTTAGGTTGGATTTTTTTGTTTTTTTTTTTTGAGACAGGGTCTTGCTCTGTCACTCTGGTTGGAGTACAGTGGTGCCATCACAGCTCCCTACAGCCTTTAACTCCTGAGCTAAAGCGATCCTCCCAGCTTGGCTTCTCAAAGTACTGGGATTATGGGAGGGAACCACTGCACCCTACCTTGGAATTTTTTTGATGGTTGAGTTTATGTCTTATTTTGGTTTCTAGGATGCTTCTTTTTTTATGCCATTCCTGTTAGTTGCAGAACACTTCCCCCAACAATCATCAGTCATTTAAATTCTTTAAGAACCTGTTCCTTTACTGACTGGCCCAGCTGGAAATCATCTTTCTCTCCTCTGAGTCCTGGTGGCACTCTGTTGCTCCCAGTCTGAGGATGCTGACTTTTGCCTCCTTGTGTGGTAGTTATTTCTGTATGTCATTGTTCCTCTCTGGGCCTGTTGGCTCCTTCACAACAAGAC
>NW_012138191.1:3524522-3530482 GCF_000956105.1 Propithecus coquereli | reverse complement strand
AGCATATTATGGGGGTACAGATGTTTAGGTTACGTATGTTGCCCTTGCCCCCCTTCCCCCCCTAAGTCCGAGTTTCAAATATGTGGGACAGTTTTTTAAAATGGAGAAACCATGTGCCACCAAGCTTCAGACACACTGTTATAGATAGGAAAGGGCATGTGAGGCAGGGAGGAGATATGGAGACTTCTCCACCTTGTCTTTGAGCAAGGTGGAACCCAAGCATGCTTGGATGGAACCTACACTTTGGTGGCTAGGAAAGCCAGAAGACTTAACGGTGCTGTGTGAGTCTCAAATGTCTTTCCTCTAGGCCTAAGGAAGAAGCAAATTAGTCCAATGTTGGCTGTTAAGGGGACCGGCAAAATTTATTCGCAGTGGTAAAGCATGTTAATCTGGATTTTTTCCTCTAATGACAAAATGATATGGCCAGTGGAATTAGCACTGACTCGAGACTCAGCACACCTGGTGACTGTGCAGCTGATATCTTATTGGACAATCCACCAGAAGAAGACAACATGGCGTATCGAACAAAGAATCAGGTGGCCTGAGATTGAGTCCTGCCTTTGCTATTAACTTACGTGTAACTTTGAAGGGATAATTAAAACATTTGGGTCTAAGTTTCCCCATTACTTAAGTGACAATTCAAGTTCAATGATCTCTTGAATGTCTATTATTTGTGCTTTCTTCATGCTAGTCATTGAGTTAAGGGTAGAAAGAAAAACAGGATATGATTCCGGACTCTGAAAGCTCACAATTTGGAGTGGAGTAAATAAGCCATATGGGTGCTTATGTTGAGAGCCCTACTAAAGTATGTTCAGATGCTACCCAATTGAGGAGTTAAGAATTTGTATGGAGTAAGAGAATGAGCAGGGAAGACTGTATAGGTCACATTTGGTCCAGTACCCTCAACATAAGAAGATGAGGGGAAGTGCATTCCAGGCAAAGGCATGAAACAAGATAGGGAAAAACAAGGAAATGTTGGGCTGTAGTGCTGGGTGAGTGAAGGAGGTGAGGGGTGGGGGTGGAGGGGCTAGAATAGAGTTTGTACCATACTGTATTAATCATCTATGCCTGTGCCATGGCTTGAATGTTACTTCCAAAATTCATGTTGAAATTTAATTGCCACTGTGATGGTATTAAGAGGTGGGACCTCTAATAGGTGATTAGGTCATGAGGATGCTGCCCTTGTGAATGGGTTAATGTAATTATCTTGGGATGGAGTTATTGTGAGAGTAACCTCCTGGTAAAAGGTTGAGTTCAACCCCCGTTTTCTCTGTCTCTTGTGTGAGCTTCCTTGCCACGTGATAACTTCCATCATGGGATGACACAGCAAGAAGGCCTTCACTGGATGCTGAGCAGATGGTAGATGCCAGTGCATACTCTTGGACTTCTAATCTCTATAACTGCAAGCCAAATAAACTTCTATTCTTTAGAAATTACTCAGTATGTGGTATTCTGTTTTAGCAGCAGAAAATGGACCAAGACATCTTGCTAAGGAATTTGAACTTTTTGCTGCATGCAATAAGGATTTATTAAACATTTTAAGGGTGTGGTGTGATGAGGTCTGCATATTCTGGAGGAGAAAATGGAGGCAAAAAAGACAAAAGGTAAGCAGATTAATTAGGAACTCTTGTGAATATCCACAGAAGAGGACACAGGGCCTGAACCGAGGCCTTCACAGAGGAAATGGTGGAGCAGGCTTCAGGTTGGGAATTAGAAGTGGAGTCAGGATCGGCTACATAATTTGTAGGGTCTGGTGCTAAATAAAATTGAAGAACCCCTTGTGAAGACAATTGAGAATTTCAAGACAGTGACAGCAGAATATTAAACCAGGCACAGGGGCCTTCTAAGCATGGTGCCCTTTGTGACTACACAGGTCTCATGCCCTTTAAGCTGGCCCTGAGTTGTCCAAAAGAAAAAAAATCCTATCCCAATATGTAAAGGTGCAAAAATAAAAATGTTATTGATATGGTATAATTACAGTATGTTATTGCATACCAAAACTGTATGTATATACTTTTAAACAGTTAAGTCAGATTAAAGAAAACAGAAAAAAGTCCTTTAGACTTAGCAACAAAGAGGCTGTACACCTGGAGAATAGTGACACAGTAGTTCTCAGTGTTCTTCCCAGTTTTACATCCTAGGTCAGTTATGCTTCACTGTTTAAAATGGAAAATAGGAAAAATGTATTGTTTTATCTTATTATTTGTGGTGGAAAGAAACTAGATTTTACCTGAAAAGCATTTGAGACTCATAGGAACAATAAAAGGGTAGAAAAGAAAAAAAAATGTTTCCTTGTTGGCATTTCTTAATCCTTTCTTGAGAGAAGAATAGCATAATCTATTGTGGTTGAGGTTCTAGAAATTAGACGGGAAAATTTGCTGTAACGGAGAGGCGTTGATTTGGAGGTTTAGTAGCAATGGAAATAGTCAAAACAAAAGAATTAATTTCATCGGAAATTGTTTCTTGGACTAGATCCTGTATGAGTGAGCCATGAGAAAAGACAAAGAAGTTGAGAATTGGCCCATTTTAAAAAGAACATTTGAAGACTTGGATTTGCTCACTTCTCTCTTGCCTACAGCTCCCATTTCACCATTTTCTTCAAATCCAGGCAAAACAAGATTCACTGATAGCATCAGTCCTCATGTTTGTGATTATTCTGCCTACGTCTTAAAGTCAGTTCTTTCCCCAAAGTTGTGTATTCTCCAAGGACTTCTCTGATCCATCTCGCTTTTCAGCAGATGTTGGCAAAGATGTTGACAGATGTTTTAAAAAATACTCAAACAATTCATTCCTTGCCTATTTTTATTTCCCCCTCTTTTGCTAGTAATGTATGGGCTATATGTATTTGTTTTGCCGGCGGTAGAAACATATTAGCTTACTTTTACTGAAAGCAACTGAATGCATGGGCTTTCTGTTGAAAACGAAGCTGTTGCACTGGATCTTAGTTTTCATTTTTTAGCACTGAAATCCCTGTTGTCATCTTTGAGGAAGCAGTAGGTGGAGCTACAGCCTTTTTATCACGAAAGAGTGTTTTCAGTAGCTGCCCATTGCCGGAATAACCTGAACAAGCACACATTTCCAAAAATAACAGAGGCATTTCCAAGTATTCCAGAAATATATGCAAGACTGTTTAGTCATTCATAATCACCGCTTTGCAAGTACTAGATTCTGTAGAAAATATTTCAGAAGCAGAAAAAAGATTCATAGAATTCCCTGTATTTTTAGAAAAGAGATGTAAAAAAAACGGAATTCAAGAGGGAGGGAGAGGCACTTATTCTGCCCAATCATGTACCACTCTTTTTTTTTTCCAGGTGGTGAAAGGGCCCAGAGGGGTAACCGGGGGTGGAAAAAAAAATCTTTTCCATTTGCGTCAGAACTCTGAGGAGCTCTTCATTTCCCCACTCAATGAACTTTTTCTAGGCTCTAAACTGTGGTTTCGATTTTCTCTGAATTGCAGAGGGGTGGCCTAGCTTAAGTGATTCTGAGGAGGCCAGAGACACTTGCAACTGATCACTCTTGAGGGCCGTTCCTATCATTGGGTGCCCTGATGTTCTTAACCATCTTCCTGAGAAACAATTAAAACAAACAAAACGAAACAGCTTTTAATCACTATGAGAAATGTAGATTCTTTCCATGTAAAAATCACAAGTTCTGAGATGCTCTAAAAATCTTTTATCAGTTAGGATTCTCTAGAAAAATAGTATATATATATCCTATTAGTTCTATATATATCTCCCTAGTCCTCTTATCATGTATGTATATCATGTATATAAAGATCATATATATAGAGAGAGATCAGATATATATATGTGTGTGTGTGTGTGTGTGTGTGTGTGTGTGTGTGTAGAGAGAGAGAGAGTTATTGATTTGCTTTAAGAAATTGGCTCATGTAATTGTGGGTCTCACAGAGATCCATAGGGCAGATGGCAAGCTGGCAACTCAGACAGGATTTTATATTACCGTCTCGGGGCAGAAATCCTTCTTCTCTGGGAAGCTTTCATCTTTACTCTTAAGGCCTTCAGCTGCTTAGACGGGACCCACCCACATTATGGAGGGCAATCTGCTTTGTTTAATGGAAATGTTAATCTCATCTAGAAAATACAGTCAGAGCAACATCTAGACTAGTGTTTGATCAAACAACTGGGCACCATAGCCTAGCTAAACTGACATCTAAAATTAACGATCACAAGTCTTGTTGCTGTGATCTGGTCTCAGAGAAGCCCCACAACAAAGTGATGAAAAATACCTTTAAGTGCACCATCGCCCTAAATGTAAGTGTTAAGGGAAGGTCACAAATGACTGTAGGGAAAGAGCTCAACCTCCCACCCTGTACCTGAGCCTCTCTGTCCTACTCGTTTTCCCTATCCTCTCCTGGGGACAGTGAATTATGACACAAAAACAGCCAAGAGACAAACATGGAGACATTGCTAGGACTTGATGGGTAAAGGTTGCGAACAGCAGACTTCTCCACCTTTGGTTCAGGACGTTACTGTGGCTGCTGACTTGTAACTGGCAGAACAGCAGCCATGGTGCCTCATGACTGCAGAGCAGCCTAGGATAGACTTGGCTGCCACAGAAGCCCCTTCCTTTACATTGTGTTCTTCACTCCTCGCAGCAAACCTCTGATTTACGGTTGAGGAAGAAGGCGCAGAAAAGTTCATTGAGTCATCAGATATTGAGCAGCTGCCATAGGCTGGGCAGTGCTCTGGGTGCTGGGAATACACACAAGTGTGATAAAAACACACACGTTTCTATCTCTTGTGGCTCTAGCGTTCTAATGAGGGTGACAGAAAATAAAATAAGTAAATAGACAAGTAAAAAAGTGCAAGTGGTGGCAAATGATGGGACAGAAACCAGTAAGTGGGCTGAGAGAGAGTTTACTGGGGTTATGGTGGGAAACCCACTTTAGATGTGTGTCATAAGGAGGGCTTTGTACCATGTGGTGACATTTAACCTGAGACATAAATGGACCTTAGGGGCTTGGCTAAACCCTCCACTCATAAGTAAGAGCTGGAGCTGGGATGCATACCCAAGTTTTTATTGGATCTAATTTATAGTCTTTATCCATCACAAATGTCCCCTAGCTTAGAAGTTGGATGAGACAAAAAAGGTCTGGTACCCTCTTTTAAATCTGAAAGAGAATTGTGAATGCCTAAGCAAAGGCAGGTATACACTTGTGATTGAATGTATGTGTCTGAATCCCAAGAAAGGACATTCTAGACCATCTTAAGCAACCGCAGTTAGAGTCTTTCAACCTCCCCTGTTAGGCAGTTCTTCCTTCTCTGTAGCCTGAATTTTTCATGCTGTACCTGCAGCTTTCTTCCTTGTGCCTTGTCCCTGGCGCATGTGGAGGACTGCTGATTGTTGCCCTTTGCAGAAGAGGTGCTTAACATGCTTCTCACTTGGATTAACATGTTGTGTTTCTTCCTTCTGGGTCTCATTCTCTGGCTGGGTAATGATCTTCCAGGCTCCACGTAGGTTGTGCAGATTGTCCTTGAGATACTCCCAGAGGGCGCCATTCACATTGCGACGTGTCATAGGTAGATAATCACAGCAGCAGTGTGCGGGCGCATTGTGGAAAAGAGTGCAGAGGAAGGAGGCGCTTTGTCTACTCCGTGCAAAGCAGCCTTATCAGCTAGACATGGCTGTGCATCTCTCTGTCTTACCTGTCAACCTTCATCTTTCTTTCCAATCCAAAAAGACACTTAGGATGATAGGAGGTGAGTTTATGAAACTTTTCTCTCCTCACAGCACTGTGAAGGCACAGGGATCATATTGTACAGGGTATTGTCCATTTTCTTCTTTTTAGTACCAACAGCACTGGCTTTTCATCTGGTGTCCAGTAACCTCCTGAAATTATATGGGAAATACTGTTCATGTATTTTTTTGGTTTGTTTTTCTGGGGTTAGGATCCATTGCTTTCATCGAATTCTTAGAATGACTTTCCCCCAAATTAAAAA
>NW_012138191.1:3512036-3523699 GCF_000956105.1 Propithecus coquereli | reverse complement strand
TAATAATATGGACAAATGACATTTGGAAAGTACTCTTACCTGAGGAGAAGATTGTCACCTTAAATCAAAGGAGGGATATCAGGTGGGAGAGCTGACCTAGGGAAGAGAAAATATAGGACAGGTACTACAAGTGCTTCTCAAAAAACTCACTTTTGTGGAGAGTTGAGTGAGTCAGGGACTTTCTAGTTCTTTCTTTTGTAGGTCAATGACCTCATTGGAAGGAGTTCACCATATTTTATTTATTCTCTTTAAAAGTCCAAGTTGAAATTTCTGAGGATAGGATTTTAAGGAGGGTGGATTAAAAGGGACTTTTGATTCTTGAACTCCTGACGTCAAGTGATCCTCTTGCCTCAGCCTCCCAGAGTGCTAGGATTACAGGTGTGAGCCACTACACCCTTCCTTGGGCTTTTGATTCTTAGCATGGTGGCTTAGTCAAGTTGCAACTTTACCACTTATTATCTTTTTGACTTTGGTCAAGCTACTTAACTTCCAAAAGCCTCAGTTTCTTCATCTTTAAACTGCAGATAATAATAATTCTTACCTCATAAGGTTGTGAGGATTAAATGACATGATTCACATAAAACACTTAGCACATTACCTGGCTCATAATAAATATTACCTATTAATATTACTCTTGAATATTTGTGCAATGGCTTAAGTTTTTGAAACAAGCATTTATTATTTTTATAATCCTAAAAGTTAGACTAGAAAATAAAAAAGTAAAGCCTAGGTTGTTCAATTCAGGCTTGTTTTGAATTTGTTTTTCATATTTTCCATTCTAGAAGAAAGCACCTTTCATTCTGAGGTACTCCTCATATTAAGGAAGAAATAATTCTGAACAATTATTTAAAGCATTAGGGGTAGTAATCTAAATAAAAGAAGGAGTTATGTTTATTGTTTTCTACAAGTTGAATAGATAAATTTTGTGGTCGGTAATTGACAGTAGGAGCAAGCTTTTTGTGAAAGCTTTAAATGAACTTATGACATTTTTAAAATGGGAAGCTCAAAGTGCACTTAGTAGACTATGAATTGTCTCATTTGTTTAGAGCAAAATATTCATTGGGGAAGTACTTGGGGATAAAGCTGGGGAGAGAATTAGAATTTAAAGGGTTTTGCTTGCTTAGGTGAGAGGTGTGGACTCTTGTTGAGCCAGTAAGAAGGAAGCCAGTGAAGGTTTTGGAGAAGGGTAATTCAACCATAGCATGAATATATTACTACTGGATTTAATCACTTAAAATAATTTCATCTAGTAAAAACTTCTTGAATTTATTCCTAAATCTTTATGACAAGTTAGCAACCTGAATTTTTATTTCTCCTTCTCCTCCTCCTCCTCCTTCTTCTTTTTTAAGTAGGCATATGTGGTAGATGTTACTAGGGTCTGGCTCTCCTGTCCTCCCTGGGCATACAGGAGTCTATTTCTCTGTCCTATTGCAAATGGGCAGGGCCCTGAGACTTGTTCTGACCAGTGAAATAGGAGCAGAGGTACATTGCTTCCAGCCCCTCTGCAGTTCTCCTGTTTCGTTTCTCCTCTGTCTTTCTGGTCATGGATACACCTTTGTGTTGTGATGACTTTGCCTTGTAAATCAAAGCAGCAAGGATTGCTGAGGTGCCGTATAAAGGATGGTTGCACTGGGAAGTTGCTTGAACTTGCAGTGTATTTTGTAGGAGTGATAAATAAACCCTTTGTTGTGTGAAGCCACTGAGATTTATTGTTTTGTTACTGCAGCCTAACCTATCTTATCCTGACTATTAATAGCGACAGCTAATAGTATGTATAATGGCCTTCTAGACAATGTGAGGGGTTGTTAACCAAGAATCTGGGGGTTGTTAACCAACAAGGGATGGTCGTGTGCGCACAATCTCCAATCTCAAGTAGCTTTACCTGTCCCAAGAGAGATAAAATAAATACTGGAACTAAATGCAAATGTGGGAGGATGAGATAAACCGCACACAACTAACCCTAACAATCTAGGGCTCTAGCTACATGTTGGGGTTATGTACTTGTAAGTACGGATTTAACACAAGAGTAAAAAAGTTAAGGTAAGAGATGGCTATATTTTTGGAAACACTGGAGTCATGTTATCCAAAGGGTTTTCTAGAAAAATCTGCTCTAAGTTGAGGGAAAGTGATGGAACTTAAAGAAAATTATTTCATGTGATAGCTTTAACATAATAGAAGACAAAATTTTGACTATCTTTTTCTATAAAAATATTATGGCAAAAAATCACCCAATTAGAAGACAAAATGAATGATTAAAGATAATTGGAATAAGGGGAGAAATAAAGGTTGAACGATTGTCTAGCAAGAGTAAGAGGAACTCACAGGTGGCCTGGTGGCCAAGGCAAAGAGGGAAACATCATCAGTTATGAACAATTACTGTGTCTGCAATATAAGAAACAAACTAGTTATTAAGGAAAGCAGAGCCACGCTTGACCATGAAGTCTGATGGAAATTTCTAACATGTGTCTGTAAAATTAGGGAACTGTGATTTAGGGACTGGAAATAATGGGGAAAAAAAACTCTTAGGTGTTCAAGTCAGCCAGAAGGAGCTGAGAGCTATGTCTCCAAACAAAAATAAAACAGAAAAGCTGAGAAATAATGTATATGCGTTATTCTTTGACCTAAAAATTGCCGTGTGTGGGGAACTATGATTTAATATAGTTTCTAGTATATCAAGAAAAGTACAAGGAAATTTGGGGAAGTTGGTTTCTAGATGTTGCATTTGCCATACACTTTGCGGTGTTCTATTTGGGAAAGACGTGTGAGGGTTTTATTACTGTTTCAATGTGCGTTTGCATGAACACATAGAGTAACTTTGGGTAACTCTGAAAGCGTTCCACTGTAATACCTGATATGTTTGTTTTAAAAAAACTCCTCTCCAACCTTAAGAAAGATACGCCAGTACTAATAAAAGTATTTATCCTTAAGGACTAATAGACAGCCACAGGAGATAGTTCTGAAAGGATTGACAGTTTATTGAGATGGTGAGATAATTTTATAGTTGGACCCAGTGACCAGAGAGCTCTTTTACAGCTACTTAAACAAGTTAATATTGATTTTATGATGCTTTTTCTATTATTTTATAAGGGAAAGCAGTGAGAATATGAGGTGTTGGAGTCTGTTGCTCACTTTTATGAACTGGCCTGCTTGCTCTTTTTTTTTTATTAACTATTTCCTGCTTTCCAAGGCAATTGGGCAGACTGTTCATGGGCCAAACAAGAAGTCAAAAAACAAGTTTTTGTTTTTGAATTAAAAAAAAAAAAAGATGGAAGCAAATGATGTAATAGGCTGGAGACCCTAACACCTATTTCTATATCATTTTGTCTTGAATTTGGATTATTTTATTTACATGTCAACAGAGCCAGTCCTCTTGTTGAAACACTAATTGGAGTCTCTCAGGCAAGTCCCAAAACAGTTTTATAAAGTCGTTTTTTCTCCCTGTATTGTATCCAGAACATTCTCAGTTACTGCTGTCTGAATGTTGTCTAAACATATGACCTACAAAAAGTCATTACTGCAGCCACCAGGTTAATTCTTCAATGCATATCCTCGAGGGCTAGTCTATGATTTGACTCAGCCATTGGCTTAAACATTCTTATTTCCATATCTTTCTTAAGAGTCTGCTTTAAAAAAAGCTTCTGTTTTAGTTACAAATCTCCAGGAATCAGGTTCTAACCCCCTGAAATTATGAGCCAATTGGCACCATTAGGTGTGTAGGTTTGCATGTCTCAGGTATTCAATTTTCTCCAAACGTCAGGATCTCAAGCCATGGTATCAGTGAATGTATACTTATACTCTATCCCCTAACTAGTGTTCCATGAACTGTCTAGGCATGGTAGATCTCTGGGTGAACTGAGGGCAGGCCTCTGAAGTGGAGGAGGTAAGTGTTCTTGGTCTGATATTCATGCAATTCTAAGGAACTGGGCTTCAGTGAAGTTAGGTGGACCTAGGTGGCTTTGCTCTCTAAAATTGGGCCTTCCCAAAGCCTTTTTTCTTTTTGCATTTAGGACTTGCAAGTTCTTAAAAAATAATCAGCTCTGGTGGGAAATCTTGGCTAAAGAATTTTTATTTTTCGCCTTTTGCTTTCAACATGTCTTTCCCCACCCCCGCCTCCTACAAAGCAAATGAGATTTCATTAGGCAGGAGGGCACATGGTTTACCCTTAGATGTTCGATGGCTGCATTTCCAAATGTAAGGCTGATACTGGGTGGAGGTTTATTTCAGATTGAGGCTGTGGACTGTGTTATCTTGGCATGAAACCAGCAGGTCCACCCTCCCCTAACCATTGTGAGACTGAGGCCAGGGTACAAAAGGAAGCCCATGTACCCCGTATCAGACTATTTAAAAGTTAGAAATCAAGCTAACAAACCATTAAAAACAAACCTAATTTAGCCTCCTATCTCAATAAATGCACCTTCATCTTTACCTGGAAGGTGAGGTTCGCATTTAGAATTCTTAAGATCCTTGGATTCTCTGTTGGATTGCGCTGGGTGTGAGGAGCTGACCTCAGCCTAGGCCTACAGCCCTTTTCTTCCCCCCTCCGGCTCCTTGGAGTACAAGCAGAGGCCTCTCTTGTGTGTGGTCTGGTACATACATGTCACATGAACAGCTGTCTCTTGGCCACCCCATGGGCCTAGAGGGGCATAAATCGGAGGCACTTCTGTTCTCAGCAGACCCTGGAAGGGACCTAAAGGAATTCTGGGGCCCTGGGTAGTGAGGTGTGGCCTAGAAGGAGGATATATTAGTTTTCTAAGGTTGTCGTAATAAAGTACCATAAACCGGGTGGCTTAAGCAACAGAAATTTATTGTTTCATAATTCTGGAGGCTGGAAGTTCAAGATCAAGGTGTCAGCAGAGTTGGTTTCTCCTGACAGCTTTGAGGAAGAATCTAGCCCATGCCTCTCCCTCTCCCCTCTTCTGGTGGTCTGCCAGCAGTCTGTGGTGTTCTTTGGCTTATAGACACATCACCCCGATCTCGGCCTTCATCTTCACATGGCACTCTCCCCATGTGTGAATGTGTGTCATTTCCACCTCTTAGAAGGACACTAGTCATACTGGATTAGGGTCCACTCTAATGACTTCATCTTAACTGGTCTACATCTGCAAAGACTCTATTTCCATATAAGGTCACAGTATGAGATACTGGGAGTTAGGATTTCAACGTATGAATTTTTGGAAGACATGGGTCAACCCATAGCAGAGGGTAAGTGTGGGCTCCCAGTAGGCACATGCCCTTGGTCTCATGCACATCTCATCCTGCAGGGAAGGTTGTGGCTGGATGGAGTCCAGATGAGGCTCTCTAAAGCTTGAGACCTATGACAGGGACCCTTCTAAGGACAGTTCTGGGCATAAATTCTTTCTTTATTACCCATCTCACTGCAATCCTTGACATGGGGTGACTCAGCAGTTTAAAGAGCAATGGATAGGGCATGAACTTTAACTTCCTCTGAACTTCCCTAGTTGGCTAAGTTAATGAAGGCTCTTCCCCACCCTCTGAATATTCCTTCCAATCTAGTCCACCTTATCAAGTCATTCCCTTTTTATCCCTAATGCCCATCACAACTTGTCACCTAGTTCATTTTATAGATTATGAGTTACTGCTTCTTGCAACCAGTGTTGGGGTGTGGTGAGTCTTCAACAAAAATATGTCGGTTCCCTAGGCCTCTGACTTTTGTTGATGGCATATTTAATGCATCAGCTTTGATTCTGGACAGTATATTTCTAGTTTTGAGGGCAGTCAGGCCTTCAATGTTCTGTATGTGGGCTATTTCTGAGCCCACATTTTAAAAATAGTCCATGGCGGGAAGGAGGGGTATTCAATTCTGTGACTAAAAACAATCTCCTGGGAGCCAAAGAAACACACAGATAATGTTTATTCTCCATGCTAAAAATAGGTGGGCTGGTATTTTTAGTCATTCCCCAAAATATGGTGTCTGGACTCAAATTCAGCTGTGGGTGCCTGTCTTTATGGGATCGAATGAGAAATGGCAGAGCAGGGAGGAGCTGGGGTCAGATGCTAGCATAAAAAAATGTTTCTAGGAGAGAAGTCAAGCCTCGCTACCAATTTAAGGTTTCCAACTAATGAGGGTGTAGTTTAATTTCAAACATTTTTAGAGTTTAAAAAAACAAAAACAACAACAAAAACAAAGCAACCTCAAGGAATTATTGAGAGCATAAAGACCAGCAGTTGTTACATCCCGGGCTGTCAAAATGAGCTACTTCTTTTCCTCAGATGAGGGCAAAAAGTGGTCTGGAATCACAGCAAAATTAATTTGTTTGCTTGGGTATAAATTTAAAATGACTCACCTGATTTTTTTTTTTCTTCTGTAATTTGCCAGAGTTAATTCAGTTCCAGGGGATTTGCTTTTTATCACCTTGCTATAAAATCTGATTCAGTTTCATACAGTTTCCCCCTTACTAATGCCCAGACTAAATGTATACTTTAAGAAAACACCAGGGCTATAGCCTGTGTTTTTGCCACGTTTCTTGTATGGTCTTTCTAGGACCTGAGGTGTGGGAGAGGGAAGGGAGGTTTTCATGGCATTTAAATAGTTTAAGAAATCTTTACAAATCAACATGGTGTCCCCCTCAACCCTCCTTCTCTCAAAGTCAGGTTTCAGGGATCATTTCTTTACTAGGTCTTGCATCTACTGAATTACTGTTGGTGTTGAGATGAGTTTTGAGGTTTCAAGAGGAATGGAAAGAAACATACTTAGGGAAAAAGTGCTGAGGGTTGAGAGGCAACTTAAAAATAAAAACAGCATTTGAGTTATTCTTGTGTTGTATGACAAAGCCATTTTCCTTGCCTCACCAGACTAAGACCAGGAATAAGAAGGCCAGAGGGCTGCCTCCAAATCATAAAGGATGCATGTGGGATTCAAACTAAAACTATCCCACAGCAGAAACATCTGGAAGATGTTTAACATGACTAGTGAAATGAGCAACATTGATTTCACTCACTGTTCATAAATGGGCATGCCATCATTGTCCCAGCTCGATGGGAGGATGCTGAGATGCAACAGAAGATGCTTACCAAGATGTTCTCATTGTGCATGTTAGGGGGGAATAACACATCTCTCTGTGTTATTTCAAGCTGCTTGGAAGTTGGTGTTGTGACTATGAGTGGGTTCAATATCAGACTATATTTCGTAGATAGAATTCAAGCCCTTGATTGTATAATCATTCCATTCTATGGCCAAGCAACCATGTGACTGGAAAAGAAAGAAATGTCATTCATGCCATGTCATATGACAAGTAGATGTGATTTTTAAAAATAGTGTTCTCCATCCCAAATTAATTTCCTTGTCTGTAGTGAACCATTTCAGGTCTCATGAAGGAAATTATGGACATTTAGAGGTGCACTTGTACTGTAGTTTCCAGACTATTTTTTTCAAATTTTATATTAAGACCATTTTGAGATTAAGGACCATAATTTTGGGGCTGTTATCTTTTTCTAAAATTCACAGTATATCTTTTCTTTTTGGCTTCATGAAAGTAAGTTACTTTATTTCTCAGAATCATCCATTCTGTTGTAAAGAAGGTGACACTGAAGCCATGTCACACAAGAAGTTAGTGGCAAAGTTGAGAACACACATATCATGGGCATTTCTTAGTCTTCCCGGGGCCCTGAGAAGGCACTACCAATCTAGAGATTTTTTTAATCACTTGTACTTAAAATATGAATAGTTGACATTTTTCTCTGCTTGATATTCTCCATACCGTCTTTTGGGAGGAGCTTGAGGATTTTTCTGGACTCCTGGGGCTTGTCTGGTTACCGCTCCTGACAGACCTGGACACAGCCCTGTGTGTGTGTGTGTGTGTGTGTGTGTGTGTGTGTGTGTATGTGTGCGCGCGCACGCGCATTCATGTGAATATGTCTCTCACACTCAGCAGGGCATCAAATGGCAGGACCCTGCTGTGATTCCACAGTCCTGCCTTTCTTCTTAGGCATCCAGGCTAGGATATATATATATACCATTACCACATCATTCATAGCTTGCTGTCAACAAGCCAAGAATCACATCACCTTATCCCATACTCGCATTAGCAGGAATAATTTAAATCAACATTTCTGTTGGGCTGTATTGGGGGATTCTGTTGTTTGGGAGGTCGGGTGCATCCACTGGGCTGGCTGACAGTAGTAGGTTTTTCTTGCTCTTGGAGGGTTCAGTGCTTGTCTAAATACAGCCCCTTAATACTGCCTTGTTGTTTCGTCCCAGCGGGCAGTGATTTTGGCTTACTACGTCATAGCCTCTGGTGTCAACAACGTCTTGTCTTTGCAGTTTTCCTGGTGTTAGCCTGAGGGTATATGTCTTGGTCTGTGAGTGTGTTTGCTAGGAAATTTTTCCTCCCTGATGGAGGAAAGAGAGAAGAAAAATGAGCCACAGAGTTCCCTAGAAATGCCAAGGACACCTTGAACTTTCATTGCGAGGGTGCATGCTCTTCTTCCTTCCCCAATTGCTTGGGGCTCTATGTTGGCATAGCCTAATGTATCATAGACTTCAATGACCTCTAACTTGGACAACCAGCCAGAAGACAATTGAGATCTAAATACTTTCCCAGTCTCTGTGCCTTTCAATAAGAAGAACACAATACACACATACTGAGTTTCCCTCCTCTGCTGGGCCACAGGGACAGAATGTAGAAGTGCCTGAGATGGTCAAGATGTCCATTCTCCTGGTATTTATGTCCTTATATTCTTTCAAATTTGGGATGTAACTTTAAAAAAAGACAATGCCCAGTGCAATGGTTGGCCTCCTAGTAGTGTATGTGTGAGATAGAGAATGAACATTTTTGGGAAATTTACAAGGTAGAATAGGAGAGCAAGATAGGAAAGCACATGTTATGTGTTTTTTTGCCATGTTTTCTTCATGTTAGAAAATAGCTTTCTGAAGATGAAGGTAGAATAAATGATTATCTAACACCTGCCTCTTCCTCATGCCTCTACATAGTCATAATTGTTTAGGTCATTATGAAGGCTATTGGCCCAATTCTTCACTCCCCTGTAGTAATACTTTATATCTTATCCTTGCCATGGTCTCATGGTGGGCAGGGTGGATTACCAGATGCCTTGACTTTGGATTTAATCACTGGACTTGTTTAGTTCAATGAGAGGTTAGCTGATTTGAAGCTTAAAATGTGCTTGGCTGTTGGCCTTTCTTTTGCACTTCTGCCAAAACTGTGAGAAGAACATCCCTCTCTCCTCACGCCATAGTCTGTTGGTCCCAGGAGGATGAGAAATATGGAGTAGACCTGAAACCAACTTCAGCCTGAAGCCAAGCCTGGCTGAGCCTGGCCTAAATCATTGGAACCTAAGCCAGCCTGCAAATGCATGAGCAAGAAACAAATGCATATTGATGTGTGTCCATGAAATTTGGTGTTTGTTTTAGGCAGCAATAGCTGACTTTTTATGACACAGTAATACCATTACCACCAACTTTCCCTTTACAATGATCCTATGAGACTTTGTTGTTGGTTTTTATGTGGTAACAGTGGATCAATGCATGCCACTATTATTGTTATTACTAACTTTCATTTCATAACAGCCCTAGGAGGTCACTTTTTAAAGACAGAGCTTGTCAGTGATCCCGGGCTCACCCAGAGTCTCTGTTGCTGGGGAAACTGAGTCTCAGAGATTGTCACTTGGCTAAAGTAACATAATCTGAAAAGGTCCTGCAATAATCTGACTGAAGAACTGGAGTGGCCTATTTACTCTCAACCTTCAGGTTAGGAGAGTTGGACAGTGGATGTGTGACTCTAACCCAAGGTTGTGCCATCAATTATATAGCGTCCTTCTGTTTATGTGCCATAAAGCCCACCCACATTTGAAAATAGATGGGAAGATAAAGATCTATGAGTGAGAGGTTGGCGTAGTCTTGTCTCGGGTACAAGCATCATATTTCCAGACTCTGGGCTGCATTCAGCAGTAACCTCAATGATGAATTAGGGCCAGGGTAAAGTAACCACAACAAAATCAACCAAGAAAAAAATTATGAGGCAAAAAAGTAGAAGCAACCCACATGTCCGTCAATGGATGAAGATAAACAATTATGGCATATAGATACAATGGAATATTTCAGCCTCGAAATGGAAGAAAATTTAAACACACGCTACAACATGGATGGACCTTGAGGAGGACATTAAGCTAAGTGGAATAAGTCAGTCACAAGATGACAAATACTGTATGATTCCCCTTATTTGAGGTACTTGGAGTAGTCAAATTCATAGAAATAGAGGGAATAGTGGTTGCCTGGGGTTGGAGGAAGGGAAGAATAGAGACTTGTTGTAATGGGTACAGAGTTTTTTTGCAGGGTGAAAAAGTTCTGGACATTGGTTGCACAACAATGTGACTAATACCACTGAACGGTAGGGTTAGAAATGGTTAATGTGGTAAATTTTATGTTATGTGTTTTTTGCCATAATTAAAAATAAAAAAAGATATCCCCCTGCCCCATCCTTATTGTTGACTGCTGGGTGAGACCCACTGGTTTCTCCTCACTGCAGAGCTGACCGATTATTATCGGCCAACCTTGGCACACTGTGTCTTTAATTTCCATCTCAATTGTTTTTCTCCCCTCATGCTCTTATCTTAAACTCCCCTTCTGCTAATAGTTCAATGATCTTCGGTAACCTCAATAATTATGAGGCTTAATTGTTCTGTTGAAAGCCACCTGAAATTATTATTTCTCTTTCTTTTTTTCCCCCAATTTCTCTTGAAATTTTGTGTACTGGCAAGCTGCACATTTTATGTACCAAATTAAATTTTCTCTTTTAACAGAATTTTTATTTTATGTATTTATTTTCCTGGCTTTATTGAAATATGATTACCAAATAAAAATTGTATATATTTAAGGTATACAACATGGTGTTTTGATATACATATTCTTTGTGTAATAATTCCTATAATCAAGCTAATTAACATATCCATCACCTGACATAGTTACCTTTAGTTTATGTGACAAGAACACTTAATCTCTACTCTCAGCAAATTTGAAGTATACGTTATCGTTAACTGTATAGTTACCATGCTGTACATTAGATTTCTAGAACTTACTCATCTTATAACTGAAAATTTGTACCCTTTGACCAACATCTCCCACCTCCAGCCCCCGGGATCCACCATTCTTTCCTCTACTTCTCTTATTACCTGATTTTCTGCTTCGGCTCACAGTGTGCTTAGTTCTTTTTCTTATGGAATCCTGCATTTAAGTAGGAAACTGTGGTTTTATTTCCATTTATTCGACAAGTACATGTTGAAGGCTCTCTCTATATACCGATGACTAGTGATCTTACTGGTGATTGCAAAATCACAAAATGCCTATAGAGCGAGCAAAATTGGATTAATTTATGTTTATTTTAGCCATGGTTAGCATTATATACATATGTATATGTATACATATATATTTAATCACCGTCTATTTCTTATAATAGATTAACCGATTTATAGCAATTTTACTGTAACCTGTATATTTGACGAGAGCACAAATCTGCACTCATGCTAGAGATACTTTACAAATGTAATGGCAGGCCGGGCGCAGTGGCTCACACCTGTAATCCTAGCTCTCTGGGAGGCCGAGGTAGGCGGATTGTTTGAGCTCAGGAGTTCGAAACCAGCCTGAGCAAGAGCGAGACCCCGTCTCTACTAAAAATAGAAAGAAATTAATC
>NW_012138191.1:3508071-3510261 GCF_000956105.1 Propithecus coquereli | reverse complement strand
CTCGGACTTGGGGGAAGGGACAAGGGCAACATACGTAACCTAAACATCTGTACCCCCATAATATGCTGAAATAAAAAAAAAACAAAAACAAAACATATTTGAATTTCAGCAGCTGAGAATAATTTATGGGGAAATATTGCACTCTAATATTATTAACAGAGAACAGTAGTGTGATAAATTCTAACTATTTCAGAAAATATAATTTGGATTATGCCATTTTCTCTTCTGTGGTGATAGAATTTATACACATTGCAATATGTATCCTAAACAAAGAATGACTTAGAATGCTGAATGTCTTGTAATTTAGAGTTTAAACAAAAACTATATTCTCAGTTAATTGTGCCAAAATTTTAAGAAAAGTTTTATGGTCTTTGAGCATGTTGTATTTTGGCACTAATTAGGAATAAAGCATCAGTGGATCATCTTTGCTGAAAATAGGCAATGCTATAATGGCAATCATGGATTCTGATGATACATTAAATACAAAAAAATTTGGATGACATTGAAAGATGATGCCAATAGCTTGATAGAGCCAATCTAGTAACCCAGGTCAAGAATGGGGTGCAGATTTTTCTGAAGAAAGCAGTAAGGGGGCTTATGGTATCCTTTATGAGAACAACAAAGAGAAGTTGGGAGAAGAATTGCTGGGACATATCATTTTATTTTCTCCAACTTCCTCATCAAGAGAATCAGTCTGGAGCTAAGAGGCTGAAAAAGGAGAAAGAGCCACTGCTTTATAGCTTTGACCAGAGGCAGCTGAGCAGAGATAAATACAAGTCAGCAAACCATAGACTTAGGGCTCCCTTCCAAGCCCTTCCAAACTCCTGCTTGGGTGATCTGCTTACCCTTAAGCAGGGAATCCTGAACACTGAGGTGAGATGCCCCCCTAAAGGCAGAGGACGGTGAACTAGTACGATTTCTATGGAAAATAATATGGAGATGCCTCAAAGAACTAAAAGTAGAACTACCATTTGATCCAGCCATCCCACTATTGGGTATTTAGCCAAAGGAAAAAAAAAGACATTCTATAAAAAAGACACCTGCACTCGAATGTTTATAGCAGCACACTTCATAATTGCAATGATATGGAGACCACTCAAGTGTCCATCAATACCTGAGTGGATTAATAAAATGTGGTATATGTATACCATGGAGTACTACTCAGCCATAAAAAAATGGTGAACTAATATCTCTTGTATTAACCTGGATGGAACGGGAGAGACCATTCTTCCAAGTGACATTTCACAAGAATAGAAAAACAAACACCACATGTACTCACCATTAAATTGGAGCTAATCGATCAACACTTAATGTGCACATGTGGAAATAACATTCATTGGAAATCAAGCAGGTGGGAGGGCAAGGGGGATAGTTAAATTCACACCTAATGGGTACAATGCTCACTATCTGGGGGATGGGCACACTTATAACTTTGACTCAAACGGTACAAAAGCAATTTGTGTAACCAAAATGTTTGTGCCCCCATAATATTCTGAAATAAATAAATAAAAAAAAAGGCAGAGGGCACATGGAGTTTCTGAGACCACAAACCTGAAATGAAACTTCAGGCTGCACCAATGCAAGTCCTCACCTCCTTTCGTCATTATATTTGAACACACTATAAGCCCAAGGAGATGTGAATCCATTCCAAGAGTACTAATCAACAGAACACAGCTCTGTAACGTGTATGCAACATGAGCTCTGTGCATAGTCTATCAGCGGGAAAGGAAGCATAAGCAAACAGCATGACTAATTCCTCGTTCAACTGTCTCTGCCTCTGAGATGTCTTCCCTACCTATCCTGCTGACCAAGTTAGGTTATTTTTCTTTGCATTTTCATAGACCCCATGCATATCTTTCCCTAACTTAGTACACTAGTTCAATCTTTGGTTTACTTGGTCACTGCCTCACTAGACTCTGAGATCCTGAAAGGCTGCTGCTGTGATTTTTATTCTATACCCATCAGTAACTAACACAGTAGTACTTGGAACATGTCAGGAATAGATAAAAGTTTAAACAAAAGAGTTAAAATGTAATTTGTACCTATTTAGACAACATAGGTTATAATAAAAAACAAGATCTGGAATCTTTCATTCATTGACCAGAGTCCTATTCCAAAAGTGAATTGGAGAATAAGACAACTTTCTAGGTCAATGCTGTCCAGTAGAAATACACTGTGAGCCACAAATGT
>NW_012138191.1:3502093-3505935 GCF_000956105.1 Propithecus coquereli | reverse complement strand
TGACCATCTTGCAGGTTGGGAAGCATAGCCTCTCACCAGAAGCTGAGAGTGAGCACTTCCAGGGGATATTATAGGGAATAGAAATTTATGCATTTATGCTGAGTGGGGTGGCCAAATATACATATTTAATAAGCTATAGGAGTCATGAATTTTTATGAAAGGAGAAACATGCACATGTGCAATTGAGCTTCATGCCTTTTCATGGGACTCATGTTTAAAAAATAGCAACATTAGCATGATCCAAGGGTGGAATTTTTGGCCCTGTGACATCAAAAGATGAAGCAGACGATGCAAAAACCCTCTCTGTGCAGCCTCTGTAGACTGGTTGAAAGTACTTCATGATTGGTGGTCTCTTATCAGGAAGAAATGCTGGTCAGTTGTGTTGAAACCACAAAAGGGAAGAGCAGCATTAGGCGGTTGGTTGAAATCAGCTGTGGAGCAATTCTTTCCAAAGGGCTGGTTCTGACTAACCCTCAAGGAAGAAAGCCTGATGGCAGTTAATGAGGGAGGGGGTATAATGAGGTGTGTCTGACCTCCCATCCCATCATAGCCAGGATTTCAGTTTTTAAGGTTTCTCTGGGGTCCCCTTGGTGAAGAAGGGGTCCATTCAGTCAGTTGGGGAGCTTAGGATTTTATTTTTATTTCTCATTTCCCCCTTTTAGCCAAGATTTTCAAGGGGTAGCATTGATGGCCAAACTTTTCTTTTGTCCTATCATTGCTGGAGTGGTATAGCTACCTGTCCTGGGTTCATCCAGGACCTCAGTGGGACCCCTATGGCCAAGGGACTTAGAACCAGGAGACTTGTAGTCAATTAAAAGGTCTGGGCCAGATGGGAATGGAGGTGGGCAGGCATTCATCAACCCTGAAAACCTTTAAACAACATAAGAGCCAAAAACCAAAATCCAAAAAGCAGATTATAAAATTAACTTATCTAAGCATTGAGCTAAGAAATTTAGAGACTTTTACTTTGCTGCAATGTTGTTTTGGATCTCTTTAGTAATTTTTCCTAAGGTGGTGGATAAATTTCTTATTATATCTCTATTTTCATAAACTCCATAACTAGGAGGAACTGTCTTGATATTCTCCGTGTAGTTCTCTAAGTTTATGGGGAACAGAAAATTTTTTATGGTTGGGATGGATGGAAAGGGGCCACATAATGGCCCAGGAGGAAAAATTCCTCAATTGGCCAGATGTTTAGGCATCTGTGTGCCTGTCCTTGATGTGGAGAGTCTGAACTAATTCTATCCCTCAAAACCAGCTCTTAAAACCTCATGTGCCCACCTCTTTTGTGATAGTCTCTGGGCATATGGGGAGGGTGTCTGTATAGTTTTAGCAGCAGGACATTGGCAATGGAAAACAGATTGAACCCAGAGGGATTCCAAATTAGAGAGATTTGTAGGCTTTGTTGAATCATCTGTAGTCTTTGAAATGCCATGATTCTGGTTTTCTCAGAAGAGGTAAGACAACACGAGATAAATAACATTAATTTGCCAATCAGAAAAGAATGTGTGTTTCAGAACGGAAAAAGGAATCATTAGGGAGCCAACTAAAAACATCACGAAGAAAGAAACTACAGTTTGGTTCTTCTTTAGAGACTTGTTGTAGCCAAGAAATAACCCAGGATTCAGTCTGAACTGTGAGCAAATAATGAAAACTCAAAAAACGAAGGTAAGGGATTGAATCTAGTAACAGGTGTGTTATATTTTCTTTTGAAACATAATTTTTCTCTCTCCAGTTCCCTTTTTTTTAACCAAAGATAAGTCAGAGTAAGACCAATTTTTGTGCAAAATAAGTTTTAGTCTTATTATACTTGGCCTGATTATTTGCATAAAATGCAGCAAGAATAGTGATTGGCCATATAGACTCTTTTAAAATTGGCTTTGTTGGAACTTTATCTGAAATATGTTATTCCAGTCAAAGTCTTGGTAAAATAATAAGTGTCCCCAATGTATCCTGTTATTAACAAAAAAGAAAATGTGTTCCTGTTGTACTTATACAAATAACTGTATTGCCATAATATAAGAATACTCACAAATAGTTTCCAAATTCTGGATATCAGGTAGAGAGAAAGAGATAAATTTTGTTACTTTACCCGATTGTTATAGGCTATAAAGAGCTCACAAGATAAAGGTTTTCTAGATTCTGGAAAACAAAACATAAAGAATCAGCAATGTTTTAAATAAAAAGATCATAAAAATTATTTTAGTCCTTAGTCTAATCAGTTTGGTTCCATGTAATGAATTCTTGTTTTGTTTGATGTCGGGCTAGCAATCCTCATGAACACATCACCTTTTTAATTAGAGTCCTGGAAGTTTTTTCCCCCCCTAGTTCAATGGTACAATCTCCAAGGTTACCAGAAACCTGTATTCAAGAGTACTTATAGTCCTTGTCATGACTTTCTTTAAAGAAGCAGCAAATTTTGGACTGTAACAGATTATAAACAGTGTTTTGAGAAGAATCAAAGTAAAACAATAATTGTCTGTGGATGACAAAAGTCTTAGAATAATCATGGTTAAAGACACATTTAACGAGGAAATTTGGTTATTTCTGTGGCCTATGGCAATTTAGCATAATAATTATAATTATTGCTGATAACATATACCAAAACATATTAGAATTTTAGAAATCTCATATAATTTTGGTACACATTTTAATAACACCCTTATACAAATATAACCCAAAGAAAGTTAAACACCATTTCATATTTGACAATGTTTCCTGTATGATTTTAATATACCAAATATGCCTAATATGTTTCTCATGGACTTGCAGAGGCCTTAATGTCCAAAAAATTAGTTTGAGGTAAAAATAGTGAACTTAGAATCGGAAATTTTAATTTTTGAAAGTTTGTCAAATATCAAAAGTTTTAAAAACACTTGATATCACAAAAAATAGGATCACAGATCACTGCAAAATAATAGTCATTCATTTAGCCAAAGTGATAATTTAACGATCTCAAAAAGCAAAACCCCTTTGTTCTTTGATACAGAGGAGATTCAATTTCTGAACAATTAAAAGACCTAATAAAGATAGCATGGGGCAAAAAAAAAAAAAAAATCTGTCTCTCCCCTTCCCCCCCCTTTTTTTTTGTAGTTTACTCAAATAGTAAACAAAAATCTTTTACTATCGTTTATTAATACTATACGAAAATCTTGTTCAAAGAAAAAACCAAATTTTACCTTTGTATTAGTGTATTATGAAAATAGTCTTGAGAAAGAAGAACAGAGTTGGTGGTGTCACACTTCCTGATTTCAGCATATTACAAAGCCACAGTAAACAAAATAGTATGGTACTGAAGTAAAGGCAGACATATAGACCAATGGAACAGAATAAAGATCCTAAAAATAAACTCATGCATATATGGGCAAATGATCTTCAACAAAGGTGCCAAGACTACACAATGGGGAAAGGATAATCTCTTCAACAAATGGGGTTGGGAAAACTGCATATCCACATGCAAAAGAAAGAAATTAGACACTTATACTGTGCACAAAATTCAACTCAAAATGGATTAAAGGCTTAAATATAAGACCTAAAAGTATAAAACTCCTAAGGAAAACATATGAAGAAGATTCATAACATTGGTCTTGGCAATGATTTCTTGGATATGACACCAAAAGCACAGGCAATAAAAGCAAAAATAAACAAGTGCTACTACATCAAAGCAAAATGCTTCTGCATAGCAAAGAAAACAATCAACAGAGTGAAAGGCAACTTATGGAATGAAGGAAAATATTTGTAAACCATGTATCTGATAAGGGGTTAGTATCCAAAAGATATAAGAAATACAATTCAATAGCGAAATCCCCCAAGTAACCTGATTTAAAAATGGGTAATGGATT
>NW_012138191.1:3500251-3502043 GCF_000956105.1 Propithecus coquereli | reverse complement strand
TGTTTGCCATAGAATTAATCAACCAGTTTTTTTTAACTCTTTGGTAGTATCACTATTTTCAGGAATCATATTAATCATATTTGTCCATTAAGCCTGCAGACATAGTCCGGTCATAAGAAAAAGCTTTTTTTTCCTCAGAAAAAAAAAGGGTCAAATTCTTGATTTTGCCTATGGGGCTGAGTTTAGTCAGTTTGCCTGCTACAAATGATGTACTTTTGTATTTTTTTAAGCTGTCCTGTGGGGACCTGGGTGTTTTTTCAGCTTGCAGCTGCACTGTTGTTAAGTCAACAATTAGCCCAGTCTTTTGAGTTACATAACAAATATGCTAGCTCCCAGGAAGCAAATGGTGCTATGACAAACTTATGCCAATTTAGGTGGAGTCTCTCATTTTATGTGTCCTGTTCTGCATTTGTGGTAAGATGGGGCTGTAAAATAACGTGGAACTCTTAAATACCATATATTTCCAAACAATTTTAGAGAGAATAAGGGGATTGGAGTTCTTCTGTTTCATATCAATATTTACTGAGAAAAGGTCCAAACTGGAAAACTAGAAAGGTCTTAGAATTGAACCCTATGAGTATAACTGAATTGAAGCATTAATCAAACTCTACTATTCTTCATAATTCCAGATGTCCACAAGTAGGAAAAGGAAAGGAAAACACAGACAATTTAATAACAAAGAGGCCAATAAATGAAAAGCCCAAAGCTAACATTATACTCAATGGTGAAAAACAGAAAGCTTTTCCTCTAAGATGAGGAAAAATACAAGGGTACCCACTCTTGCCACTTTGGTCCAACATAGTATTGGAAGGCTTATCCAGAGCAATGAGGCAAGAAAAAGAAATAAAATGAATTCAAATCAGAAAGGAAGAAGTAAAATTATCTTTGTAGATGACATGATCTTATACACAGAAAACCCTAAAGATTCCACAAAAAACTTGTTAGAATTAATACACAAATTCAGATAAATTGCAGGATAGAAAATCAACATATAAAAATGTTATATGCATTTTTATAACAACTAACAATAAACAGAGAAGGAAATGAAGAAAACCATTCTATTTTCAATAACATCAAAAAAATAAAATACTTAGGAACAAACTTAACCAAGGAGGTGAAAGACTTGTACACTGAACACTAAAAAACATTATTGAAAGAAGTTAAAGAAGACACAAACAAATGAAAGGGCATTCCGTGTTCATGTATTAGAGCAGTGGTCCCAACCTTTTTGACACCAGGGGCCAGTTTCATGGAAGACAGTTTTTCCACGGGTGGGGTGAGGGGGCATCACCACCTGGGCTCTACCACAGATAATCAGGTGTTGGATTCTCATGGGGAGCATGCAACTTGGATCCCTCACATGGGCAGTTTGCAGTGGGGTTCACACTCCTATGAGGGTCTGATGCCCTGCTGATCTGACAGGGGTGGAGAGTGGTACTGGGGATGAGGATGGGCCTGGGGGAGATGGGGCTGGGCAGTTTTGTGTGTGATGGGGAGAGACTGTGGGTGCAAGTGGGGCATTGCTCACTGTCTCACCTCCTGCTGTGTTCCCCAGGGATTGGGGACCACAGTACTAGAAGACTTAAAATTGTTAAATTGTCCATACTACCCAAAGCAATCTACAGATTTAGTGCAATTCCTGTCAAAATCCCAATAGCATTTTTTGGCAGAAATAGAAAAAAAAATTCTAAAATTTATATAAAACCACAAAGGGCCCCAGATGGTCAAAATAGTCTTTAAAAAAAATTGGAAAGTTGAGCTTTATTTGTCATAGGGGGTTGCAGCCTGCATG
>NW_012138191.1:3475193-3496161 GCF_000956105.1 Propithecus coquereli | reverse complement strand
AGATAAAGAAAATGTGGTATATACAAAAATGGAAAATTATTTAGCTATAAAAAAGAAGGAAGTCCTGTCATATGCAATAACACGGATAAACCTTGAGGATATTGTGCTAAGTGAAATAAGCTAATCACAGAAGGACAAATATTACATGATTCCACTTATATGAGATATGTAAAGTAGTCAAACTCATAGAAGTGGAGAGTAGAATGATGGTCTCTTAGGGCTTGGAGAGGGAAGAAATGGGGAGTTTTTAAATGGATATAGAGTTTCATTCATGTAAGATAAAAATGTTCCAGAGATGTGTTGTATAACACTGTGCTTAATACTCCATAGTACACTTAAAGTTTGTTAAGAGGGTAGATCTCTACTGTATTGTTATAGTTAACGGTATTGTGCTGCACATTTAAAATTTATTAAGAGGTAGATCTTATGTGTTTTTGCTCTCCCTAAAGCACAGAATTTAATTTTTATTTTTGACAGACTTGGCCAAAAGTATATCATACAGCCGTAGGAAACAGTTTTAAAATCAAGGTATCGAAATTGTTTGTTCGTAGCAGGTTATTATTTCAAACAATCACACTTTTCTAAGCTGGTAAATGGTTATGCCTACAGATGAAAGTTTGAGTATAGTATTAATACTATTTTTGGCATGAAGGTTCATGTAATATATTGGCATTGTTGATGAAGCTCAAGATGAAATGAAATAGCTTTCATCGTTCTTACCTAAAACAGCTGCAAAATACAGAAAAGCACCATCTTTTGTAATGGTGCTTGATGTGGAGCTGCAGGACATTGAACACTCAGATGTAATGGTTTAAAACATTTTAAAACTTTGTATTAAAGTATAATACCCATACAAAAGAGCATAAATCATAAAAGTATAGCTCTATGGATTTTCAAACTGAATATACTTGTGGGTAAACAGCTCCCTGTTCAAGAAACAAAACATTGTCAATATCCCACATGTGCCCTTCGTGCCCTCTGCTGGTCACTACCTTCCCAAAGGCAGCCACCAACCCCATGCATTAGTTTTGTCTGTGTACTTTGTGTGAATACGATCATTCAGTATAAGTCATTTGTGTCTGGTTTATTTCACATACTATTATGTTTGTATTTCACGTACTATTATGTCATTACATGTAGTTATGAACCCTTCATCCTCATCAATATGTAGGATTTTGTTGTGTGAATCTCCATTTTATTCTCAATGGTCATTTTGATCATCTCTACTAGTGCATACATGAACTTATTTTTTGTTAGGCATATATGTAGGAATGGAATTGCTGAACTCTAGGGTAAGCAATGACAAGCTTTACTAGATACAGCTTAACAGTTTTCCACTTGTACCAATTCACAGTCTCCCCAGTCTTTACAAGAGTTCCAGTTGCTCCACGGCTTCACCGACACTTAGTGTTTTGTATTTTTTTTTTCCTTTTAGCCATTTGGGTAGGGGTACAGCAAGAAATATGGTGGTTTAATGGGGGGGTTGTTGTGATTAGGATTTTTGATTAATGGGAGACTTATTCAACTTGCCTTAAGTAGTGGGAGTTTTATTATAAGGAGACAGACACACAGGTACTGAGGAGAAGCTGAACAAACCCACCCAGGCAGTTGCAGGATCTAGCAAAACCAGGACGTAAAAGGGCAGAAACTACAGTAGAATCCAGATGTGAGGCTCTACTGTAAGATGATCCATCACTCTGTCTGTCTTCCCTTTTGTCCCCTTTGCCTCTACCTGGCAAATTCACTGTATATCCAGTGGAAATCTGAGAAGGAGAATCTGGCTCAGCAAATCTCCTCATTTCAGGTTATAATGTAAGTTATGCACTATGGACTGGTGGCCTTGGGTCCAAGGTCAATTCCTCTCCAGAAAACAATCTAGTGCTGCTCCCGCAAGGGGCTACTGAGGGCAGGGTGGCCCCAGGTAAAGGACATGGTGGGCAAGAATATTTTTTGAAAACAACTCAAAGGAAATATATCTTTGTCTGAGGGAGTCTGAATGTGTTGCTGGTGACCACAAGAAAACGACAAGAGCAACAAGATTAGATATATGTATGTACGCACCCACATAATATATACATATATACATGTACACGTGTGTATATTGCTTTGATCAGAATTAGAAAAACTCAGCTCACAAAAAACTTTGCCATTTTGTATCTTTGTTTAGTAAATGTGGATGTTAATAATTACTTAACACTTCAAGTAGAGACCATTGACAAACTATTTCAATAATAGGGTCCATGGAGGAAAATAATAAGTCTCTTGATGAGAAAAGTTTGGAATTTATAGCTTACTGGAAAAAGGAGAGTGGATTATGGCATTAAGCAACAGTGTTTGTGGATGTTCTGATGCATATAGAATCTCAAAATTTTTTACTTGGATGCTTTGGTTTTGGCTGGACACTTGATATTCTATAAAGACACAAAGAAGTGAGATGCTTGGGGATTAGAACATATAGAACCTAATCCTCGGGGCTTAAACCTCAAAATTCAAATTATATTTTTTAAAGTTCATTTTTATTTCTCAAGGAATCAAAAACAAGTAGCCAAAGAAATTGTATTTCTTCTTCTTGTTTCTATTATATGTAAAATGTTCGGGATTTTGAGCTGTACGAGACCTTACAGATGGCAAAACCCAAACCATGGTACAGTGTGACTAAAATATTGGAGTGTTTGGGAGTCGGGAGAATGGGAATTTGAAGGATCAACATTACTTTTTCACTCTGATGGATTGCTGTTGTATATCTGTCCTATTGATTTCCTAAAAGGGGTCTAGGGCCACACTTTGTTCCCCAATTATTTGTCACTGTCTCCTTTCTTTTTCTGCAGGATGTCAGGGCTGGGGCCACCCTTCTCTTGTTGTATTCTTCCTCTTACCCCCACACCATGCTCAAAGTCTAACTTAGGATGTTAAGACCGAGTATTCTGGTTATCTATCGCTGCCTAACAAACTACTCCAGACCTAGTGATGTAAAACAACAGTTTTACATTTGATCATTTCTTGTGTTAATCTGTCATGGTTCTGGTGGTTGAACAGTTTCAGATGGGCAATTTTCTTTCACTCAGGGTGTCACATGAGGTTGCTCTCATTGGCTGTGGCTGGGGTCATTTGTTACTCACAGGTCTGGTGTTTGATGCTAGCTGTTGTCTAGGACCTTAGCTGGGGCTGATATTTGGGACACCTAGGTGTTCTCCCTTCACGTGATCTGCCTTTTGTCTAAGCATAGAAGTTGAGTTCTAAGAGTAAGCTTCTCAAGGGAGAGAGCCAGGCAGAAGCAGTCCACCTTTTCTATGGCCTAATCTTGGAAGGCACATAGCATTACTTCTAGTGTGTTCTATTGGCTGATGCAGTTACAAAAATCCACCCAGGTTCAAGGGACGGGATGTAGTCTCTACCTTTTGATGGAAACAAAAGCCTCTTTATTCTGCAGGCAAGAGAGACCACAGGCCTTTAGGATGCAACGCTTGGTTTGCTCCCCATACCACTCTTTTATTTTAGAGGGATGGGGTGGAAGGATTTGTGAAGAGAAAATACCACTGATTTCTCACTCTGATAAATCTATAAGGAAAAGTTTAATGACTCCATTAAGTTATTCTGCTGTACTTTGACTAAATGAATCAAAGCCATCTCTTGGTGGAGTGGAGTGGTATGATTAAAGGTAAGTGTTCTGGTTATCTATTGCAATACAACAAACTACACAAAAACTTAGCAACTTAAAATAACATCAATATATTATGATTCTGTGGACTGGGAATTTGGGCAGATTCAGCAGAACAATTCTCTTGCTCTCTTGGGTGGCGTTGACTAGGATCACTCAGTGGTCTTTACCGAGTGGCTGGGTTTTCCTGGGGGGGCCCCAGATGGCTTCACTCACAGGCCTGTGCCTTGGCAGGTGCATTTGGAAGACTGGGCTCAGCTGAGTTCCTCTGTCTTTCCACATGGTCTCAGGGCCTCTCCACAGGGTCTCTCCAGCAGACCACGTGGAGACTCGGTGGCTCATCACTTCCTTAGTCTACTGGCTAAAGCAGTCACAATGTGTACCCAGATTCAGGGGAAAGGAGAAATACTTGACCCGTTGGTAGGGGAAGGGCAAGACCACATTTCAGAAGAGCATACGGAAGGGGAAACATTATTGTGGGCATTGGTAGAAAATAATATCTACCATTTAGGCAACAGAAAGGTCATGACATAGAAAAGAAGAAAAACTATGACTTAAATCCTAGGGACAGTGGCTCTAGACTAAGTATAATAGATTGTTGACTCCAAGAGATAAGGTAACTTGCTAAATTAAAGGAATTAGGGCTGCTTAGCTCCTTATTTTTAGTCTGATTTTTTTTATTTTAGCATATTATGGGGGTACAGATGTTTAGGTTATGTATGTTGCCCTTGCTCCCCCTCCCCCCCAAGTCAGAACTTCAAATGTGTCCATCCCCCAGATGGTGTGCAATAGTCTGATTTTATTGTGTATCTTTAGCTTATTTATTGATTGGGCACCTGTTATGCTTTGTCTGAAAAATTTACTTTGTTTTAAGGCTCCAAGCTGCAGAATTTGACTAAGTGGTTTGCCTAAAATTTTTGCTTACCTTGTTTAGTTTTGACAAGAAGAGAATATATCCATCCATCCATCCATCCCGTCCTTTATCCATTGATTTAGTATTTATTTAGTGTCTTCTATGCACCAGACACCGTTTTAGGAGCTAAAGTTACAGCATTGTCTAGTATAGACAAAGTCCCTGGGCTTATGGAACTCATAGTCTCCATATTCTAGATTGAAAAGTAGCTCGGAACAAGGCAAAGGGACAGTTATGACTAATGAGAATTGGGAATAGAAAATGAATGTCTGTAAGACTCTAATGGTATGAGCAGAAATATCTGCCTCTTAACCAGCACATAAACACATTGGGGGAAGCCCGTTTCTCTTTGTACATGTGGGGAAAATAAAATGTATTGGAGAATGTTCAGGAAAACTCTCTGGAAGCCTGGAGTGATTTTAAATTTACCAGGAGGTTGTAAGTGAAATTATTAATAATTGTTGTGTTCATTGAGTCAGAAAGGAGAAAACTCAGACCAGGAAGTTGTTCTCATCAGCCTAGGTGACCCTAGATCCTTTTCATTCTCCTGGTTGCTGGGAGACTATGGAATGTGAGATGCTTGTGATTTTATGTTATACTAATTTTAGAAACTTCAGAAGAGTGTAAAAGAGGAAGGTAAAAATGATTTCAAATTTCACTATCCAAAGATTACCTTTACAAATATCTTAACATGTTTTCTCAGTTTCTTTCTACACAGCCATACCCACAGCCAAAGCCACGTAGCTAAGAAAGTTGGGATCACACATTATCAACAATTTTGAGTCCTGCTTTTTTCACTTAACACCATGAAAATATGAATTTAGCTATGTTACTAAATATCTGTGAAATGATAAGTTTCTAATGGCTGTGTAAGGTTTCATTGTATGACTATACTAACCTCTATTTGGATATTTACATAGTTTCTTTTGTTATTAATACTGCTGTAATAAACATCTGTGTGCATCGATGCTTGTGTATATCGCCGATTTTTTTCCCTTAGGATAAACTCCTAAAAGGGGAATTTCTTGGTCAAAGATACAAACATGTTTAAGGTGAACAGCTCGATCTTTTCCAGGCAAATTAAAAAACGGGGGATTTGAATTTGCACTAAATTAGCCCTGAAATGGCATCTGATGGTTGTGTGGTTGTGTAGGTGGGAGTGTTGTCTTGTTACGAGGAGGAGTATCATAATAGCTGTCTTATGCAATTTCTTAAGGAGGGAAAACCTCAATGATAGCATTCTGGAAGCTGTTTGAGATTAGGTCAGGAACAAAGTCTGCAGTCAAACCAGGGTGTTTTTTTTTTTTTTTTTTTTTTTATGATGATGATTTGCTTTTCAGTTCCCAAGTCAGAGCAAGACAAGCAGACATGCAAACTGGAGGTTGCATCCGTCACTTACAGCTGCTCCTGATAAAAGAGGAGCAGTTCCAAGTGCCTTCCTGCTGGCAGCTGCCTCCTTGCCGGCTATCGCCCCTTTCCCTATATCATCTTGCATTTCTCGTTTTGTCCAAAGTGCAGAGCCAAGAGGGCATCTGGTCTCAAGCTTGAGACCCACTCCACTTATCACTCCGGCACTGCATCCCACCAAGAGGGGGGTTTTCTGTTTCTTTCCCCCATTCTCCCACCCTCCCCAACCTTTTAGCAGTTTATAACAAGTTGCTCTCTTGTATACAGAAAAAGCAGGCCCTCAACAGGATCTGAGTGTGCTGTTTGGAACTGTTTATGACTTATTTTGGACTCTCCAGGGAGGGCCATAAATACACAGTTAATCTGCCTGATAGCAAGAACAGTCACCTTGGCCTCAGGAGATTAACCACATGTGGGAACACAGAGACCCCATCCCCCTGCACCAGCCATGCAGTGCAGCTGGCACTCTGAGAAGCGGGTGGGAGGACTGTTGCCTCAGTCACGTCTTGGGCCATTTCCTTTCCCCGCACAGCCTTTCAAACACTCAGTACCATCTTTAATCCTTCCTTGCCCTTAGAAAAGATCTACCAGTTGCCCAAGCCATAGTTTTGTATCTTTTAACTTAAGTTTGGAATTTAACCCTTATTGTTGTGCCTTCAAAGCCTTGTCCCCTTTTATTTGGTCATTTAGGGCTACACTCTCTAATAAGGTAGCCACTAGCTGCATGTGGCTATTGAAACTTGAATAAGTTAAAAAGAACCAAAGTGAAAAATTAAGCTTCTCAGTCACACTAACCACATATCAGATGCTTAATAGGCACATGTGGCTAGTGGCTCCTATATTGGGTAATCAGACGTGAACATTTCTGTCACCACAAAAGGCTCTATTGGACAGGACTGACTTATGACACTAGCATTGGGTAAGGCAGAGGTAGGGAAATAGTGGTCTCTCCATTTCATATTTTGGAATTTTTGCCTTCCTAAGCATAGAAAACTATAATAATAGTAGCAAATATGTTTTGAGCTTTTATTACCTGCCAGACAACGTGCTTGAAGCCTTATGTGCTTGACCTTGTTGAAGCCACAAAATAAGCCTATAAGGAGGTTACTATTATTGTGCCTATTTTACAGATGAGAATGAGAAAAGCTGAGTAACTCTTCCAAGATCATACAGCTAGATTTTGAGCCTATTCTGCCTTCCTCCCAACTACTCTGCCCTCTACCACTACGAGAAGCCTCCTGTCCAGGCCACCACCCCTAGACTTTAGAGCACTTTGGGATTTCTGAAACTCTGCAGGCCCTTTGGAGTGAGGGTCTGAGACTGGGAGGCTGCTCTGGCCTGGAGTCAGGAGCCTCAGGTTATAAAATCCTAGATCCAGTGGTACCTGGAAGACTTAACATTCTAGACATCCCTATCATTTCAGTATTTTGGCTCGTTGAATGGACAAAAGTAGGGAATTCATCAAGTGTTGTCTTGAAGGGGGCTGCAGAGGGCTCTGAGTTTTGCCAACTTTAGACAAGAACTACATTGGAAACTGAAGGTCCTCAAAAGGCGTGGTTCCAGCCACCCCGAATACCCTCATGTGACATGCTTTGGGTGGGTGGTCACATAGAGGGGACACAGGGGCAGTGAAAGGAAGGGAGGAATAAGTGGACCCCAGTGTGACTCTGTAGAGGACTCCAAATTAGGTCCCAAGGACGTTCTCCTATAACCAGTTGCTCTCTCTTATTTTTCCCCCAGCTTTATTAAAATATAGTTAACAAATAAAAATTGTATATATTTATGGTGTACAGTACAATGTTTTGATATATTTATTATATATACATTGTGAAATGATTACATCAAGCTAAGTATCACACCCATCACCTCACATATTTACTTTTTGGTGGTAAGAACATTTAAGATCTACTCTCTTGGCAATTTTCTAGTATACAATACATTGTTATTAACTGTAGTTATCTTGCTGTGCAATAGATCTCCAGAACTTATTCATCCTGCTTCACTGAAACTTTGTACCCTTTGACCAACATCTGCCAATTCCCTCCCCTGCCTCCAGCCCCTTGACAACCACCACCCTACTTTCTGCTTGCGTGAGTTTAACTTTTTAAAAATCCCATGTGATAATGAGATCATGTAGTGTTTGCCTTTCTGTGTCTTATTTCACTTAGCATAATGTCCTCTAAGTTCATCCATGTTGTCAAAAATGACATTTTATTATTTCTTAAGGAAGAATAGTATTCTATTGTGTATATGTACATACACACACATCACATTTTCTTTATACATTCATCTGTCGATGGACACTCAGGTTGATTCCATATCTTGGTTATTGCTGCAGTGAACATGGGAGTGTCTTTGACATATGGATTTCATTGCCTTTGGATATATACCCAGAAATGGGATTACTGTATCATATGGTAATTCTATTTTTAATTTTTTGAGGAACTTTCATACTGTTGTCCTTAATGGCTGCACTAACTTGCAACCTCGCCAGCAGTAACCAGTGTCTGTCTTGCACGTCATTGCCCTCACTATCCCACCTCTGCCCTCCTCCCTTTTGGATGTCTGCAGGCACTGAAGTTTTCTCTTCAGACTGGATGTGAGCCAGCACCCCAGCACTTTGTGAGTTGAGTGTCAGGACAAGGTGCGACTTGATTCTCCCAGCAATCTTTCTTGTTCTAGAGATAGCCTCTTGGGCCAGGGAACTCTTAAGGACCAAAGTTCAATTCCCACCACTCCCCATCACACTGGGAATCTCAGAAGGTGTAAGCTCCACATTTCCCAGTGGTGACAGATCAGAGGAGGACCAGATGCGACAACACAGCTGTTGCTGGAGGGGCTGAGAGGTGACCGATTAGGTTAAGCCTGCACAGCCGATGGAGGAAGTGCCCTGTTCCTGCTTTCTCAAGCAGCAGAGCCTGTCATGGAACACAGAGCTCCCTGCTCTGAGAACCTAAAGCCTTGATTGTTTGAAGAAACCTCTTTGTAGATCTTTCTTTTAGTATGTCTGTGTTCACAGGTAACTCCTTTATGAAATTGTGAGCTCCTGGAGAGTGTTTTGGTCTTTGTATTTATGAAGTGCGCTGGGTTATACCTTTGCTCTATGGCCGTGTTTGGAAAAAAAATGTTAGAGGGAGGCCATTACAAGATGTTGTCACATTTTGGTGACAAACAAAATCAAAAAGGAACTTACCAACCAGTTTATAATGTTCCATCCATTTTTGGATGAAAATATTATCTCCATATTACCTGCCTTCCTATCTTACTTTTTATCTAACTTGTGTCTCTCTTTTAACCCATATAAAGAAGAAAACCAGGATGTTATTCATGCTGTGTTAACTTCTGGTTATCTCTGGATGTTGGGATTATACCTCAGCCAAGCAACAACTCTGAGTAACTTAAATAAATATGGAATGTCCTGGAAACTGTGGGGCAGGACAGAGACTTGAGGAAAAGCCCAACACCTGGGCATCGAAGGTCAGTATCAAGGGATCTCTCAGGCATGGGTACTATGCAATAAAGGAGAGCCCCTGGTGCCAGAGTTCATCAGCTCCAAGCAGGTTTCCATTCCCAGGAGAGGACAATCTGGTTGGCCCAGCTTGGGTTATATGACCATCCTTGGTTAGAGGAGGGCAGGACTCTTTGACTAATGGGAAACCTATGCTATTACCAAAGAAAGGGGAAAGGAAGCCCAGAAGGCAGAAACAACAGATGACCACTATGAACCATGGACATGTTTCTTTTTATTTGTGGTTTTTAAATTTTTGCAATGAACATCTAAAAAATATTTCATATATTTTATATATGTTATATATGTTACACACATATTTTTGTATATGTCATAACCTTTTAAAATTTGTTGTTTTAATAGTAAAAAAATGATAAGCAGAGCAACAACACTGTGCAAGGGAGCTGATGCACTGGAAGGGATTCAGAGGTGAACATTGGGAAGATAAAGGGACAGAAAACCATGCAAAATAGGTTCTTGGGAGGAGCCTGGAATGTTTTAATTGGGGGATGAGGAGACTCAGGTGCATATGAGAGCTCTTTCCACTGCTAGAGCATCTGGATTTGGTAGGAGGTATTCTGCAGTGCTCCAGTGGTCAGGGTGCTTTCAAAGATAGGAGAGGTGGCCTCAAGAGCTCACATGTGACCTCATTTGGGGTATCCATGGAGGGGCTCAATGACTCATGCTGCAGTTGGTCTAATTGGATGAGAAGATTCTGACATCCCTTCTGGCCCTAATTCCTGGGATTCTATGACTCACTGTCAACAGTGCATGGGTTGATGGGGGAAGAAGGAGGCCAATTTGCTGAAAGTCAATTAAATATAGACCAATTTCTGGATGAGTAGGAGGAGGTATAAGAAGAATATAGTTGCAATAATTCTACATGTTTGAAAATATGTCCAAGAATATATTAAAGATTCTTATCTCTCAGGACCCTTCTTTCTGCCCTGTGGGTAATCCTCAGTCTGCCTTCTTTGTCTCTTAGCTCCTAGCTACAGTAGTGGGGAGATGGAGCAGAGACAAGTTGAATATCCTTTAAAACAATAATATGGAGATAAATGAAAATTTATCAAATATAACTAGATATAAAAGAAGTGGATAAACTCAGAGAATTGCTCATTCGATGACTTGGCATTCAGGAAATTTACTTGCAATGAACTGAACTTCAATGAAGTGATCGAAAGCCATTTTTGGGTTGTTTTGTGTACACCGGGGATTTGGACAGAAATTTCCTGATTCTGTCACCCTCAGAGAAGTGACCTATTCATATCAACCTTTGGAGTCATCTTTAAGGATCTCACTCTTGGGGTAGGTAGAGGACTCTTCTGGACACAGCAGGCTTTGGAGTGCCCTGAGTATGATGTTCCGGATGCTTCTGAGGAGTACCTCATTGAAGATCCAATGAGGCTCCAATGAGGAGCTTCCTTGGAAGGACTTTTGAAGGCCAGCAGCATCCCAGGCAGGAGGACTCTTGAATCAGTTGTAGTTGTTTTGAATAATTCCTGGGGTTTATGTGTGGATGCTGTACTGAGTCTCTCAGATCCACCTTCATGGATGAAGCACTTACTCCCGAAGCAGCTGAAAGTGCTGCCTTAAGACAGCCATTGGTGGTCAGGATTCTTTGGGAATTGCCCTGGCTAAAGAGAATGGCCTTATCTAAGGCCACCCCCTGCCCAGGTGACCCACATCCAAAGACTGAAATGAAGATAGAAAGGCCCTATCCCCTTGCTGCAGCTTGGCAACTCTGAGTCTTAGCTCGGGTGCTCTACTGTCCCTCTGGACAATCCTGGCGGCTTTGAAATTCTTCATGCTGTGTCATTTGCTTCACCCAGAATATATTTCATTTAATTATTACACTTTTATGCATACATGATATTCTTTTTAAGTATTTGTATATTTCTCAAGGCTCCAAGCTGTGTCCAATATTTATTTGTATGTGTCCAAGTGGTTTGCACATAGTAGGTGCTCAATAAATATGGGTCAACCATTCTACTATTGCTGCTAATGATGATTGCTAATATTTTTTGAGCCTTACTGTGGGCCAAGTACCAAACAAAGAACTTTGTGTACAGCATTTCAGTCAATCCCATGTATATTCATGAGGTATATGGTATCATTATCATGACTTTTAGAGACAAGAAAACTGAGGCTTAGAGAAGTGCAGTGACATGACTGAAGATATAGATAGTAACTGGTGACTTTGGAATAATCATCATATCTTTCTTATGTACAGTACACTTAGTTTTTTCAGAGCTCCTCAGTATTTCGTTTTTCATTTTGTTTTTCTTACATCCATGTAGTGAACTCTTTTACAGATGAGAAAATAAAGATTTGTACTGTATAAGTCCCAGTAAAGTCACATGAAGTTTGGTCAAGGTCACAGAAGGGTGGCTGAAGGAGATGTGGAGTCAGGGCTCCTTGTCCATCTTGAATCTGGTGGCCATTCTAACAACCATGCTGACACTGAGAACTGAATGTGAACTCCACTGGCAGCTGGGTGGACTCGAGATGATGCGCCAAAGAATTTCGTGGCTCCAAAAACGATTGCAAGCTACCAAACTCCTGGATTGTTTTGTGCTTTCTGGGAATGCCCTAGTTGGTCCCACTGGACCTTGGCACGTCATCCAAACAAAGTGGAGCTAGCAAAAAAGATGCATGGGAGAAATATGAAATGATTCTGAAAACACAACTGATTGGCTATGACCAAGAAAAGACTTTAAAAAACCTCCCATTAAAATAACTGGAGATGCAGTCATTCAAAATGAGCAATAATCTTTATATTTTGGCTCTCCTAATGTTGGACAAGGACCACAAATCTGTCACTGGAACCTCTCATGCATTTTCACAAACCTACACAACTGTGGCCCAGGGAAAAAAGTATGCCCATGCTGTGTTTGGAATTTCACATTAATACTCCTCTGAAGATTTACAGAAATTGTGTCTTATTTCTTAGTAATTCTTCTAGAGGCTACATCACTACCCTGCAAGTATGTTTACTGCTTAAAAATAAACAGTGTAGACAGGAAACCGATGTGGGATAAACATGATCCTTATGTTTTACTCCTGCATTTCAGAAGGTCAGGTCTAAATGTGACATCATGCTGCACACTGTCAGGAGTTGAGTTTGGCTATTTCTTCCTCTGCTTCTTGAGACAGAATGGAAATAAGATGAACAGAACATGGATATGAAGTACTAGACTTTTGAGCTTGATCAGTGACCAGCCGGTCTGCCTTGATAAACAAGGTACATTTTGTCATTAAGAGCACGGACGATTCAGATGAGCTTATCTTCACATTAGGGAAGTGTACACAACATAAGTCAAAGGCCAGATTTCAGCAGCTGCTTGACTTTAATTTGAGTTCTGGTCAACGAAGAGTAGCTGGGACTTTCCTCTCTTTCTTAATAGGACAAGAGACATCCACATCACAGAAAGTCCCTATGACAGACAAGGTCACTCAAGGTCCCATCTTCCTCTCACCACTGATTAGTCATTATGCATTTGGTTAGACAACTGTTCATTATAGTCATTCCTCAGTCACATAGGATATCGATGCTTATGATGAGCAGATGTCACATGAATAAGTGTGACTATAAAAGTCCATGCTCTTTAGGTCTGAAAATGAGAGCAATCTTAATGTTGATTGTTTATTTTTTTTCTTCTCTCTATACCATCCTCCCTCCTCTCTCTTTCTTCTTCTCTTGGTGTGTCAGATTCTTTAGGTACAGTGGACAAAGCAATTCAAAGGCCATTCTTGGCCTTGAGAAGCTCAGATTCTAGTAGACAGTTCAGTCCTCATGGTCACACCAGGATAGCTCTTGAGTATTTAAAATAGAGAGACTTTAGAGGCACAGGAAATAATGATAGCAGGGAATTGTAGACATAGTGAGGGAAGAGTTGAGAAACCAAACAGAGACCAATACAGCCACCAGATTGGAAAAAGCAGGAAGCCCTTACCATCCATTTTCAGAAGGGAGAAAATGAGGGAGTTAGCTTGGAAGGATCAACTCATCCAAGTTGGAACCTCAGAGCATCTGTTCAGCAGATGCAGGAATCACATTGAGACTTAGCTGTGCTGGAGATACCGTCCAAGGCACTGGCTTCTCCACTGCTTCCTGGCTTCTCCATCACTTCCTTCCTACCTTCTAATCTCCTGCCACTCTCCATTGGACAAACCCAACGAGTGTTCTATTGTGGATATTGCTCACCTACTGGATGGCCCCAGGACTATTTACCCTGCAGATCCAGTCCTCAGCCCTCTCTTTCTCTGTTCTGAATCTCTGTTCTGAATCTCAGGCCACCTGGAAAATGCAGCCTCAGGGGCCAGCCCCTGAGATTCAGAACAGAGAAGGGGAAGTCTGAGGACAGGGTGCATCAGTTAAGAGGGTCAGAGCCATCATAGCAGGTAATCAGTATCCACAGTAGACTCCTCATTGGGGTGTTCTTTCTCTAATTCTTAATCCTGCTATTTCCTGCTTGCCTTGGAGTCCAGATCAGTGTCACACTTCTTATAACTCCTGAGTCTGCTAGTATGGGGTCTGCTTCTCTCTGTACTGTTATAATGTCCCGGGCATACTTTTGCTAGGGCATGGACTACATTAAATTGTAATTGACAATGTACTTCTTTGTTTTACTCCATCAGCCAAAACTCTTCTGGATGGCATTTCTTATCCACCTTTTATCCCCGGTCCTAGGGCTCCTCTTTATCAGGAGGCCAATAAACAAAGGAAGACATGCCTAAATCTTATTAACTGGCAAGATGTGCAAGACGACATGCCTAAATCTTATTAACTGGCAAGATGTGCAAGACATTAACAGCTACCTTCATATGCTAATTACTTGCTTTGTAAAATACGAAAATTGCACATTCAAAACATGGTTTGATTAGGTTTTGTCCTTCTTTGAGGATATACAAATGGCTTTATTTTTAGAGCCAAACCTAAACTCCATAGGTGGGGAGCTGGATGTTCCTTATCGTTCCTTTTGGATGCTAAATGTGTGTCTTTGGCAGATAGAAACTGTTGACAGATTGCTGGAAAGGCAACCAGAGATGACAGAAGTGTGAAATAAATGGTCTTGGGAGCTGAAAATTGATCTTCTGAATGCTCCCTTCTCTTATACTGATGGTTATCTGCTGGAATAATATTCCAATTTATCTTTTGGTTTTTTTCCCCCTTCATTCCACCATAAACTGAGCATTGCTACTATAGATAGGAAATAAGAAAACAGTTTTTATTTAATCATTTGACTGGGAGAATGTGTGATCCCTATGTTTGAGAAGAATGGACCTACCCCCTTGGTCCCTTTTATTTCCAACAATTGTTCCTCGTCTCTACTGAGTTTGATCTGATGACTTTTTCTGTAAGCCGGACGACACCCTTTCTGGCCAAAGTATTTTGGTTCCTGTCTTCTTCTTGGGTGCATGGAGAATGGGTTGATGTAATTTATCATAAATATTTCTTTCAAACCTTTGTAGAATTTGTCTATTCATAAAGTTAAGTAGCAGATTATATCATGAACTTTATTTTTTGATTTAATTAAAATTTTTGAAATATGTAATGCATACACAGGTATAGAATTTTTAAAGCAAGAACTGTTTTATATTTTATTTCAATACTTATATGAAGTAGATATATATAAATATATTTAATTATATTTCAGATTTCAAGTACATCTTTTGCCCATTCTAGTCTTTCAGTCACCTAGTTTTCCTCTCCAAAATCAATGACTGTTACTTGTTTCTTGCATATCTTTGTAGTTATTCCATGCTTGTAAAAGGGAAGGGCACTCCCACCCCAACAACACACAAGTCTTTAGTACAATTGGAGCATATTGTCCATGCTGTTTTGCACTTGCCATTTGCATTTTAAAATTTATCCCTACACAACCCATAAGTCCAAGCATACCAAAGAAGTTCTTCTCTCACCCTAAATTTTCTAAATAGGCTTATTTGCAATGCTTGAAAATTACATTTTTTTCAGATAATGGATTTTTCCATGGATAAATTCTGCAACACTGAAGAGGTAGCTCATTAAACTTCCTTAGGGATTAAAAATATGGTATGACTTAGTTAATAATCTAATTTTCTAATCTGCAGTTGGGGGATGGTTGATGAGAACACTAGAGATTTTGAATTTTGGTGGAAAAGATTGCTGTGACTAGGAAGAAAGGCGCTGAGAGAAAACTTTTCCTACCTCCACTGTAGGATGCCCTTTTCAAAATGTAAACAACTCAAAGGAGATTAAGTCATGAAAGGCAGAAGGCCAAGGAGAGCAATACTTGAATCAATATTGCAACACTAAAGTGATTGTCAAAGACAAATATATTCTAACCCTGGGAGATAAGGATTGTTCTATACATGCTATTAAGACTAGCTGGGAAAATATATTAATAGAGATGATTTCAAAAATCTATTCAAAAGATCATAGATGTGGTCAATAACTCAGCTATAAGGATGTTTGTTCATCACAGCATTGTGGTGAAATAGTGAAAAAATTTAAATGACATCAATGTCCAACCATGGGAAAATGTACAAATGATGTTATGTCCACATAATGAGTGATCTTGTCAGACAATTTTTAATGACATGGAAAGAATTTGCAATATAATGTGAAGTAGAAAAATTAGCATGTAGAATATTGTTCAATTTTGGTGGAATATATTCACTATCAACATATGTATGAGGATAGATATTTAGAAAAAGAATACATTTATATAAAATAAATCTGGGTGGTAGAATTACATATGATATTAATTTCCTTTTTTGCTGGCCTATATTTTCTAAATTTTCTATAGTAAACACGTATTCATTTTGCAACAATCATTTTGAAAAATGTAAGAACGATTAGCCGAGATGAATGCAAACTAGTTTATGTTGTCAGTTTCAACCTTACTTTTACTCCTGTTTTGCCTACTTAAAATTTTCCTGCTTAAAATTACTCATGGAAATGTAATGTTTTGTCCTGCTTAAAATTATTGATGGAAATATAATATGAAATATGTATGGCTATCGAAACAATAGGCATTGTATTAATAGCTGCTGTGGAAACAACACTCAAGTAAATCCAACCTTTTTTCTTGAACTTCTTTTCTGAGAATTCTGTTCATCATCATTTTTTTTTCCTTTCCTAACTTGGAAAATACTATTTATGTCACAGAGATGGTTAGGTGGCATCTAATATTGTGCTCAGTATCTGTAGTGAAATAGAGAATCACAGGATACCCACTGATTTTTAGAAATCATATATGTGATCATCCAGCTAATTCCATTCCCATTTTATTATTTTTTTTTGAGATTAAACTCTTCTGTCGTAGCTTGGATGGTGATATATGTTTTCTTTCTTTCTAGAGAAGTAGGTGTTTTCAAAAGATGCTACCTTTTGTGGCTGTGAAGCATGTTTGTGGTGGGTGTTGGCAGGGTCCCAAAGTTTATGTTTGACTCTGCTGATCCACAGAGCAAGGAGGGCAGCTATATTTGTCTTGTGGCCATCAAACGTCTGAGAGCTTAGATGATAGAGATGACTGTCTGCAACCACAGTCCTTCAATTTAAGTCCTCACACAACACCTGTTAAGGAAGCAGGAAGAAAAATTATTTCCCCAACCAAACAGACAGACAAACTAAATACAAACTCTGTCCGGGCACAGTGGCTCACGCCTGTAATCCCAGCACTCTGGGAGGCCGAGGTGGGAGGATTGCTTGAGCTCAGAGTTCGAGACCAGCCTGAGCAAGAGTGAGACCCCGTCTCTACTAAAAATAGAAAGAAATTATCTGGACAACTGAAAATATATATATAGAAAAAATTAGTCGGGCATGGTGTCACATGCCTGTAGTCCCAGCTACTCAGGAGGCTGAGGCAGTAGGATCGCTTGAGCCCAGGAGTTTGAGGTTGCTGTGAGCTAGGCTGAAGCCACGGCACTCTAGCCTGGGCAACAGAGTGAGACTCTGTCTCAAAAAAAAAAAAAAAGAATGGAATAATAAATAATTACTTTTATGATAACTATTTAGAGGCTATAAGACATAGGAGGAGGAAGAATGAAGGATGGAAATTATAGCAACTAGGATGTCTACCTTGGAATGAGCAAAAAGTCCTGTTTTTATGAATTCTATTCCTTCCTATATGCCTTTTTAAAAGTTTAATTTAATTTTGTTTTTATTTCAAAATATCAAGGGGGTAGAGATGTTTTTGGTACGTGGGTTTAGTCAGGGCTATAAGTGTGCTCATAACCTGAATAGTGTTCGTTGTATCCATTAGGTGGGTTTTTGCCCTTCCCCTCCTCCCATTCCCTCTCCTCCCTGCTTGACTTCCAATGACATTTACTTCCCTCCATGCACTTGTGTGCCCATTGATTAGTTCAGATTTATTAGAGAGTACATGTGGTGTTTATTTTTTCATTCTTGAGATATTTTGCTTTGGGTAATGGTCTCCAGTTCCTTCCAAATTGCTGCAAAAGGCATTAATTCATCCTTTTTATGGCTGAGTAATATTCCATGGTATACATATACCACATTTTGTTAATCCACTCATGAATTGATGGGCATTTGGCCTATATGCTTTTAAATTTTTAAAACTAACGTTACCTTAATTGACAAATCATGATTGTGTACATTTATGGGGTACAGTGTGATCTTTTGATATATGTACAATACAATTTAGAGTGATCAAATCAAGCTAATTGACATCACCTCACTTATTGTTTTTGTGGTAAGACATATGAAATTTACTCTTAACTATTTTGAAATATACCCCACATTATTGTTGACTATAGTCAGCTTACTGTACAATGATCTCAAAACTTATTTCCTCTGTCTATCTGAAACTTTATATCTTTTAACCAATAACTCCCCATTCCCTCCCGTCTCCTCACAAACTCCCTCCTTCAGCTTCTGATAACCACTATTCTACTCTCTACTCCTATAAATTAAACTTTTTTTGATTCTCTATATAAGCGAGCACATGTAATATTTGTCTTTCTGTGCCTTGCTTATTTCACTTAACATAATGACCTTCAGTTGCATCCAGGTTGCCTCAAGTGACAAAATTTCCTTCTTTTTCAAGGCTATATAGTATTCTATTGTGCATCTCTACCACATGTTTTCGATCCATTCATCTGTTGATGGACACTTAGGTTAATTCCATATCTTGGTTATTGTGAATGATGCTGAATGAACATGGGAGTACAGATATCTCTTTGACATTGATTTCAATTCCTTTGGCTATATACCAAAGTAGTGAAATTGCTGGATCATATGGTAGTTCTATTTTTAGTTTTTTGAGGACCTTTATACTATTTTCCATAATGGCTGCACTAATTTATATTTACTAATTTAATGTTACTAATTTAAACATTTTTAAACGTGCTTATTTTCAAGCCCCTTTCAGATTTAGCTCTATGATCTCTAGCTCTTCATGGGTGAATTCTCCATTTGTTCCATCTCTGAATATATCTAATGATGGTGCATTTCCTTTGTGCACTTTTTATGAATGAGCTTATTTTTGGTGGAGAATATTTTACTTAAGAGTCTCCTGAGTGCCTTAAGTTGTGCAGGCATCCCTAGGGTGGTTTCACCACAGCTTCTGCTGGAGATTTGTTGGGTTTACTGACTAAAAATTAATTTTTATACTTGTGTTTTCACTTGGGTTTTATATACCATTTAGGTGTATGTATGTGTGCAGCATAGCCAAGGATATGTGCTTTGAAACTCTTCTGTGGTAACTTCTTTCCATCATAGCCTGGGGTGTGTGGCTCCCTTCTGCACCATAACTCTAGGCAGTGGTGGAGTTTTCTTAGACTCTTTCCTGGATCTTGGCTTTATGACTAAAACCCTAAAGCATCTTGTTATCCTGCATGTCCCCAAGGCCTCATGGACTTAATTCTTGCTTAGCACCGTGGCTTTGGATATGAGTTTTCTTCTCATTTATGGCATCTGAATTTTTTACCGCCTTGTTTTTAGACTCAGCTATGTGTGTTCATTTTTATTAAAGCATATTTTATACATCTGGAACAGGATAGGGCTTCTGGTATCAAGTCTGTGCTAACTGAACAGAAATTCCATTGATGGAATATTTATAAAGAATGTTCTTTGCCACAAATATGATATATACGTAATATCACTTCAGGTAGTAATGAGAGCTATGAAAAAATAAAAAAAGCAAAAAGCTAGGGAGTTGGGGGTTTATTTTAGAGGAAGGTCATGGAAAATCTTTCTGAGACGGTAATATTTGAACAGAAGGCTAACAGAGGAAATGAGCTACGCAAAGATCTCAGGAAGAGCATTCCAGCTTGAGGGATAACAAATTTCCCTGGGGTTGAGGCCCTAGGGTTAAGATAAGCTTGGTGTTCTTAGGGAACAACAAGATATTTCAGTACCACCAGAGCAGCATGAGAAAGGTGGAGCGTGGTAGGAGATGAGATCATAAAAATGGGGGATTGTGTAGAGCCTTTGTAGGCCATGATGAGTTGGGAAGCCCTTGGAGGGTTCAGGAGAGAGATCACAGGATCCTACTTATGTTTCTAGAGAGCATTCTTGTTGCTGTTTGGTGAAGAGACAATAGGGGGAAGAACTAACTGTATAGAGATCCATCGGGAGGTTATCTCAGTCCTCCAAGCAAATGGTCATGGTGGTTGGGAGAAAGTTTTGATAGCCGTGGAGGTAAGGAGAAGTGGCCAGATTCCAGATGCATTTCGAAGGAATTGCTGGCAGGACATGTGGGATACAAAGGATAACTCTTTGGTCTGAGCAGCTGGATGACTGGCAGTGTCATTTGCTGAACTTGGGAGGGCAAAGGATCTAGAGTTCAGTGTGTGGCATGATATATCTGAGATGTCTGTTAGACATTTGAGTAGATATATCCAGTAGGCAGCTCCATATAAAAAAAAAGTCTGGCACTCAGGAGAGAGGCTGGAGCTAGGGAGCTATGTTTAGAAGCCATTAGCATGTAGTTTTAAAATCCATGGAATGCATGAGATCACTTAGGGAGTAAATATTAAATACAAGACGTTCTTAATATGGGGTCCATGGATCCACAAATACATTTTTTTCATTAACCTCTAACTAAAAATTAGCATTTCCTTTCTTCTTTATGAATGTATGGTGCAAACCATAGCAACATTAATTGTACTCATGACTTAGTCATCAATAGAAAACAGAGATCTTTTATATCACATCATAGTTGTAGATATCCTGAAATAGTGTTTCCTTAGAAACTTACCATTATTACTTTGAGATCACAGTGGTTATTGAACCTATATCTTGTTGTAATTTAATGCATTAAAAAGCCTGTCACATATTATAAAATAGTCTTAAAATATTTTGACAACTGTATTTCAATATAATTTGTTTCTTTTATAATGCTATATATTTTATTATATGTCTTTTTTTTTATTTCAGCATATTATGGGGGTACAGATATTTAGGTTACGTATGTTGCCCTTGCCGCCCCCCTCCCCCCCAAGTCCGAGTTTCAAATATGTCCATCCTTCG
>NW_012138191.1:3461929-3464558 GCF_000956105.1 Propithecus coquereli | reverse complement strand
TTTTATGATCTTATGGAATCACTATCATATGTGGTCCGTCACTGACAACAATGTCATTCTGCAGTACAGGGCTATAATTGCTAGGGTTCTTGTATTTATTTACACCATAATCTCCAGTAGGATAAGACGTTTGGTTGCCTTCTCTATCACTGAATGAAAGGTATACAAGAACATTACCATACTTAGAGGATAATTTTGTTATATTATTGTAATCATCAGAGAACATCTATTGAATATGCCCTAAATTCATGACAAAAAACCAATTTTACTCTATGATAAACAAGATGAATTTAATCCCTGAGAAACTGTTCACTCTAGGCAATTAGCAAAAATACTAGATGGAGTATATAAGTATAACCTAAGATTCATGTATAATGCATTTGTATTTTTCAATAGGTAGCAGAGAAGAACTGAAGAAGGAAATTGATAAATGGGGAACCATGACATTCGGGAAAGCCATTGAGTGATTTTGATTAAGATACAAAAGTATTTTAGGTCTCTCATACAAAAGGCATTTTAATGTTTGTACTCACAGTGCTTGTTTTTTCTGGGTCTACTGATAGGCAATGCAACTCTTCTTTCAAAAGGTATCACATGCAGAAACCATGTACATGGTTTGTCTGAAATGTTAGAATGCAACCTAAAACAGTACTGGAGGTTGCCAGTAGATGGAACCATAGATTTTAGAAATTCAGATTGATACTTTCTTCTTAGTAGACAATGGTAATGTAACAACTTTAAGAAAACATATCCTTTTTTAAAAATAACACTTGTCTGGGTAAGTGTTATTTAAAAAAATCATATCAGCCAGTGTTATTTTTTAAAAAATCATATCAACCAGACTAAAGAGGAGCAACCAAAATAAACTTGGAAGTATGAGATTCAAAAGTATGAGATTCAATCTTTGTGGTTATTTCTTTAATGGTAAGCCTGGGAAAAAAACATTTTTGAAATTTTGTATCTATAATGTAATGTAATGGTAAGAAAATAACCCTTCACAGACCCATCATATAATCATGAGTGATGTAGATAGTGAAGCAAGAAGGTGGTATTGAGTGATTTAAATGCAATGCCATTATCATGGGTCACAGTGCTTACTTTCAGATTTGTTATTTAAATTGTTCTTTGCTTGGCTGGGGAGTAGGCCTATGGCTTATGGGTCTGGTATAGTTTTCATGCTTAATTTTGTGTTATCTCAGGCCTTACTTGATTAATACAGCCAGAGTTTAAGAGAAGTGAGGTGTAGATGAGGCTGGGGGACATGTGGTTTGGTATTCAGTAGAGATGGTGTCTTCATGTGTCCGAAGTTTTGAAAGATGATCTGTGGGGAAGGGCTGGTTGCCACCAAGTCAAGTTCACAAAGAGCTGGTGAAGATCCAGCCAGAGTTGACTGGAAGTGATATTGTTGACCAAGGGTCTCTAATAACTGCAACATTGCCAAATAAGTCACCTGTTTTCCAACTGGTTTTTGTGGTGTCACTGCTTATTTAAAGGCAGGACTTTCTACCAGCTCTGTTAGTCTTCCTTTTATTTCTATTACCTCACTATGATTCCTAGTCTACTGCTTACAAAGGCAGATGGAGACATGTTATCTCCTACATTCTCTTTGCCAAAGTGGCATTATGAAAAGCACCTCAAACCTTGGTTTTGAGGGATACTGTGCCCTTGAAAAATAACTGGGTTAGTAACAACAATCTTAGTGCTCTTAATACTAAATATTTAGAAGGTATCTTTGTTTAGGCAAGAAAATTTAAAACTCTTTTCTACTTTCTTCTGCATTGTGATCTCTTCATTTTCTCTTATTTTTTCCTTAAAGTATAGTCGATTTACAATTGTGGTAGTTACATTCTATAAAAGTCTCCTGGAACAGTAAATTAACAAATCCTGAACTATTACTGTTAGGAGAAATATATGGTTAGTTTCCTGTGGGTCTCACAATATTTTCATCAACTGGTTAATATATAACCTTGTTTTATGTGTGTTTCTGTTTAAAGACACTTACTGAATATATATTATTGATCTGTGAAACATCAACATTGAACTCTTGACCAACAACACTATACCTTATGCCAGAATGAAGCTTAACTAACATATGTATTTTCTCTGTAGGGCACATCATAGTCTTCCTGTGATTGGAAGCACTAGACAACCACAGCAGGGAACATGTGATTTGAGTGACTCAAATATTTTGTTGCTCTGCAAATGTCCCAACTGATCATGAAATGCATGAGTGTTGATTTGGGGGTTACAAATAAACTTTAGTAAGCAAGTGAATTTGCAAATATGGAATCTGTGAATAATGAGGACTGTTACCATTGGCAGATCACTGCTAAATATGTCACGATTCTTGCCTCTAAAAGTATTTTTGGTTTTATATAATTGTAATGGCAACCTGCTGGTCCCACTCACCTGTCCTTTTAAAAGAAATGAGGCCATTGGGACATTGATAGATGGGGAATAGGTTTCATAGCTAGTCCATGACAAGGCCAGCACTAGAACCCAGATCCCCAGATGTGTGGTCCAGTGCTTTTTCAATCAAGTCAAATGACTCCAGAGGCTTCAGAGCATTGGGGAGTTTTCCTTCTCCATCAGTGGTTTGCACTGGGCTTGACTTTCCTAGCCTGAGTAT
>NW_012138191.1:3459601-3461879 GCF_000956105.1 Propithecus coquereli | reverse complement strand
CTTATCATAAAAGGGTGTTGAATTTTGTCAAATATTTTTTCTGCATCTATTGAGAGAATCATATGGTTTTTGTTTTTGCTTCTGTTTATGTGGTGAATTACGTTTATAGATTTGCATATGTTCAACCATCCCTGCATCTCTGGAATGAAGCCCACTTGGTCATGATGGATTATTTTCTTAATAAGCACCTGGATTCAGTTAGCTAGAATTGTGTTGAGAATTTTTGGTTTATTATATGTCTTTAAAAGTATTTTTCTGAGAAGGGGTACAGAGGCCTCTTCAGGCTATCAGAGGGACCCATGGCACAAAAGAGTTTAAGAATCTCTGGTGTAGAAGAAGAGAAAGCAAGAATTCCTGAGCCCTGAAGCCCTCCAACACATAGTGGTTAAAGAGAAGAGATGGAACCAGCAAAAGACGCAGAAAAGTCACTGAAATGATTGAGTTTACGTGGCGCTAACTGATTATATTTTCTGCCATTAGGCAGGAGGACAAGTACTCAAATACAGACTAACTTTAGTTATAAAACCAAAATTTTAAAATTTAACTTTTTCTATACCAGAGGTTGTTACCTATGAAATACTGAAACATAATATACCAGGAAGCTTTGATGGCAAAGGAAGAAATATTTTAAGGAAAGAGAGATCTACCATGTCAAAAGCTGCTGAGAATGGATATTGGGATATGGCTAGATGGGAATTGTGTGAACATCATAGAGTGACTTACACAAACCTAGATGGTATAGCCTACCCTATAGGATATAGGGTATAATCTGTTACTCCTAGGCTAAAACCTGTATGGCATGTTATTGAACTATTGTACTGAATGCTGTAGGCAATTGTAACACAATGATAAGTATTTGTGTAAATATATCTAAACATAGAAAAGGTACAATAAAAATAAGGTTTTATGATCTTATGGAATCACTATCATATGTGGTCCGTCACTGACAACAATGTCATTCTGCAGTACAGGGCTATAATTGCTAGGGTTCTTGTATTTATTTACACCATAATCTCCAGTAGGATAAGACGTTTGGTTGCCTTCTCTATCACTGAATGAAAGGTATACAAGAACATTACCATACTTAGAGGATAATTTTGTTATATTATTGTAATCATCAGAGAACATCTATTGAATATGCCCTAAATTCATGACAAAAAACCAATTTTACTCTATGATAAACAAGATGAATTTAATCCCTGAGAAACTGTTCACTCTAGGCAATTAGCAAAAATACTAGATGGAGTATATAAGTATAACCTAAGATTCATGTATAATGCATTTGTATTTTTCAATAGGTAGCAGAGAAGAACTGAAGAAGGAAATTGATAAATGGGGAACCATGACATTCGGGAAAGCCATTGAGTGATTTTGATTAAGATACAAAAGTATTTTAGGTCTCTCATACAAAAGGCATTTTAATGTTTGTACTCACAGTGCTTGTTTTTTCTGGGTCTACTGATAGGCAATGCAACTCTTCTTTCAAAAGGTATCACATGCAGAAACCATGTACATGGTTTGTCTGAAATGTTAGAATGCAACCTAAAACAGTACTGGAGGTTGCCAGTAGATGGAACCATAGATTTTAGAAATTCAGATTGATACTTTCTTCTTAGTAGACAATGGTAATGTAACAACTTTAAGAAAACATATCCTTTTTTAAAAATAACACTTGTCTGGGTAAGTGTTATTTAAAAAAATCATATCAGCCAGTGTTATTTTTTAAAAAATCATATCAACCAGACTAAAGAGGAGCAACCAAAATAAACTTGGAAGTATGAGATTCAAAAGTATGAGATTCAATCTTTGTGGTTATTTCTTTAATGGTAAGCCTGGGAAAAAAACATTTTTGAAATTTTGTATCTATAATGTAATGTAATGGTAAGAAAATAACCCTTCACAGACCCATCATATAATCATGAGTGATGTAGATAGTGAAGCAAGAAGGTGGTATTGAGTGATTTAAATGCAATGCCATTATCATGGGTCACAGTGCTTACTTTCAGATTTGTTATTTAAATTGTTCTTTGCTTGGCTGGGGAGTAGGCCTATGGCTTATGGGTCTGGTATAGTTTTCATGCTTAATTTTGTGTTATCTCAGGCCTTACTTGATTAATACAGCCAGAGTTTAAGAGAAGTGAGGTGTAGATGAGGCTGGGGGACATGTGGTTTGGTATTCAGTAGAGATGGTGTCTTCATGTGTCCGAAGTTTTGAAAGATGATCTGTGGGGAAGGGCTGGTTGCCACCAAGTCAAGTTCACAAAGAGCTGGTCAAGAT
>NW_012138191.1:3449419-3450866 GCF_000956105.1 Propithecus coquereli | reverse complement strand
TTTTTTTTTGAGATTTATCCACGTTGTTGTGTATATCAATAGTTTGTTCTTTTTTATTGCTGAGCGCTGTTTCATTGTGTGGCTATATTAGTTTGTTTCTCCAGTTGATTGCTATTTGAGTTGTTTCCACTTTGGGGCTATTATGAGTAAAACTCATCTTAACATTCTTGAACAACTCGTTTTGTCAACGTAAGCATCGTATCTTAGGTGTCATTTCCTCTGTTAGCACTATTTTTTTTCTTATGTAACTTTCATTTGTGAAAACAGTGTTCTTTTCCATTGAATGTGACAATCTTTACATTTGATTTCTATTTCTATTTGTTTTTCAACATTGCAGCAATTTTCAAAATTAGTAATATCTCTTTGAAGATATTATAACTCCTTGAGATATTTTATGGTGTAATGTCCATGTGACCTCTTCTTGGTGTTTAGTAGCAGAGTTTACTGTCTGATAAGTGGCAGTTCCTACCCTGGCCCTCAGGCTGGAGAGCTAGTATTTGTGCCAGTGCACAGGGTTGGGTTCCAAGGATGCACAGGCAAGCTGGCCTCCCACCAAGGGTCCCGATGCTGCTCCAGGCAGAGTGTCTCCTTTCTCAGGACTAGGGGCACTCTCACCAATGCTTGTGCTGCTGCAGCTGCCACCACCAGTCTGGGCTCAGGTTCCAGTCTGGTTGCCCCCTTGGGGCCCTGTAGCACCCCATGTTGCCCCCGGCCCACTAGTGTGCACCATGAGGCCAGGCCAACTATTGCAGGTGCAACTGCCTACTGTATTTGTGGGTGTGAATCTGTGTGTGCATGCACCGTGGCCTGGAGTATTTCCTCTGCTCCCATGCATACTCTGCTGTCCTATCAGTCTTTATTTACAAAACACAGGTTAAAAGAAAAAATTATTATGGGTATCATGACAGGGATAGCAAAACATTAAACCAAGTGCGAAGTTCTCCTGAGTGTGGGGCCCTGTAAGACTGCACATGCTGCATGTCCACAGAGCCAACACTGCCAGGGAGGCCACAGGGATATTGCGTTTACCATCTTGATCCGATCTCTTGAGAAAAGCCAACATTGCTTTCCTAAACCACTTTTATGTGGAATGTGGTGCATTTGCATCTGAATTGGTCTTAGTATGTGTTTTCCAACTGGACACAGGCCAGGTACAATGGCTTTAGAGAAGGGGAATAATCTAGTATAGTGTTGCCTTGATTTGTTGGGTAAGGCCCAAACAGATTTTTAAATCTCTTCTTGAGAATCAAAAGGCACCTTTGTAACTTGAAATGTAAAGTTTATATTATTCAGGAAATGCTAATGAATGTGCATAAATAAAGCTTACCCTTGATTTCTAATCATCCAGTCCTTAAAAATATAGACCATCTTCAACTTCCCAATTATACCTCATGGATCAGTGTCTGGTACTATCTATGTCACTCCTTGGTGGCTTTTATCCCTTCAT
>NW_012138191.1:3442196-3447559 GCF_000956105.1 Propithecus coquereli | reverse complement strand
ATTTTTTCTATATATTTTTAGCTGTCCGATTAATTTCTTTCTATTTTTAGTAGAGACGGGGTCTCGCTCTTGCTCAGGCTAGTTTCGAACTCCTGAGCTCAAATAATCCTCCCGCCTCGGCCTCCCAGAGAGCTAGGATTACAGGCGTGAGCCACCACGCCCGGCCAAGTATGATACTTTTGACAGCATTGTGAAGGAGAGACTGTGGGTCTGGTGACGTAAGAAGCTACTCTCTACTCCTCCCTGAGAGAATAATTTCCTACCCCTCAGGTCCTCAACCTACAGGAAATCTTTTCTGTATTTCTTATCAACTCCCACTCTAGCAAGTCACTGCCATTCATGCACCTTGAGAATACTGAAGACACTAGGTTAAGTTCAAATCCAAACTTGGAATATTTATATTTTAATAGGATTGATAGACTTAAGTTGAAGAATGAAGTTTGAAATTGGGAAATTTCGATAGACAGAAGGAATGAGTCCCACTGCCCTCAGAAGAGCCTTTGAATCTTACTGAATTCACATTGGAACTTAGTATTTTTGGATGTAGACAAGAGGATACTGAGGACAGCAAGGTGTTACTCTCACCAACTCAACTCATTCTACTGTCTTTTTCCTCAAAGAACACAAAGCATCCTGGGTGGCCATGGGAAACTTTGTTTCTTATTAGCTGTAGAAATTTGCAGAATAATTGCTGTCTTTGTCTTATGCTCAGGGCTCTGTACACTCCTGGAGCGTCCTTGACTTAGTCTTAGTAAGGTCCCCAGTGTTGCCTAAATCCTTACGGTGGTCCAGTTTGCTGTGCCCTCCCATTTCCCCCATACAATTGTTGCATGGCTCCTGCAGGGTCTCCGTAGCTAACAGGCATCTAGCTTCTTGGGGAAACTTCTTGTGTGCTTTTGGGTAAAGACTCAAGTAGCTTCATTGTATGATTCAGGTACAAACTTTATTTGGGAGTGTGGGAGAACTTGCTCAGATCCATCAGAGGAGTCACTATCTTTGGCAGCTGTAGCCTTACAAAATGTATTTCTTAAATAAGAAGACTTGGAAGTCAAAATGAATCCTTGATCCATGGGCTGCAGAATGGATGTTGTATTAACAGGCATGAAAACATTAATATCTTTGTACACCTCAGTCAGATTCCGTGGGTGCCCAGGTGCATTGTCAATGGGCAGTAATATTTTGAAAGAATCTTTTATTCTGAGCAGTAGGTCTCAACAGTGGGTTTAAAATATTCAGTAAACCATGCTGTAAACAGATGTGCTGTCATCCAGGCTTTGTTGTTCTATTTATAGAGCATAGGCAGAGTCGATTTAGCATAATTCTTAAGGGCCCTAGGATTTTTGGAATGATAAATGGGCATTGACTTCAACCTAAAGTTGCCAGCTGCATTAGTCCCTAAAAAGAGAGTGAGTCTGTTTTTTGAAGTTTTGAATCCAAGAATTGACTTCTCCTCTCTAGGTATGAAAGTCCTAGATGGCGTCTTGTTCTAATATCAGCTGGTATGGCCTCTACTGAAAATCTGTCATTTAGTGTAGCCACCTTCATCAATTATCTTAGCTAGAGCTTCTGGATAACTTGACGCAGCTTCTGCATGAGCACTTGCTGCTTCACTTTGTACTTTTACGTTATGGAGATGGTTTCTTTCCTTAAATCTCATGAACCAACCTAAGCTGGCTTCAGACTTTTCTTCTGTAGCTTCCTTAGCTCTCTCAGTCTTCATAAAATTCAGAACAGTTAGGGCCTTGCTCTGGATTAGACTTTGGCTTAAGGGAATGTTGTGGCTGGTTTGATCTTCTATCCAGACCACTCAAACTTTCTTCATATCAGCAATACGCATGTTTTGCTTTCTTATTTTGTGTGTTTATTGGAGTAGCATTTTAACTTCCTTGAAGATCTATTCCTTTGCATTCTTAATTTGGTTAACTGCTTGATGCAAGAGGTGTACCTTTTGGCCTATCTCAGTTTTTGACATGCCTTCCTCACTAAGCTTAATCGTTTCTAGCTTTTGATTTAAAGTGAGAGACATGTGACTCTTCTTTCACTAGAACATGTAGGGGCCATTGTAGGTTTATTCATTGGCCTAACTTCAATATTGTTGTGTCTTGTGGAATAGGGAGGCCCAAGGAGAGGGAAAGAGTTGGGGTAACAGCTGGTTGGTGGAGCAGTCAGAACATATACAACATTTATTGATTATATTTGTTATTTTATGTGGGCACAGTGTGTGGCACCCCAAAGCAATTGCAATAGTAACATTAAAGATCACTAATCACAGATCACTATGGCAGATATAATAATAATGAAAAAGTTGGAAATATTGTGAGAATTACCAAATTGTGATACAGAGACATGAAGTGGGTGCATACTGTTGGAAAAATGGCGTAATAGAGTTGCTCGATCTGGGGTAGCCACAAACCTTCAATTTGTAAAAAACTCAGTATCTGCAAAGTGCAGTAAAGTGAAGTATGGTGAAATGAGGTGTGCCTATGTTAGATCACAACCTCCCTAAGCTCAATCAGGAGGAGATAGAATTCCTGAACAGACCAGTATCAAGCGCAGAAATTGGAGCAACAATAAAAAAATCTTTCAAAAAAAAGTCCTGGACCAGATAGGTTCACACCTGAATTTTACCAAACCTACAAAGAAGAATTCATACCTATACTGCAGAAATTATTCCAAAACATTGAGAAGGATGGTATTCTTCCCAACTCATTCTAGGAAGCCAATATCACCTTGATACCAAAGCCAGGAAAGGACACAACAAAAAAAAGAAACTACAGACCAATATCCCTCATGAATATAGAATGCAAAAATCCTCAACAAAGTCTTAGCAAATTGAATCCAACAGCACATCAAAAAAATAATTCACCATGACCAGGTGGGCTTTATCCCAGAGATGCAGGTTGGTTCAACATACTCAAATCTATAAATGCGATTCACCACATAAATAAAAGCAAGAACAAAGACCATATGATTCTCTCAATAGATGCCAAAAAAGCATTTGATAAAATCCAGCACATTTTTATGATAAAAACCCTTAACAAAATAGGCATAGATGGGACATTCCTTAAAATTATCAAGGTTGTATCCAATAAACCCACAGCCAATATCATATTGAATGGGGAAAAATTGAAAGCATTCCCACTTAGAACTGGAACCAGACAAGGTTGCCCACTATCTCCACTTCTATTCAACATAGTGCTGGAAGTTCTTGCCAGAACAATCAGACAAGAGAAGGGAATTAAGGGTGTCTGAATGGGGACAGAAGAGGTCAAACTTTCAGTCTTTGCTGAAGATATGCTATTATATCTAGAAAATCCCAAGGATTCAACCAAAAGACTCCTGGAATTGATAAACGAATTCAGTAAAGTCTCAGGATACAAAATTAATGCACACAAATCAGTGGCATTCATATATGCCAGTAACAGTCAAGCAGAAAATCAAATGAAAGACACAGCACCTTTCACAATAGCATCAAAGAAAATTAAACATTTAGGAATATATTTAATGAAGAAGGTGAGAGATATTTATAGGGAGAACTACGAAACACCGAGAAAAGAAATGGTATTTAGCTTTTTTGGTTGCCAAATTGTGCTTATCAGAGAACGATTAAAGGATATTTGAGACCTGATTTTGGTTACTATATTCTATTAAGTATAAAATTGCTGGCTTATTTTTTAGAATACTTCAAATGTATTAAAAATATTCATAATGTATTGTTATGTGAAAAAACCAGCTTTCAAAACAGTACGTGATAATATGACTCTAATTTATTTAGATCTGTGTATATGTGTATATGGATATATCAAGTTGAGAAAAGGCAGAAAGGCTATTAAACAAAGTATGAATCAGTAATTTTATTTATTTCAGGGTGTGGGAAATATGAGTGAATATTTTGGTTTTTTTCTCCCTGATTTTTAAAATTAATTGAAAATATAACTAATGTGCTCTGTTTAGTATAGAAGAGCAGTAAGTTAAAAAATACTCTGAGAGATTTGTTCTTCATTCTAAAATAGCAGTGTACTCAGCAATTACTTCACCATAAAGCTGGTCTCAATGTTTTAAAAATTTAAAGCACTTGATTGTTTTTTTAGGCACCTCAAATCTTTATGACTGATTAAAATCATTGAGTCAAAAGCCACTTTTCTACCCCAATCTTTGAGTTAGCCACCAAGATTTTTTTTGTTATATAGAAAAGAAATTAAAGATACTTCCATATTTTCTTTCATTTCACTTATCCAATGACTTCATTGAATAAAATTTCCATTTTTTTGAAGGAAAAATTTCAAACTACCACTAACTGGAATAATTTATCTACTAGAGAAACTTGCGGGGACAACCTCCTTTTTAGATGATAGTTAGCTTGCCAGATAAAGTTGTCATTACATTTAACTTGGCCTTTAATTATAAACAGATGGATGAATTATTTTAATTGCTGCTATATATCTTAACAGTAGTTCATACATTGACACAAACTGAAGAACATCAAACAGAAATTAAATGCTAGGGCAGGAAAGCAGCCAGCCTTCAAGGGAAGCAATTGATCACAACCTGTCATCTTTAAAGGCCAGAAGAATGCAAAATAAACACTTGGGATTAGTGTACTAAATATGGTTCATCAGTCTTCAGCTCTGTCCTCTGATAATTCATCTATCTCATTTATTTTAATGCTTTATCATGTATCTCTCCAGCTCTGTAATTAGCCTTTCAGGTATTCTCCTTTTCTTCGTGCCTTTGAAATTGTGTGTGCTGAGATTCTACAAGGAAAAGATATTATTACCATCCAGTATAAAAGAAGCAACTCTTGAAATAATTCCATTTCATAGTTCACATGCTGGAATTCTTTTTTTTGTTTATTTATTTATTTAATATATACATATATTTAATTTCAGAATATTATGGGGGTACAAACGTTCCGGTTACATATATTGCCTTTGCCCCACCTGAGTCAGAGATACAAGCATGTCCATCTCCCAGAGAGTGCGCACCACACCCGTTAGGTATGAATATACCTATCCCCTCCTACCTCCGCCACCTGCCTGACACCCAATGAATGTTACTACCATATGTGCACATATGTGTTGATCAGTTAATATCAATTTGCTGGTGAGTACATGCGGTGCTTGTTTTTCCATTCTTGTGATACTTCACTTAGTAGAATGGGTTCCAGCTCCATCCAGGATAATACAACAGGTGCTAGATCGCCATTGTTTTCTTGTGGCTGAGTAGAACTCCATGGTATACATATGCCGCATTTTATTAATCCACTCATGTATTGATGGGAATTCTTGCTAAAACTTAGAGGGTATGTTAGAATTGGTTTAAAGATAAAGTCATAGCCAATTTACCATATTTTTAAATTTTTT